>NC_073746.1:205583689-205893689 GCF_029784135.1 Toxorhynchites rutilus septentrionalis | reverse complement strand
AGAACAACAGGCCCGGCAGCTGACGAAAGTCCGCTTTGGCGTAGGTTTCGTCGTCCATTACCAGGCAATGCGGCTTCGTCAGCATTTCGGTGTACAGCTTCCGGGCTCGCGTCTTCCCCACCATGTTTTGCCTTTCGTCGCGGTTAGGAGCCTTCTGAACCTTGTATGTACGCAGGCCCTCCCGCTGCTTGGTTCGCTGGACGAATGAACTTGACAAATTCAGCTTATTGGCGACATCCCGGACCGAACTTCTCGGATCACGTCTAAACTGCTTAACTACGCGCCTGTGATCTTTTTCACTGACGGAGCATCCATTTTTGCCGTTCTTCACCTTCCGTTCGATGGTTAGGTTCTCGAAGTATCGTTTTAGTACTCTGCTGACCGTGGATTGGACGATTCCTAGCATCTTACCGATGTCCCGATGTGACAACTCCGGATTCTCGAAATGAGTGCACAGGATTAATTCACGACGCTCTTTTTCGTTCGACGACATTTTTCCAAATTTACGAAAAATTGACAGTGAAGCATGGCCAACGTGATCTATACACTCTTATCTGATTATAAGCGAAAGCTGAAGATATAATTCCTAAAAATTAAATTTCTACAGCGTTTTTTCCGTGATGCAATTTGATGTGACACACCCTTTATTATCACAATTGACACGCCCATACTTTGCTTCGAAAATCGTAGGAACGATCCCCGATCGATGATAATCTGGAATTCCATGGATATCCTGCTTCATGGACAGATCAAAATGCACAGAGGAATTGATGTAGTCAGGAAAACAAACACGGTTGGGAATATACGAAGAAGGATCAACCTGCATGGAGATGAATTCATGGTATGAACTCATGAATCCGGAGTGAAAATTTAGCTCGATCAGCTGCTCAAAATTTGCGATCACCAATGGGTTCATGACCTTACACC
Organism: Toxorhynchites rutilus septentrionalis; assembly: GCF_029784135.1. Classification (NCBI taxonomy): domain Eukaryota; kingdom Metazoa; phylum Arthropoda; class Insecta; order Diptera; family Culicidae; genus Toxorhynchites; species Toxorhynchites rutilus. Next base: position 205,892,762 of record NC_073746.1, on the reverse strand, counting down.
GGATGAAGAACCGAAGGGATAATAAATTGAAGCGATCTTTTAGTGGGAGTACGCCTGCCAAAACCTCGAGACTCATGGTATGCGTTGAGGGCATACATCCCAACGCGATACGGAGACAAAGATACTGAATTCGCTCGAGTTTAATGAGGTGTGTTTTGGCAGCTGATTGAAAACAGAAACTGCCATACTCCATCACTGAGAGAATAGTTGTTCGATACAACATTATAAGATCTTCTGGGTGGGCTCCCCACCAGGTGCCGGTAATTGTACGGAGAAAGTTTATTCTTTGTTGGCATTTTTTACTCAGATACCTAATATGGGCCCCCAAGTACATTTGGAGTCGAACCAGACCCCAAGATACTTGAATGACATAGCATGAGTGATCGGTTTACCCAAAAGTTGAAGCTTTGGTTTTGCTGGTCTATGCTTCCTAGAAAAAACCACCATCTCTGTTTTCTCCGTGGAGAATTCGATCCCTAGCCCAATGGCCCAGGTTGAAAAATTATTCAAAGTATCTTGTAAGGGTCCTTGCAGGTCGGATTCATTTGACCCTACGACAGACACCACTCCATCATCTGCAAGTTGTCTTAGGCTGCAATTTTGTGTAAGGCAATTGTCGATGTCGCTTACATAGAAGTTGTACAAAAGGGGGCTTAAACATGAGCCCTGGGGGAGCCCCATGTAGGAGACCCGACTTACTGTCGAATCCCCGTGAGAAAAATTCAAATGTTTCTCACAAAGCAAGTTATATAACATATTATTCAATAGAGGCGGCAGACCCCGAGAGTGTAATTTGTCTGACAGGACCTCTATTGAAACTGAATCAAAGGCCCCTTTATGTCCAAGAATACTGAAGCCATTTGTTTTTTTTTCGGCGTAAGTCATTTGAATTTCTGAAGAAAGCAACGCAAGACAATCATGCGTCCCCTTGCCCCTGCGGAACCCATATTGTGTATCTGAGAGTAGGCCATTCGTTTCAACCCATCGATCAAGGCGAAACAAGATCATTTTCTCCAACAATTTCCGTATACAAGATAGCATTGCTATTGGGCGGTACGAATTGAAGTCGGACGCGGGTTTTCCGGGTTTTTGAATAGCTATAACTCGTACTTGTCTCCAATCATCTGGAACAATATTATGCTCCAGAAACCGATTGAATAAATTCAACAAGCGATGTTTCGCCACATCAGGGAGGTTTTTCAGCAAGTTGAACTTAATTCTATCCGATCCCGGAGCAGAATTGTTACATGAAAGCAGAGCAAGAGAGAATTCTACCATCGAAAACTCGGAATCAAGATCGCACCTATCTTGTGGTATATCTCGAACAATTTTTTGCACAGGAGCGGAATCAGGACAAACCTTCCGTGCAAAATTAAAAATCCATCGATGTGAATATTCTTCGCTTTCATTCGTTGAAGAGCGATTTCTCATGTTTCGAGCCACTTTCCATAATTTTTTCATTGACGTTTCTCGTGACAAACCTCCCACGAAATTTCGCCAATAAGCACGTTTTTTCCCTTTGATTAAGTTTTTAAAATGATCTTCAAGGGCTAAATACGTTTGAAAATTTTCAGGGGTTCCACGTTTCCGAAAAGCTTTAAATGCATTCGATTTTTCTACATAAAGCTTGGAACATATGCTATCCCACCATAGATTGGGAGGCCTTCGACGAATAGTGGAACCTGGGATGGGTTTCGTTTGAGCGCGAACCGCGCTGTCATAGATCAAACGAGAAAGGAAGTTATACTCCTCCAATGGAGGTAAACCATCTCTGGAATTGATGGCTAAAGCAATCGCGTCCGCATATTTTTTCCAGTCAATGTGTCTTGTGAGGTCATATGCCATGTTTATAGATTCAGAAGAATTCGACCCAATGGTGATGGAAATTTTGATTGGCAAGTGATCACTACCGTTGGGGTCCTGGATTACATTCCACTTGCAATCTAACGATAGTGAATTCGAGCAAAGCGAGAGGTCAAGAGCACTTGGGTTAGCAGGAGGTTTAGGTACACGTGTTGTTTCCCCAGTGTTCAAAACGGTCATATTGAAGCTGTTACAAAGGTCATATATCAACAATGAACGATTGTCGTCGTACTGTTCCCCCCAGGCAGTTCCGTGAGAGTTGAAGTCTCCCAAGATCAATCGTGGTTCAGGAAGTAGTGAGCACATGTCAACAAGTTGTTTGCGGCTAACCGCAGCTCTCGGAGGCCAATACAAGCTGACAATACAGAGATCTTTGCCTCTGATGTTTGCATGACAAGCAACAACTTCAATCCCTCCAATAGGTGGAAGGTTAATTCGAAAAAATGAGTGGCACTTATTGATCCCCAATAGTACCCCTCCGTATCTGTCAACACGGTCCAAGCGTATAATATTAAAATCGTGGAAAGATAGATCATCTCGCGAAGAAAGCCAAGTTTCGGACAGAGCAAAAACATCACAATTGAACTTATGAATTAAAAATTTGAATGTATCCAACTTAGGGATAAGACTACGACAATTCCACTGTAAAACAGTGATATCTCCGACCTCTCTATTTGAATTAGACATCAAGAGAGATAATCATTGCAAGGAGGGGCCATGTTTGCATCAATTGTTGCAAAATTGTCTTTAATACTGGAAGCATTGAGATGACAATGGTTCTGATGGAGTCGGAAACATTAAAACACGTGAAGATTTGAGCCACAAGGTCAGTCAACTTTATAAATCCCGATTGGGAAGTTGAGCTGGACGGAAAAATAGGGACAGTTGGGGTTTTTGATGTCCCCTCGAGTGCTGGGTCGTTCGAAGATGAACTATTCCCACGGAAGCCAGGAGGAACCTGATTTTGCTTGTCCGCTGCATTCGATTTTTTAGGCAAGCTAACAAGGGATATCACCGGAGGGACTTGTGATTGAATTTTGGGAGTGGTCACATTTTTGCGCCGGGGATTCCCTTGGGAAATAAACGGTGTGCCCCCGTTAGCTGTGTCCGCTTCCATTTCGTCAACTGGCAACGTGGAAAAGATATTGTGGGAGGAGATTGGATGTTGTTGCTGTTGGGCCTGTGGAGAAGCGCCCTTTAAAATTTCCGCAAAAGTGCGTTTCGAGCGTTCCTTTAAAGAGCGCTTCTGTTTCTCCCAGCGACTCTTGTAAGTTTCACAAGCTGAGAGCACGTGTGGGGATCCCCCACAATAAGGACACTTATGCTCAGTCGCACTGCAGGATTTCCCCACATGTTGCTCTCCGCCAATGGCACAGCGCTCCTTGTTGGCGCAATAATCTGCTGTATGACCAACTGACTTGCATTTGTTGCAAGTCATGGGCTTTGGCACGAAGAGTCGTACTGGAAGCCTCAATTTGTCCACCATAACGTAGTCAGGGAGGGCGGAACCAGCAAAAGTTACTCGAAACGAGTCGGACGGCGTGAATTTTGCTTTTTCCCCATCCTGGTAAACTTTACCTAGTTGATGGCAGTCCAAAATTTTAACTAGCATCGAAGGAAGCTTTTTAAATCTGCCATCTCCGTTTTTTTATTAATTCGCTCGTCAGACCCGTTTCTGTAATCACCCCCGAGATTTCTACGTTATGGCAGGGCACGTATGTGCGATATTCTAAAATGAACCGCTTGTCGACAACAATCTCGTTAGCTTGCTTCCGATCAGCCACGACAACACGCAGTTTGTTCGGTCTAACTTTGCGAATTTCGACCACGGAGGAATAATAATACTCCCGTGGCCGAGTGGTTAGCGTTATAACTAACATGCCGGGTGTTCGGGTTCGATTCCCGTTCTGGTCGGTGGAATTTTTCGTCAAAGAAATTTCCTCCGACTTGCACTGTGATCACGCGTATTCTAGAGCTTGTCACTCAGAATGCATTCAAGGCGTGTTATTTGGCATAGAAATCTCAACTAAGTACTAATAAAAATGACGCAAGTAATACTACGTTGAGACGGCGAAGTTCCTCTAGGAACGTTAGTGCCATTGAAGAAGAAGAAGAAGGAATAATTTTTTGACAGATCTTCCATGATCTGAATTACATTGAGCGATATCCCGTTTGGTTTGGGCCGGAAGAAAACAACCCACGAGCCATTATCAGGTGCATCTTCCGGATAGACCTTGACACGGGGAGCGGAGACAGCGGAGGGGGAAGACGAAGTCGATGGTTGAGCGGGAACGTTGGCGATAGAGGGGGAAGAGGAGGTTAATGGTTGAGGGGGATCGGAAGCAACAGATGAGGGATGCGAGATCGGGGGTTGAGGTAAAGTGGATGGTTCCGGGGATTGAGAAGAGAGGGTTGCGAGTTTTTTCGAGGGGGGCTTCTTGAGGTGGGATGACTCTTCTTCGGAAGTAACATCTTCCGAAGTGGTATTTCGCTTGAGCGATTTTCCTCCTGCCGTTTGCACAACTGAAGGGGTGTTAGTTTTGGAGTCAGAGGTTTCCATATCAGGAAACTCTCTTCCTCCTTCTGCCATGATTATGCGGCAGTTAAAAAAAACAATATTTTTTTTTCAAATCTTAAAACTATCCAATCTTAAAAACTAATAATTCTTAAATACCTAAACGCACCCACCGGTGCAGCTGAACTTGTCGCTCGGTTGATCGCGTGCTGGGCGCTCGGCACAAGAGAGATCGTAATCCAACACCACCACTACCAAGAAGTGCTTCTTCACGTTTTCGTCAGTGAGCGACGAATCACACTGATTGAACACTGGTATCCGATGCCAATAGTAGTGGCGATGATTTGGTGAAAACCAAAATTCAGCTGATTTGATAGTCTTAGCTGAGGCGAGCTTTTCTTCTGCTTATGCTATCGCGGAAACTATTTTTAATTCACGCGCGACACCAATAAGCACCAATGCGGGAAAAAACAACTGCACTAACGGTATCCGATCACGCTAACGGGAACGTACACAGAGCGCGTGCGACTTCTCGAAGCTGTCGGCGTGGAATGCCTGAAAATCCATGATTTTTTGCAAAATAACGAAACATAAACATCAATGTCGTCAAAATCATTTATATTATTTAATTAATAAATTAATAAAATAAATTAACTCCAATCGGACAAACTTATCATTGTAGAACAAATGCGTAATCATTTTTTTCGATTTTACTTTTCACTGCAGTACATATGCGTAGCCATTTTTTTTATTTTCCGATATATCTCCAGAACAAATTTCATCTTACATCAAGGTATATTGAATTCAACAAGCGCACTATTCTAAGTGTGTCTTTTGGTGCGGCTCAATAATCCACTTACAAGCAACTAGTTGACAGTAACGGATCTGCTTTCGGTTAGTTACTGTTATGATAAATTATGCGAACATCCGAACAGAACCCACCCAGACACAAAATCATCATTAGCTCAATCATTCAACGTCATCAGAGCATCTTATCTTTCGAGCCACATGTTCGCTTGCGGGGGCGGTGTTGTTATGATAGGCTTTGTGATGGTGATGATAAGTCAGGATCCGTTCCATGGTTTGATGTATGTTTGTTCAGCGCAAATTCTGTAAAATGCTCATTTAATATTAATGATAATTACCGTTTCGTGTTACGCGTGGTCTGATAGGTGGTTACGGCTTACTCAATTCAAATCGCTTTCAATTTCCAAGCGGTGATCGTCGTCTTTATTCATCAGCTTCTTCCGCAGCTCAAAGAGGTTAGATTAATTTTACCGCAAGAAAGTTTCGATTTGTTTTTCTGGTGTGATATCGCGCACCACTTTTTGACTCGAAAAAAATAAGAACCTCATAGCTTATATGGGGCAACTATGTGAGCGAGAGAAACCAACAGAGCAATTCTTGTATCCGTTTTTCCCTTCAGATTGTAGATTTTGCTGTCATTTATAACAAAGGAAACAAAAAAAAACACAAACCAGGAAATTGCAGGAAACGAGAAAACACTTCAACTAACCGCACACGTATGCATACAACAGAAAAATAGCCCTGAAGTGTAATCGTTGCACAGAATGCTTTCCTCTCTATTGTTGAATCATATCATTTCATCGTTGAACCTAGGCGCTAGCGTTGAAGGAAGCTCTTTAATAATTATAATTTACGACTGGAATAGTTTCTGTCGGTTTCTAGCTTAAATAATTCTGCTCCATCGTTTGTAGAGTGTTGCTACTGGGGGTGTTGAGCATGTGTGTTTCAGTGGTATTTTGTTTGATTGTTTTAATGGGCATTGTTAGAGTTGGAGTCTTGACCTTATGAAATCTCAGCGGAATTTGAAGAAATGTATTAAAGAATATAGATTTCTTTTTCTGGAACGCTTCAAATAATATGCTGATCAAGGTTTCGATTTCCTTCTAAGAAGATCAGCCAATTAACCACATAAAAATCATATCAGACATACAAAACGTGGCTACTCACGGTCATTTAGATTCTCAAGGACATTCGACATTCGACGAATTTAATGCAAACTCGACTGGCCGTTGGCAGCATCATCTCAGGTAGCAGTAAAATGCTGTGGGGTTTTGAGCAACTTTGTATACGTGAAATATTCAAAAAAGGATAAGACTATCTACTTTTTGAAAAGGGCCAACCAATTTTCCTTGATGTTTTACAAAAAAAAAACTGTAACACAAAAACTATAATACCTACAAAATTTTGGTCAAAGGGTGAAATGCAGGAAATTGTTTATTCTCATAAAAATTACCAAGTCCATCCATCCAAAAAATTCACAGAAAAAAAATTATTTTAAAAATTCAAATTCATTTTTCTCAAAAACGTATTTCTTTTAATATCCCAAAAAAAATAGCCTTTACAATTTTCAACAAGTCTTCCATACATCGGAAGATGGGCACTTTTACATGGAAAAAGTTCATCTAACAACAATTGTTTCATGTTTTCTTCAAAATTACAACTCATCCTTTTTTTTTAAAGTCAAGACAGCGATATATCGTATTCTACAAAGTTTTATCTCTTCATGAAATATGAACTTTCGTTGAAGACGTCAACTTTCTATGCTTTATAGTTGCTGTAATATAAGACATTTTTGTATGAAGATTCCTGAAAAAATTATGTTTCACTTGTAAAATTTTTGTGTGTGAGCAGAAAATGTAAATCGCAATGATTCCTACATAACAAGGTTACTAATTAAATATTAATAGTATTTTTCCAAAGAAAAACTTGAAAAAGTTGTTGTTCGAAAAACTTTTTCCCTGTAAATTGCAACCTTCCGATGTATGGGTGACTTGTTGGAAATTGTATGGTTTATTCATATTGATTTTTTCAGAAATTCTATCATGGGCTCGAAAACTTTCTGAAGCGCTTTCTAATGGAAGAGACAGGTTTATGTTATGGGACTGTTCGGCAAATGGAACATGAGCTTGAAATAACAGGGTCTAAAAAAATATCTTCTATATGCATAAAAATCTCGTGCCACGGTGTTTGTTACCGAACTCCTCCAAAACGGCCAGTTTGTTTATTTTGTCCTTCGCGCATAGCAGAAATAAAGTTTCTCTGTGTTGAGTGTGTTGAGGGTAACACTTTTAAAATGCCCAAGAAAAGGCAATATTCTGAAGAAAGCCTAAATTATGAATGGATCAATATGAAGACAGTAAACTTAAGCAATGATAAATGCAACATCTATTTGAGAATCCGAATGTTTTCATTCAAAAATGGTGATTTCTAAAACCGGACAAACCATGATCATTTTTTGGACAAACCCTGATCAAAGGTGGTCAAACCATGACCATAATTTCTCTTTGAGGAAACTTGTTAAAAAACATAAAAATTTGAATAATTTCATCGCACTATGGTAGTATTAACAACTAGAGACTTGGGGCTTTTCAACAAACTCAAATTCGTATCGATTATATGTGATTTTCATGAAGAAAAATAGATTTGCATTTACTAGTTGCGTAAAAACACCTTTCTCACATGAAAAAAATAAATTTATCCAGATTCTCTCAAGAGGTGATAGACGATCATATTGATGAAAAAAATACTTCTACGCATATGTTCGAATATCAACAATGACAAAGTTATAGAGTTAACTTTTTTTTTGTTCCGGACTCTGTTGCCTCAGACTGGCTCTACATTAAAAAGTGCGCTACGGATAACGATTCTGATGCTTTTATTTGAAAGATGAGAAAATTTAGTATAGGATATAGTAGTGGAACAACTAAGTTAGTGGACTTTAATAACACTTTGGAAGTGAAACACTTAAAAGTTAATAATTAATAATAACAATCATTAATTTTATCCTAAAAATTTATATTAAACTAGATTGTTTCTATCAATTAAATTGAACTTCTTTAACCACTCTACAATTAGCCACTTCTTTAACCACTCTACACTGTATAGCCACTTGAATTTCACCTCAACTTTGAAAGGTTATGTAACCTTTCTTAAAATAAGTCAGATTTTTTTTTTCCAAAATATATATTTTTATAAAGGCTCATATGGCGTTAGCCTCACGGGGCCGGGAGTTCAATACAATTTTTCTTATTATCTATGTTAGTAATATGTAACCGATTACTCGCGGTTGGCTCGAGGTTAGTATTACAAGTGTTTTCGTAATTGGGATGTTGCTGTCTCCAATGCTCTGTACGTGTGCCCGACACGGGATACTTCCTATTGGGATGCAGCTGACCATTAATCAGCAACGCCCCCCTAGTCTGTACCTCATATCTAGCGTGGTGCGTCTTTCTCGACTCGAGGAATCCAGGATAGAATGGTCACTAGCCGGCGCAATCATCAGTTCGTGTAGAGTTGTCATGATCGGTACAACCTTTGGCTCTTGTTGAATGATCAGTGGACTGCACAACCTTTTGCCCGTGTGTCTGTAAAGAGTGTGTGTATGTATTGCCGCGACTAAGTAAAAGTTTATCGATCGGATAGGAGGGATATGAAACGGGGACACAACGAAGGAAACATCATTAAACGTTGACATCGGCGTTTCTGAGGAACAGGTATAGATGAAGCAGAAGATCAGGATCACGGCTACCTAAGATATCCCGGACGGGGATATCCGATTGTCTGCCTTGTGCTCTTAGTGCTCTAGAGAGCTGAGAGCGAGCAGCATGGAACCGGATACACGACCAGACAACATGCTCGATGTCGTGGTAGCCATCGCCACAATCACAAAGATTGTTTGCTGCGAGCCCAATGCGATAGAGATGCGCGTTTAGGGTGTAGTGATTGGACATAAGCCGAGATATCACGCGAATGAAATCACTATATTCAATCCCTTGAACCATGCCCTCGTCGAGACCTTAGGGATAATCGTGTGTAACCAACGACCGAACTCATCTCCACTCCACATGCGCTGCCAACTTACGAGCATATACTGACGAGGAATGTGGAAAAATTCATTATAAGCAATTTGCCTTTCAAAAAGAGTGCCTTCTAAAGCGCCCACCTTAGCTAGCGAGTCCGCTTTCTCAAGGATCTTTGAGTTTGAAAGAGGCACTGGAATTTTCATTGAAGATGCCAAAGCCAGTGGACCCGTTTATGAATGAACCGTCAGTAAAGAACATTTTATCAGATCTAACTTTCCCATATTCTGCCGAAAATATCGGCGGAATAGAATCGGAGCGTAGGTGATCGGGGATTCCATGGATTTTTTGTCGCATGGACAGATAAAAAATGACAGAGGAATTGCAGAAGTATGGGAAGCAAACTTGGTTGGAGATGCCTGGTGAAGGGTGCACGTCGTGGGTAAGGTACTTATGGTATAAAGACATAAAACTTGACTGAGGAGTCAGTTGGAGTAGATTTTCGAAGTTATCAATCACCAATGGATTCATGATATTGCAACGGATGAGAAATCTGGAGGATAATTCTGTGAACCGAAGAGTAAGCGGGGGTACTCCTGCCAAAACTTCGAGACTCATCGTATGTGTCGAATGCAAACACCCCATGGCTATACGCAAGCAACGATATTGTATTCTCTCCAGCTTGAGAATATGAATCCTGGCAGCTGATCGGAAGCAAAAACTGCCATATTCTAACACTGATAATATCGTTGTTTTGTATAACTGAATGAGGTCTCCTGGATGGGCACCCCACCATGTTCCGGTTATTGTTTGGAGAAAATTGATTCTTTGCTGGCATTTCTGTTTCAAATACGCAATGTGTATTCCCCAGGTACATTTAGAGTCAAAATATACTCCAAGGTATTTGAAAAACATCGAGTGCTTGATCGTTTTGCCGGATAGGTGAAGCTGGAATTGGGCGGGTTCGTGCTTCCTAGAAAAAACGACCATTTCGGTTTTCTCCGTAGAGAATTCGATACCCAGCTTGAGAGCCCACGTGAACAGATTGTTCAGGGTATCTTGCAAGGATTTTTGCAGAACGGCGGGATTAGTACCCGTGATGGAAATAACTCCATCGTCTGCAAGTTGTCTCAGCGTGCAGTCTCTAGTTAGACAATCATCTATATCATTGACGTAAAAACTGTACAAGAGGGGGCTTAGGCAGGAGCCTTGTGGTAGGCCCATAAAACTGTATCGAAAAGATTTCAAGCTGCCATGATTGAAAAACATGTGCTTTTCTGACAGTAAATTGTACAGGAAATTATTCAGAATTGGTGAAAGTCCACGATTATGAAGTTTATCTGAGAGAATTTCCATGGAAACTGAATCAAATGCCCCTTTGATATCGAGAAAAACGGAAGCCATTTGTTCTTTGCGAGCAAATGCGATTTGGATTTCAGAAGATAGCAGCGCGAGACAATCATTTGTCCCTCTACCTCGGCGGAAGCTAAACTGCGTATTTGACAGCAAATTGTTCGTTTCGACCCACTTGTCCAAACGAAGTAGAATCATTTTCTCTAACAATTTACGAATACAGGATAACATTGCAATCGGCCTATAGGAGTTGTGATCGCTAGCCGGCTTGTTGGGTTTCCGTATGGCTATCACTCTCACTTGTCTCCAGTCATGCGGGACAATATTCACCTCCAGAAACTTGTTGAACAAGTTCAGCAAACGCTGTTTTGCCAAGTCGGGAAGATTCTTCAACAAGTTGAATTTAATCTTGTCCGACCCCGGAGCTGAATTGTTACATGAGAGGAGGGCAATTGAGAATTCCACCATCGAAAAATTCTCATAGTCGCATTGGAGTGGAATGTCGCGTACGACGCTTTGTGCAGGAACGGAATCGGGACAAACCTTTCTTGCAAATTTGAAAATCCAACGGTCAGAGTATTCCTCACTTTCATTTGTATGGTTCCAGCCACGCATTCTCCTAGCCGTATTCCAAAGAGTGCTCATAGTGGTCTCCCTTGACAAACCATTGACGAACTTTCGTCAATATCCACGCTTTTTTGCTTTAATCAGACCTTTTAGTTTGGCTTCTAGAGCTTGGTGCTTTCGAAACCATTCCACTAGTCCAGTTTTCCGGAATTTTTTGAAAGCGGATGATTTTTCAAGGTAGACCTTTGAACACTCCTTGTCCCACCAAAGTGATGGAGGACGACGTCGTAAAGTGGTAGCAGGAACACGTTTCTTTTGAGCTTGAAGTGCGCTCTCGTAAATCAAACTCGATATAAAATTATACTCTTCGAGTGGAGGAAGTTCATGCATTGAAACAAGTGCTTCAGATATTATTTCTGCAAATTTTCTCCAGTCAATATTTTTCGTGAGGTCATACGCAATATCGACTGACTCACGAGAACCTGATTCATTGGCGATCGATAAAATTATTGGCAGGTGGTCACTAACGTGGGGATCTTGGATTACCTTCCACGTGCAATCCAAGGATAACGAAGAAGAGCAAAGTGATATGTCTAGCATGCTTGCCCGTGCAGGAGGGTTGGCTATTCTAGTTGCTTCCCCAGTATTCAAAACTGTCAATTTGAAGTTGTCACACAGATCATAAATCAAAGTGGCACGGTTGTCATCGTAGAGTGAACCCCATGCTGTTCCATGGGAGTTGAGGTCATCTAAGATTAGCCGCGGCTCCGGCAGTGCCTCGATGATATCAAAAAACTGATGGCGGCCAACCATAGTTCTTGGAGGAATATATATCGAGGCAATGCAGAGGTCTTTGCCATTGATTTGTGTCTGGCAAGCGACAACTTCAATGCCTGTCATCGATGGGAGAGTGACTCTATAGAAGGAGTGGCATTTTTTGATCCCCAATAGTACGCCACCAAACGAGTCATTTCGATCGAGGCGAATAATGTTGAAATCGTGGAAATTCAGTTCGTCGGCTGAAGAAAGCCATGTTTCACAGAGGGAAAACACATCACAGTTAGAATTATGAATTAAAAATTTAAATTGATCTAGTTTAGGGATGATGCTTCTGCAATTCCACTGTATTACAGTGGTCAAATCCTTGACCTCTTGCACTGAATTAGGCATCGAGGGAAATGAACGCTGCTAAAAAACCACATTTTTCTTTCAAAAATGTTCTCACAATCGGAAGCAAACATAATACTATGCTTTTAAGAGGGTCATTTATATTTAAAGCATTTAAAATATTGTCCACCAGGTCAGAAAGCGCAAGCAAGCCAGATTGTGGCTGTTGCCTCGACCGCGAAAAAGGAACAGACGTGTTGGGCTCTGCTCCGGGAAGTGCTGAGGACCCCTGGTGTAGAAGAACCGTGGCGATCCTGCCAGGAGACGAACCTGGAATCTTCTGATAGTCAGATTTGAAATATTTTTTTTGACGTAGGACTACGTCTTTCATTTCTATACCGGGGTGTAAAACCAAAGTTTCGAGAACGAAAGCGTTACGTCGGAGACCGAGATTTTGAGCGTTAATAGCTCTTAAACAACTGAACGAAATGGTATGATAAACACTTCATTTGAAAGATAAAATGTCTACGCGTCATATACTTGTTACTTTTTTATCCAAAAACTTGTTTCAATAGTCTTAAAATTGCTTTCAAAACAGGCTATTGAAATCAAAAATCGGTATATAAGCGAGCGCCGCTCGTAAACCCACTCAGTTATGATTGAACAGCGATTGGAGCATGTTGTCGCTGTTGTTGTGAAGCTAATTTCGTTTATCATGAAAGCGCTGATGAACGGTGTCACCAAGAGCCTGTTTGTGCACCTAAGGCCAAAAGGGAATCCATCAGGAGGAGAGTGATGCCACGGTTCCGCTTGAAACATCGGAGCAGCCGCCACACACACACACACATACACGCGCGGAATTCTCGTTGCTATCATCGTTGCTGAAAAATAATCTGCCAGTTCCCCTGGGAATTGAAAAATACATTCATGCGAAATAGTTTATTTTAATGTTTTCTATCCATATAACACTGTGACCAAATACATTTGGTTTTGTTATTTTTCAATCAATCGCAATTAACAGGAAAGCTTCTGAAAATTTTTTTCCCCATCAGTGGAAATTTTCGTATCCAATATTGGATGCATAACATGAAAAACGGAAAATGTTTCACATCGCAAAAATCAAGTCATTTTTGAGCGATTATTTGCTTTCTACTCATATAATGCTGCGACCAAATACATTTCGTTTTGGATTTTTTCAATCAAGTGCGATCAACGTAAGACCACTTCTTTCGGCAATTTATTAGAGGTGCAATGAATCTTTAGGAATTCCCGCTCTACGCGCACTGGCAAACAATGTTTACTCAACAATTTCTCAAACTAGAAATGGGTGTTGTGAGAAAGGATTAGCGAACGCGAAAACGACAAGCGGGAGAAAGATACGTTTGGAGGTTGAAGGAAATTGGCAGAAAACTTCTTCATTCTATCATTCAAATAATGTGATTCATACCACATCGTTTTGCCAGAAAGAGATTATTAATGCTCAAAGGAGGAATCGAGTCCCCCGAGGAAATTACCCAGCGCAAATTAGAGTCGACTATCGATTGCGGCATTCGTACACAAATAATTTTATAATGCAGTTTCACCAAAGTGATTTCTTCGGATATATTCACTACATCATGTCATGTATTTCATATTCTTCATTAAGAAATCCATATCCATGGCACCTATCGGTAACGAATTATTATCGAAACCACGATTTTCGCTAAATGCTCCTTTCAGTTCGGCCTGTAAAAAACTTTTCTGTACTCTAATCCATCAAATTTGGAGCCCTAAAAAGGGCCGTTGATTATATGCTAAGCTAATAGCACGCTCTCCTCGGATACGATGGGCCAGCTGGATGTCCTTGGGCATGATGTGACGCGTTTTGCATGGATAGCACACAAATTGGTATCTTCGAATAAGCCTCCTGCAGCGTCATAGCCGCGGAACTTTGGAAGCGCAAGTCGGTTTTGAAGTCCTGAGCCATTCCACGAACCAAATGCTGCAAAGGTAGCTTGCGGATCAGCAATTCGGTCGACTTCCGATAGCGATGAATTTCACGCAAAGTTCCCGGTCGATAGCGATGTGGCTTCTCCACCTATCCTGCTACTGGTGCGCTTATCCGAGCTGACTTCGTGTGCCTTACCACCGAATGACTAACGAGCTGTCTGCGAAAGACTAACGAGCTCGAGTCCTCACGGTGCGAGAGTAGAGTAAGAAATGAACGAAAGCAAAGGAAGCGTCATTTTATAAACCATAAAAGTATAGAATCTAAATCCCACCCTTATTATATTCGTGAGTATACAGTAAGCTTATACAATAAAGAGGGTGGGGTTTACATTCGATTCTTTTATGTTTTATAAAATGACACTTCCCTTGCTTTCGTTCATTTCTTACTCTACTCTCGCACCGTGAGGACTCGTTTCATCGGGACTAAGCAGACAGCTCGTTAGTCTTTCGGTGGTAAGGCACCACGAAAGCAGCTCGGATAAGCGCATCAGCCGCAGGAAGCGTGAAGAAGCCACATCGCTATCGAACGGGAACTTCGCATGAAATTCGTCGCTATCAGAACTCGACCGAATTGCTGATCCGCAAGCTACCTTTGCAGCATTTGGTTCGTGGAATTGCTCAGGACTTCAAAATCGACTTGCGTTTCCAAAGTTCCGCGGTTATGACGCTGCAGGAGGCTTATTCGAAGATACCAATTTGTGTGCTATTCATGCAAAACGCGTCACATCATGCCCAAGGACATCCAGTTGGCCCATCATATCCGAGGAGAGCGTGCTATATTAGCTTAGCATATAATCAACAGCCCTTTTCAGGGCTCCAAATTTGATGGATTAGAGTTCAGAAAAGTTTTTTACAGGCCGAACTGAAAGGAGCATTTAGCGAAAATCGTGGTGTCGATGATAATTCGATACCGATAGGTGCCATGGATATGGATTTCATAATGAAAAATATGAAATATAAGACATGATGTAGTGAATATATCACCATATCGAAGAAATCACTTTGATGAAACTGTTTACCGTTTGTCGTTTTTAATTGTTGGGAAAGGGCATTATTTCTGCTGACTAAATTCCAAGAAAAAATCCATTCCTTCTTTAAGCGTGATTCATTCTGCTTCGGATCAACGGAACAGTATGATAATCATTTCATACAAAAGATAAAATGTCCAAGAGTTATATGATTGCTATAAAAATGTCCAAGAGTTATATGATTGCTGAGTCGAAAAATTGTTTCAATAGCTTAATGATAGTTTCGAAAACAGGTTATTGAAATCATTCGTATCCGTATGTAGCGCGCCCACTTGGAAACCCATTAATCTTATTGGAATGTGAGATGGGGAAGCGCATACTTACGTCTATGCATTATGCTGTACACTACAGACTTTTTTTCTCCGTACTGATTAAGAAGCCGACCGAACTATCGGTCGACAAGTCAGTCTGCAGTCGGCGGGGGCTCTTAATTTCGTTTTTGCAGGCCGAACCGAAAAAATTTCAGTCGAGTTAACTCTTTTTTACAGTAATGCTTTTGAATCCGGACACTTTGCATTACATTCAATATCATACCACAGCCATAACATTTTTTTCATGTTGAATTTATGCGATTAATAGTTGCTAATATAGTTACTGATAGTTTCTTGATAGTTACTAATCAATCGCATTAATTCAACATGCAGAAAATGTTGTGGCTGCGGTATAATATTAAATGTAACGCAAAGTGTCCGGATTCAAATACATTACTGTATACTTACTTCGATGTTATTCGTTTCTCTCTCAGGGTAAGCAACGAATATAATAAGGGTGGGGTTTAGATTTTATACTTTTATGGTTTATAAAATGACGCTTCCTTTGCTTTCGTTCATTTCTTACTCTACTCTCGCACCGTGAGAACTCGTTTGTTTGGGACCAAGCAGATAGCTCGTTAGTCTTTCGGTGGTAAGGCACACGAAAGCAGCTCGGATAAGCGCACCAGCCGCAGAATAGGTGAAGAAGCCACATCGCTATCGACCGGGGACTTTGCGTGAAATTCATCGCTATCGGAAGTCGACCGAATTGCTGATCCGCAAGCTACCTTTGCAGCTTTTGGATCGTGGAATTGCTCAGGACTTCAAAACCGACTTCCCCTTCAAAGTTCCGCGGTTATGACGCTGCAGGAGGCTTATTCGAAGATACAAATTTGTGTGCTATCCACGCAAAACGCGTCACATCATGCCCAAGGACATTCAGCTGGCCCATCGAATCCAAGGAGTGGGGGCTATATTAGCTTAGCATATAATCAACGGCCCTTTTCAGGGCTCCAAATTTGATGGATTAGAGTTTAGAAAAGTTTTTTGCAGGCCAAACTGAAACGAGAATTTTCGTTTGGATGCCATACAGCATCGAGAAAATTCCGGAAAGATCTAATCGTTGCTGAAAAATAATCTGCCAGTTCCCTGGGAATTGAAGAATACATCCATGCGAAAGAGTTTATTTTAATGTTTTCTAATTATATGCGAACACAGCGACCAAATACATTTGATTTCGTAATTTTTCAATCAAGTGTAATTAGCTGGAAAGCTTCTGAAGATTATTCTTTCCCATCAGTAGGATATTTTCGTATCCAATATTGGATGCATAACATGAAAAACGGAAAATGTTTCGTATCGCGAAAATTATATAATTTTCAATCGATTATTGCTCAGTCGCCGAAATTTTCATACTCAGAGAGTTCATTCTCCTCTAGTTTGCCTTCCAAATTGCCATCGTAAACCACACCTTCTCTCGATTCAATCACGCACGAAAGGCATACTGAACTGATATTCTGGTGGTGAAACCGATTCATTTTTCGTGAGGCGTCGTGCACAAATTACGTAACGTGATAAGGGGGGAGGGGGTAGATGTTGCGTTACTTTCTGTTTATTAGAGATAGGAAATTGCGTTACGAAAGGGGGGAGGGGGTTCAAAATCCGGATTTTTAGCGTTACGTAATTTGTGCACGACGCCTGAGGACATCGACAAGACAACATCGTTACTGAACGAGCTGAACGGCGATGGATCGAGGGATTCATTACCTGGCCTGACCTGACCTGAAACGCAATCAGTTTGTTTTAACTGTGAGGGAGCGCAGAAAAGCCGATCGATCAGAAGGAGAAGAGAAGGTGACCAAGAGAGTATCAGCATCGAAATACGGTTCCTCGGGAAGACATAGAAGCAGCCGCCACACACACATACACGCGCGCAACTCTTTTCGTTTGCTGGTTATCGAGAGGAAACCTGGAAAGAAATGATCGTTGCTGAAAAATAATCTGCCAGTTCCCCTTGGAATTGAAAATTACATTCAAGCGAGTTTATTTTAATGTTTTCTATCCATATAATACTGCGACCACATACATTTGGTTTTGTGATTTGTCAATCAAGTGCAGTTAGCAGGAAAGCTTCTGAAGATTATTCTTCAGAACAAGGTTTTTTGTATCCAATCCAATATAAAACCTTGAGTCTCCAACGTAACACTCTCGTTTTTGAAGTCACCCAAATATTTATTTATTCATTAATTCAGGATGGATTTAGATTCAACTTCAAACAAATGATCTCTAAATCAACGATAGTCCTACGTCGCCCTTGCGGTTATACCATAGATATAACCCACTTCCTGTTTTTTCAAACTGTATATAATCGAGTCCAAAATTGTATATAATCGAATCACATATAATCGAGTCCGACCTGTAGAACCAATTTATTTACGTTGTAAAATGACAGATGTCCCTACGCTCGCTTAGTCGAACTTGCACAAGTAACCTCAATTCGTTTAAAGCCAATCACATCGCCGGCGAGCTATGAGTGTGCGCAATGAATTATTGAAATTCTTCAAATCACACATGTTCGGATTGCAAAATGAAAATCACACTATTATCATCAATCCTGATAAAACACCAGCCGAAGGGCACATGTGTGTATCCAATGCGAATGTTGTTGAAGACATTGCTGGCGGCTGTTCATCGACGCAAGAAATTGTGATTCGAAGATGCAACAATAATATGGAGTTCATCATCGACACACTTCGTTCAGATGATGCTTTCTATCTTAATCTTCGATGGTACTAACGTTCCCAACGTTTGTCGTCTCAACGTAGTGACAAGCTCTACGTGTGACCGCAGTGCAAGTCACAATGAATTTCTTTGGCGAAAATCCACTGGCCGTTCTGAAAAGACGTCACGGATATTGTACAAACTTCAAAGAAACAAGATTCTACCAGGACCCTGCATTCTATGATGTCGTGTGCTATGCAAACAATTCATGGTCGACATATATGCAAAGGAGAGCGGACTGCGACTGCGATGCATTCGACAGAATTAGCGACAGAAGCGACGTGAAGAAGAATACATTCATTTGCGAGACGCTGTCATGAGCAAAACCGATACAGCCTTCGCTATCGCCAGGCCAAAAAGCATGCATTGTCGTGTAATGTCATGCACGTGTATTCAAACAAAAAATTAAGTCTTTGATGAGCTCCATTACCACATTACACGTATACGATCCCAGATGTTGTTGGATGTATGAGATTGAATGACAAGAGTGAGGACTACCTCATACGCATATTTTTGCTTTCGTTTGTCGAAAAAATAATCTCTCTGAGGAAATCGGTAGTGTCATTTCCTCTGAAATTCCAGATCCGTCTACTGATCACCTACTCTGTTAGGAAATCCGACCGTGTCAGAATTACCTGAACGGATCGCAATATTGCATTCTGTAATCCGTTCGGCTCAAATCCAATCGGGTTGTGCAAATGGTGCAAGCTTGTCACACAATTCGACAGATTATATAGAGCTTCATGTTTCATTTCTGTGTAGGGAAAATAGTAATAAATTTTCGGGTGAAATAAGCAAGCTTTTAAAGTAAAAAATATAATTGAAAATAAATCCTAATATGTGTTCTGTGTTACAGAGTAACACATTTTCCGCAAGTGGGGAAAAGTCATGAACAAAAATTGTCTTTGATAATGATTTTATATTATGGCTTATATAGTTTTAGCGGAAATGCAATGAGATTTATAGAAAGATAGATCCACTTTAAATTGAACTTTTAAGACATCAAACATGCCAGTTACGTTAATGAAGTACATTGAATTAAAAAAGTAATTGTTAGTTTTTTTCATTACTCGGTATGTCAAACACAGCTATGAACACATAAGTCACGGACATTTCACTTTGTTTATCGAATGACGACACGCAATTTCGGCAGTAAAAACATCAAACACACATCCGTTCAACTCGTTTCACGCTGTAAAAATTCGCCCAGTAGACCGATCCTTTTGAAAATTTTAGACAGTAAAATAAAAACTATTAAACAACTTTTGGCATTTTCTTTTTATTCATACTTCGAGCCCAAGCCCGTATGCTCGCACCTTCCTCTTTACCCCGTCCATAAGGTTCTGTACAACGTCAGGTTGTAGTTTTTTTCTTGAACAGAAATCCATTTTCTCTTGAAGTCCTCCTCCGATTTGACAACTTTTGGGTTCTTCCGGAGGGCCTGCTTCATAATCGCCCAATATTTCTCTATTGGGCGAAGCTCCGGCGCGTTGGGCGGGTTCATTTCCTTTGGCACGAAGGTGACCCCGTTGGCTTCGTACCACTCCAACACGTCCTTTGAATAGTGGCACGAAGCGAGATCCGGCCAGAAGATGGTCGGGCCCTCGTGCTGCTTCAATAGTGGTAGAAAGCGCTTCTGTAGGTACTCCTTAAGGTAAACCTGCCCGTTTACCGTGCCGGTCATCACGAAGGGGGCGCTCCGCTTTCCGCAAGAGCAGATCGCTTGCCACACCATGTACTTTTTGGCAAACTTGGATAGTTTCTGCTTGCGAATCTCCTCCGGAACGCTGAATTTGTCCTCTGCGGAGAAGAACAACAGGCCCGGCAGCTGACGAAAGTCCGCTTTGACGTAGGTTTCGTCGTCCATTACCAGGCAATGCGGCTTCGTCAGCATTTCGGTGTACAGCTTCCGGGCTCGCGTCTTCCCCACCATGTTTTCCTTTCGTCGCGGTTAGGAGCCTTCTGAACCTTGTATGTACGCAGGCCCTCCCGCTGCTTGGTCCGCTGGACGAATGAACTTGACAAATTCAGCTTATTGGCGACATCCCGGACCGAACTTCTCGGATCACGTCTAAACTGCTTAACTACGCGCTTGTGATCTTTTTCACTGACGGAGCATCCATTTTTGCCGTTCTCCACCTTCCGGTCGATGGTTAGGTTCTCGAAGTATCGTTTTAGTACTCTGCTAACCGTGGATTGGACGATTCCCAGCATCTTACCGATGTCCCGATGTGACAACTCCGGATTCTCGAAATGAGTGCACAGGATTAATTCACGACGCTCTTTTTCGTTCGACGACATTTTTTCCAAATTTACGAAAAATTGACAGTGAAGCATGGCCAACGTGATCTATACACTCTTATCTGATTATAAGCGAAAGCTGAAGATATAATTCCTAAAAATTAAATTTCTACAGCGTTTTTTCCGTGATGCAATTTGATGTGACACACCCTTTAGATCATTAACACTCCTATACTCGCGCGTTTGTCTGTCAGACCGAGAAATCAAAAAATCGTTCATTTCTCAGAAAATATCAACACTACGACTTTGCGATTCTCTCTAGCTTTGTTATTCGTTGTTCGCCATCGTTTAGCGTATCGCATGTGTTGGTACAAAGGGGACGTGTGTCACTTTTTTAACACTTTCAGTCTGACACACCGACGCGAGTATAGGAGTAACTTTTTTGGACAAGTGCCTTTTTTCATATTCTAGAATATTGTTGAATAAAATGTATAAATTAATGTTAGTGACGTGGAATATTTATTGAATATATTGCATAAGATCATTACCGGATTACAGGGAAACTTCGATATAACGTACCCTCGTTCTATCGTACCCTCGATATAACGTCACTCGATATAACGTACACATTTCCAAAGTGTAAAGGAAAATTTTTTTCAATATTTTTTTTCTGATAGAACAATAAATAACCTGTATTGTTCTGCTAAAACAAGTTTTGTACCTTCGATCAATCTCGAAATACAGCTGGTTTTGTGATTCCGGATTCTAAATGAATCTAGCTTTAATCATCAGTACGGAGGGAAACATCATGAGAAAGGCTGGCTTCGTCTTCTGATTGAAGTTATTCATTAACTTTACTAAAACAGCAACACAATAATGTATTATAGACTATGAGTACTTTATTATGCTTCGATATAACGTACAATTCGATACAACGTACAATTTTGAAAGTGAAATGTACGTTATATCGAAGATTACCTGTAGTCTTATTTGATTTCAGTCTCTTTTGTAAATGGATTGAACGGATCCATATATTACAATTCGTCGATATATTCGTCGTTAGACTCATACGTTCGAAAGCAAAATATAAATATTTGACTTTCGTATAGTTTTTCGATAAATATAATGGTCATATATATACCAACTTGTGAAAGACTTTCACTTGTGGAAGAATTGTAAACAGTAAACTATAAACTAATCGGTGGCTTCTGGTAATTTTTAACAGTTATAGTATCGGGGATATTTTTTATAATGACAAGAAAACAAGAAAAAGAAAAGGAAGTTCCTAGAAATCCTTTTATATCATATTTTTATGTACCATCTAAAAAAAAGCATTAATTCTTAATTTACCAAGAATACAGAGACTAAGAATATTAGAAATATGCAAACTTTATATTCCAGAACCTTTATCATCTGGTAATTATCTAGAAGGTCGTTATACATTCTGCTTTTCGATAAAAGACCCGAAAACACGCAACAACTGCATGAAATGTAAAAAATATGTTTGTTTCGATCATGCTGTTATGCTATGTTCTGATTCTTACTCCAATGAAACCACAATCGATTGATACGTTTTTATATTATTTTAAATTTTTATTTTATACTTCCATGAATTATATTCAGTTCCTCACTTTTAATTAATAACAGTAAAAAATTCGAATTTCGTTATTTGTGTTGGAGTATCAAAAATTACCCTGTTTTGAGGAGACTGAACTAGATGACTATTAAAACATAATAAAGAAGAAGAAAACATATTTTTTGGAGTTTTTTCATTCAATCATACCCTCTTCTTCATATAAATGCCAATAAAGCCTGAAAAATACACAATGGAAACATTATAGAGAAGCTCAGTTTTCGGTCTGTGACACCGTGCGCGAGTATACGTGTTATAATTTTACACGCGAGTACAGGAGGGTTAAACCATTTAAACACACTATCAATATATTGATTATTTTTATTCAACAAATACCATATCCACTAGCAATAATTTATATGGCAGAACAACGTTTGTCGGGTCAGCTAGTTATTTATATAATATTTTAGTATATCAGGACCCCGGATGATTGAAGAAATGTTTTATCAGGCGTTGTGAGAAATAGTGGCACCAAAAAATTCGCAGCTGTTTTTATTATAAAGCTTATTTTGAGGATGCGCTTTCTCAATTTTATTTTTGAAAATTACAGTGCCAAATGAGATAAGGGTTATGTTAATGTTATCAATTCAGCAACATAACATGTGTAATTTTCAAATGCGGATGTTTTTGAAGATAGTGTTTGGAAAACAACAACTAAAATTCATTTCTAGACTGTTCAACATTTGGAAATTGTTCAACAATTAACGAGGTACCCTAGTCTTGCTTGAAAAGGTTATCCAAAAGTGTCCTGAATAATCTTGCAATGTTCGAATGCAAAGTAAATAGTTCCGGACTTTCGTTTTGAAATAATCTGTTAATATTGTTCACCATGCTTAGAGCATAAGAAAAGAAGGTTAAATAAATAATCGTCGAATGGTCATTTAAACCGACATTGATCGATCCTACTCGGGACTTCTCTACGTGATCACTATTCAAAATAAATTCGAAGCGGTTTGTAACGTTCCAATATACGTTTTACAACACTTTCTAACGATTGCGTGACTGGCGGATGCGGAATTTTAGCAAACTTACTTTCTCGCAAAGGATTACAGCAGAGATAGGAGTAGATGTCCTTACAGAGCTGCTCGATTCTCTCAGGCATTTGTTTACGTGCATATGATGCACATAGGCTTTATTTTTCTTATAGTTCTTTATTTCTACATAATTTTTGAAAGCTAGAATTCCTTGTATAGTTTATGTTTCTGTTCTACTTCTTAGGTTTGATTTGTTCAAATTGTATACCGAAAAATATCACTTAACGGTTGTTGAGAGATGCAGCAGAATCAAGAATGTTGAAATTATTTTCCGTCAAATTAGGATAAGCAATATTAATGTCATATCTTTTTAGGATAAATTTTTACCCCAAAATAAGCATCCTAGCTTTCGTTTGCAATGAATTCCGTAAAATCCAGGTATCGTATCCCCCTAAATTCATTATCGATTTCCTGGATATCATTTCGATCGCAAATATTTGGATGACTTTGTAGAAGGGGAACAATTTACATATGTAAGAAACGGCAATTCTACGGCAATTGTTGGATCAATTATCGCCATGTTGATCATTAAAGGTTCATTGAAATGAAATCGGTTAAGTATAGTGCGGTGTAAAACTTTATCGAATTGGTTTTGAAATCAGCGTTGTGTAGAATTTTACATACTGACAAATATTACATACTGTGTGCTTATACTAGGTATAGGGCAAAAGTACCAATTAATGCAATACTTAGTATCTAATACACCTAATACCTAATATAAGTGAGTTATTAATTAGTTTAGAAAACATATCTTATTTTTAATGGCTCTAATATGATTTTTAAACATCAGAAATCTCTTCTTTATTGATTTTGGTACTTGATTCCATGCGGAACATTTTTCTTTGGTAGAAAATTATAGTTTTGAAAATAGTGTGTCCCATTGATGCTTGCTTCTCAGCATTTTGCTAAGTATTATGTGATCAAAATAATGAAATTTTCATACTGTGAAGCGACTGTTTTGAAATACAGCGTAGACGCATACCTGATAACCTTCTTGATGTTGTGATTAGACCAATTTAGATGATTTTATCAAATTTTTATATTTATTTGGTCCACACTGTTGAGTATTAAATCTTAGGTTAATGGGTGAGTGAGGGTATTACTCAACAACAGTAGAGATGAAACGGATATTCGGTAACTATCGGGCCAATATTTGCTATCCGGTCGAATACCGGTGATTAAAAAAAAAATTTTCTCATTAACAGAAGATAAATCATAACAAATTGACTTCAGAGAATAGTCTTTCGCTGGGAACACTACTGCAATAGCTGTAAGATAAGCAAAACTTGCCAGTTGAGGGTCCTGTTTTGAGTTTGATTATCACCAAATACAAGGATCGTGATTGCGATTGATTCGAAAAAATTTGTATATGCCGGAAGTTGTAATGTTTGTTATTTCTTTTTTTGATTTGTAATGAAGTAAGTGCAAGTGTGTTATCTTCCCTGAAGTTCTTAGTTTTTTAATCTTGAATACAAATGATTGGTTGATCTTCTTTGCATATTTAACATCGAAGTCCTTACTCTTATTCGCCCGGTATTAAAATTAATTCCATGTATCCACAAAAATCTCATCATTGCACAATGGTCCAGGAGATGCATTTAAGTGGAAATTAGCATTTAGAGCACGACCGTTATTCTCTAGACAAAAATTGTTTTCGACAAAGTTGTTACATATGATGGAGCGCTCGTTTTTATGTTGTCAGAAATAGGGTGATCAAAATTGTTGATGAAATAAAAAATCTAACTTTCTTATCTTTATAGATAGAGGTAAACATAGTTCCACAATGTTGTAGCTCCAATTATTTGAGACATTTTTATAGAACGAAGTTTTTCTCTATCTCTTGAAATAACCGATATAGCGCCTTTTTTCTATGTTACGTTTGGGTCACCATGAAGGAAACTGTTTTTTTTTTGCGTAAAACTAATTATTCTCCAATTACCGATAATAGGCATTAATTTTATATTATATTGTATGTTGCCCAATCAATTTGTGCTGAATTCATGTTTTTATCCTGTAGGTCTCACTACTAATAATTTATGTAATTGTGTGACCAGGAAGTCATAATATCGAGTATGTTGTTTGGTTATGTAAAAATGCAATACATGAATTTAAATGTCTGCTGATTTAGAAGATCGAAAGGGTATACCCACGTAAATCAGATTATGATAGCCAATGCTATTTTTATCTATAATATATTTCTGTAGCCATAAATTGATTTGACTCAGGCTTATATTTATGTAGGTCTTAAATATTTAGACTTGTGTTTAAAAATGATACATGATGACACTTTGTCTTCTTCTGCATGATTGAAGAAAAGGGTAGTAATGGCTTTGATGGTATATTTGTGTACATTTTTGAACAGAATTTAAACCCGTTTAAAGGATTTAAAGGTTTAAAGGATACAAGTACATACAGGAAACGGTTTTTCCAGGGCATCCATTTGATGTATCAAAAGAGAAAAAAAATACAAATTTTGAGCAATGAAAAACTCAATTTAAATGCAATTATTACACACAATCACAGTCCTATGTCAAGATCCCGTCCGTGCCCCTAGGCTCAGACCCATCAACTTTTTATCGATGAAACTGTGTGCATCTGTTAGAAGGGTGTTTGATGCTTTAAAGATGCCTCTCGGACAATACTCAGTGCAATGCGTGCATTGATATAAAGAAACAAATTTGACATATGACCAATTATCGTATTCTTCTCGCAAAGGCAAGAAAGAATCGTTGCTTCTCGGAAGGATTCTACAAAACCACGCAAGCCATCAAAACTTTTCAGGGTCCCCGGAACTTTTTACTAAAGAGTTATTTATGAAATACCGACGTTTTCGCAAATAATATCCGAAATGATAAACCAACAAAATAAAAAAAAAGATTACATAGTCCTACGTCCTAAGCGGTCGTGTCTCGGATACAACCCCTCAAATTTTTTAAACACGTTATTCCCGAAACCATGTTTTGTCAATTGATGGTATCGATATCTTAAGATCTGCTCGACCGTTTTTGCTGAAATTTTTTATCAGCATGTAAACATGAATTATCTGAAGCATTACATAGTCGTTAAATCAACTCATTTTTAACAAAAATGACCGCCATTTTGGCAATTTTTCGAATTTTCAAAAACCCTTATGTAATGCTCTATGTATTATCCTAAAGTTTCAAAATACTCATTGGAATTCGTTCTGCGACATCCCGTTGCTTCAGAACCGATACCACCAGCAAGGTACCGAATTTTAGACGCATCCAGCTGTCAACAGCGTAATAATTACTATTCGTGCACTCAAAAAATGGAAAATACATCTTCAAATGTACCTTAAACAATAAACAAAATACCCGAACACTTCACTTTATTCCTAACACCCGAAAAATATCACGAAAATTCATTATTTTTCGACCTTCTAGAAGGAAGGTCTTGAATTATAGAGACTTTAAACTTTTGCAGTTCATTCGTCTCTAACCTTCTAGAATGGGTCCCCCCTAATTGCATCAAGATTGATGTATACTATTTAAAAATGGTTTACTTTGGAATACAAATTGTTTATTATAAGCAGCGTTCATAACTATCACTCCATTCAAAATTCAACTCGTTTTTGAACAAACACACGCATATGCACATTAGATTAATGCTCAATTATTAACCTTCATCTCTTTAAGCTACTGTTGGTTTTGTGTGAGCTGCAAG
Source organism: Toxorhynchites rutilus septentrionalis (assembly GCF_029784135.1). Lineage (NCBI taxonomy): Eukaryota > Metazoa > Arthropoda > Insecta > Diptera > Culicidae > Toxorhynchites > Toxorhynchites rutilus. The sequence continues at coordinate 205,865,890 of NC_073746.1, read as the reverse complement.
TGAGTCCCGCGCAAATTTATTGTTGTCATATACATACATCACAGAAGACTAAAAAATGTGAGTTAATTGCATTTCTCTCCCCGTCTAGAAATATAATTAAAAGTTAATACGAGTGGCTTATGACATTCACATGCTAGAGTTCATTTTCATTGGAAGCCTTTCGGAGACAGTAAAAAAGGGTCCCACTGGGGAAAGTTAGATGTTTTGGTGCTCACAGTGCTATGACATGTGGGAAGTTTTCATTCATCTCGTGCTTATTAATGCGCAAACTTTTATCCACAGTCCACAGAAACTTTTCTACGTCGATAGTGTTTACATTGCGGAGAGGCAAACAGCTCTATCGGCCAAGGCTTCGTTTTCATCAATAAATTATCTCCAGTTGAGAGCACATACTTCCAATCGCGCGAGGAAATTTGCTTCCCCCAAACGATCTCGCCGCCACTGGTTAATATAGCAAATTATATTGGCACCGGAATGGTATATTTCTCTCGTTGTATACTGGAGGTTTATTACGGGGGACGCAAGATTTTTGCAGACAGGGATCGGGAAAGTTTCGCCAATTTCATCAGCAATCAACGACTTCTGGTCTATTCAATCACTTTCATTCCGTATCGCCTTTTTCCGTTCAGCATTTTCAATTTAATCAGAAGAAGAGTATACCAAAATTACTCGCTCCGTTTTGGAATCAATTTTAGCCCATGTTGAATTTTATACTTGAAATATTTAAGCTGAATAGGATTTTATTCTCGGTTGACAGTTCTATTGGCTCATAGGCAAGGGAACAAAGGAATGTTTTTCGGTGTTTGATTCAATTAGATCGCGTTTCTGAAGGTTGAATGTTGAATAACGATAGTTTAGTCCACCATAATACATAGGAGATGGCAAACTTTTGAAATTATAGTACTTTTATATACGAGGTCTGTTCAAAAAGTATCGCAACTTTCGAATTTACGCTGGTTACGTATATTCGATTCTAGATTTTTCGTGGCATTATGGTGGTACTCATTTCTCTCACTTATGCTTTTTTTTGACGTAGGACTACGTCTAACCGGAAGATATAGGGGGTGAAATGGAAATCTAGGCACTGAACAAGTAGGAAAAAATGCAAGATTTGGAACGCTTATAATTCGAGCATTTCTCAATAGATCGCAATGGTTTTTGCATCAATTGATAGGAAATATATCTACGCATCTATCATAACGAATAACATTTCATTTTTCTTGAGATAAATAATTGAATAATTGTGAAATATCAAGCATTGTCAAAATGCACTATGTGCCCATTTTTGATTGGTCCATTTTGTGCTCCTCAAATCGTACCGACCAAAACGGGCAACCAGAGCAGCAGCGAAATAGAATGAAGCACGATTGGAAAGGAAAAAGAAAAAAATGAACGAAACATTGGTCGAAGTCTCACACATCCGTAATTCTCGAGCCAGCCAGTCAGCTTAAAAATCCCCGCTCCGCTGCCGTAACGATCATTCTCATTCAAACCGTACACTACAGCGGTTCGCATCACAACACATCAACAAACCAACCCAAGCAGCCATGTCTGGACATGGTAAAGGAGGAAAAGTGAAGGGAAAGGCAAAATCCGCTCGAACCGTGTTGATCTGGAGTTCCCCGCAAGGGTAGCTAGGCCGAGCGCGTTAGTACCAGTGCACCAGTCCACTAGCCGGCGTTATATAGTTTCGGCCGCCGAAGTGATCGAGTTAGTTGGCAAAACTGCTCGCGACGATAAGAAAACCCGCATTAGGAACAGAACACATTCGGTTCGGTGGACATCAAGACAACAGGCAGTTGCAGCGAGTGGCGAGTGGCAAACGCAATCGCAAAACGGCATCAGGTAGCAGAAGAAAAATGTTTGTTCTTTATACAAACTGCTTTGGTGGCATATCCAGAACAAGGCGGCATCGAGGGCGTTCGAAATGGTTTTTTTTCAAAACCACGAGTACTATGTTTCCTAAATTGGAACCATTCAATAAAACAATGCGCTTTTCAGGGCCATTAAACCTTCCAAAAAAGAGTTTAGGAAATACAGTTCAATGCTTTCTAAAACATTATCCAAAATAATAATAAAACATAAATTGATTTTTTCATAATTTGTTTGCCAGGATCTGATGAGTATGTGAATTTGGCAGTTGTTCTGAGCTTATTAACTATCAATAAGCTCAGGGACTTTCCTGATTATTCAATTTTCACCAATTCTTAAATTGTTTCCAGGTTGATAGTACAGTAATTTACAATTAGTTCGACATTTAGCTAATTGGACGGACATGTAATGCGACTTATTTAGTTGGACATTTTTGTAAACATAGAGATCCAAATTATGACCCCACATTGAAAGTCGACACTGTACCACTGTCATCGCAAATGTTCAATTACAGGTTAAAATCGCCTCCAATGCGACACTGAGTGGCGCTTCGGCACGTCGCATTGAATGTAATTTACTGTACAACATGTCACAAAGCTGGATGGGAAGAAATTTTCCAACTGTGAAAGCTGTGGCGAGTGGCAACAAATCGCTAAACAGGAAGGTTTAGCCGAACAAGATGGGAATATCGAGTGATAACAAAACAATAAACTCTTTACATTGAAGATAATTTTGTGATCCTGAAAAGGACCCTTTTTAGCCTGCATGTGAATCCAACGAGCGAACGAATCGTAATGAATGTATTTTTCTTTCTTTCTTTGTTTTTAAGAGGCTTTAAACTTTGCAGTTCATTCGCCTCTAGCCCAGTGAAGAGCCACAATAAAACCAGCCCAGAGGGGACTGGCGAAAGGGAAACCAAAAAAAATCACTCATCAGATCTGTCCGCTCGACTCTCGGTTAAAGAAGAAGGTAGGAAGGGATCCTATGCTTCATAAGATATTTAATATATGCTGTAAAGAAAAGTAAAAATTTACTGGTCCGAGGACCAAAGCAGTAACGAAGCACAAGTGACCCAGCGAAAGGCGTGTTCCAAAGCCAAAAAACAAAACGGCCCTTCTCAGGAGGATAGGAAGGAAAGGAGTGGAAAGGATTTGGGTGGGATTAGTGGAGTGGAAGGGGGTGGGAGTGGTATGGGAAGGAAAGAGGGGAGGAGTAGGTGTGGGGTGGGGTGAAATGAAATGAAATACAGTTTGAATAGATAATAAAATATAGTGGTTTTGAATTTAATGGTATATAGTGGAGCTGAAAAATGGAGAGGTTTATTTAATGAATTTATCCTCCTTGGTGAGTGTGGCTGTAGGAATAGGAAGTTGATTAAAGTATAATGTAATGGATAGAAGATAGATGTGGGTATGAAAGTATATATTATATTATTTGTTATTCCTTCCTTCCTTCCTTCCGACCCGTACATACATGTGTATACACACATAAACACGCATACATGACTGTGAAGTGGCGAACTTTAATAAGCAATTTCCAAGGTATTTAGTATTTCGGTTTAGATTTTACCAAAGAAGTCGGTTTCTTTCAGAAACGCAATTAAATTGGTTTCTTGGGTCTCGGCTCTACTGAGGATATCTCGGAGACTCTGACCTATGTTGTGTCGGACTCGAGCATCTTTGGTATGTTGACATTCAAGTAAAAGATGGCTAACGGAAACCGGAGCTTCGTTGCAAGCACATTGGGGTTTTTCGGCTCTGCAGAACAAGTGTGAGTGGGTGAAGTTAGTGTGCCCAATTCGAAGACGGGTAAGGACTTGCCTTTCCCTACTATTGAGACGGTCCTCCCAAGGGAGAGTGGAATTTTTGATTTTATGAAGATGAGTGGGACGGCTGTTTATCCAACCTATGTCCCAACTTTCACGGACTTGCTGTTTTACCCAGCGGACAATGTCAGATGGAGGACAGGGCATGTCTGGGGGTTCTATTTTGCTGCCCTTGCCGGCCAGTATGTCGGCGGCTGTGTTTCCGCGGATTCCTGAGTGACCAGGAACCCAGCAGAAGGAGATGTTTTTATTTGAAGCAGCCTCTTCTGTTTGCTTAATCCATGGGTGTTTGCTGTTTCCACTCAGAAGATCGTGGAGACAGCTAGCTGAGTCTGAGAATATTGTGGTAGGAAGAAACTCATGGGTGCATTCTTGGGTAGCTATTAGAAGGGCGAAAGCTTCCGCACTGAAGATGGAGCATTGCGGTGGAAGAGAAAAGCTACCCGTGTATCTACTCTCAAAGATTCCACATCCAACTCCATCGGCACTGACTGAACCATCTGTGTATACCTGGTGGTTGATTTGAAAATTGGATGCAACGAGGTTATTGAAGCAGGCTTTGACTTTTGGAGAAGGGTCTCCCGCCCGAACTGCCTTGAGAAGTTCAAGGTTAATGTTCGGCGGTTTGACGTTCCAATTTCTTCCCGTCGCAGATGAACGTTCACATATATCGGGAAGATCTTTGTTCGTGAGATTTTTGAACCATGTTTTAGCCCTATGTATTAATGGGACATTGTGGTCGTTTTCGGGGAGTGACAAGTGACGGATGGCTTTATTGGTGATGGCTTTTGTTACCAAGTGGGTGAAGGGAAGTTGCCCACTTTCTGCCATTACAGCAAGAGTAGGACTGGAGGGAAAAGCGCCAATTGCGAGCCTAATTGCTTTATTGTAAATTGGTTGAATGGTGTTTAACACCCTGTCCCCTCCACGGCTGAAGGTGCCTATTCCGTAAAGGATTTGTGGGACCAACCAAACATTTACAACATTTAGCAGCGTCTTTCTATGACCAGAGGCTAGGTTGCCTGCGATAGCCTTGATGATGTTCAGTTTCTTTCTGGTGGCTATTTTGGTCTTTTGGGAATGTGATAGGAAGTTGAGTTTCTTGTCGAAAGTAACCCCTAGTATTTTCAATGTCCTCATTGTAGGGATCGGGATTTTGTTGAGCTGAAGATAGGTTCTCCTTCTGAGAGCTTTTCCGATATGTATGTGTTTGGATTTCTCCGGGGAAATTTTAAAACCTGTTTTTAGAGCCCAGTTTTGGATGGAGTCTAAGGTTTTTTGAAGCCTCTTTCTCTGAATTAAGCCGAAGCAGCTCGTAGAGATAAGAGTGATGTCATCTGCATAGACTATGACCTTTATATGGTCCGGGATAATCTCGAATAGAGATTGCATGGCAATGTTGAAGAGGGTTGGTGAAAGTGCTGAGCCTTGTGGGAAGCCGTTTTCTGGGATTTTTAGAGAAGATTGGTGGTTGTTAATAACGGTTTTGAAAGACCGGTTTTCTAGAAAACTTTTAACGAAGAGACCTAATCTCCCACGAATCCCCCAGTCGAAAAGGCTTTTCAGCACTGGCTACCTCCATGCCCGATCGAAGGCCTTGGATAAATCCAGGGAAACAATATCAATGTGGTGTAATTTTTCAGTTGCGTCGTCTAGGATTTTTTCGATTGCTACAAGGCAATCTTCTGTACCTTTTCCCGCACGGAAGGCGAATTGTCTGGGATCAATCAGCTTATTTGACTCTAGAAAAGTCGTTAAGCGTCGATTGACCATTTTTTCCAAGACTTTCCCAACACAACTTAGGAGAGTGATGGGGCGGAAATTGTCAAGAAGATGGTTGTTCATGTCTGGTTTCGGGATACAGATAATTAAACCCTCTTTCCAGCAACTGGGGAGGGTTCCACTGTCCCAGACTTTGTTGAGGAGCTTCAGAAGTGCTTTTTTCCCGAGATGGGGTAGATTCTTAAGCATAGGGTAGCTGATGTCATCAGGTCCTGTGGATCCTTGTTTGACTTTGTTCAGTACCCAATCGAGCTCTTTGAGGGAGAGGTTTTTGTTGAAGTCAAATTCCACATCGGTATGAAAATCGATGGGAATTCTTTCGCATTCCGTTTTGTGGGTTAGAAAGGTTTGGTCGTAGTTTTGATTGGAGGAGGCGGAAGCAAAGAAATCTCCAAACGCCTCGGCGATGATTTTCCGGTCATTGGTGTATTGACCGTTAATTAGAAGATTATATTCTTTGCTTCTTTTCTTTCCATGAAGCCTGCCAATCTTACTCCATAACTCCTTTGTTGACGCGTTGGGATTAATTTCGCTGACGAATTTAACCCAACTGTTGTGTTTGGCTGTGTTGATAGCAGTCTTAGCTTCTTTGCGAGCCCTTTGGAACTCTGTAAGCAGAGTGGGTCTCAGTGGGCTGTCCGGATGGGCCTTTCTTAATTTGCGTAGGGCCTTACGTCGACCTTTGATCGCTGCCTTCAGCTCAGGCGACCACCATGGGACACATTTCCTGCCAGGGATGCCACTGGTTCTGGGGATGTGCACCATTGCAACTTCTAGGACAACTTTGGAGAATTCCTCGGCTGTCCAATCTCGTTTAGCGGAGAGGCGGTTTTCAATGTCAAACTGATAGCCAGCCCAGTCAGCGTATTCAAATTTCCATCTTGGCCTTGTTGAAAACTCTGGAGAAGTTTGGCCGAAGAAAGTGAAGATTGGAAAATGATCGCTTCCGCAAGTATCATCGTGGATGTTCCAAGAAAGTTTTGAAGATAGTTTGTCTGATACTATAGTGAGATCGATGGCTGAAGTAGTACCAGAATAATGGATTCTGGTGTGTTGGCCGTTGTTAAGAAGGAGAAGAGAATGGTCGGATATGAAATCCTCAATGATGGATCCTTTTCGATCGAGGTATGCACCTCCCCAGGCGTATGAGTGGGCGTTGAAATCACCCATAAGCATGATTGGGGCGGGAAGTTGGGCGAACAGATGGTCCAGTTGGCCGCGTAGAGTGTTCGGATCGGAATCATTAGTGATGTAGATGCTAACGACGGTGATTGGAAAGGGGTGTTTAATGCGCACTACCACTGCCTGAAGATCAGTGGTAATGGGAAGAAGATCATGTGGAGTGCCATCTTTGATTGCGATTGCAACTCCGTTTTTTGAGGGGTTGGGACCCTCTTTGAAATATGTGATATATTTTGAGATGAAGTGTTTATCGAAGTTGTTTGGAGTCATAGTTTCTCGAAGGGCTATGACTGTGGGATTAGAGTTTGAAATAAGCATTTTCAGTTCTAGAATATTTCGTCGGATACTTCTGATGTTCCATTGTATCCCGAATTTCTGTGTTGGAGTGAATGTGTTGGTGTTTTTAACTCTAATTCCTAAGTCTTAATTGTGTGTATGTTTGAACTATTCAAAGAGAATTAGTTCGATGGTCCTTTACCCTTGGAAAGAGAAGCTTTCTTTGAGGTATTGGTGTTGTTTTTGTTTGGTGTAGAAGTCTTTGGAGTGTTTGTTGTGTTTGTGTTGTTTTTTGTTGAATGTGCGTTGCTGTTGTTGTTATTGTTGTTTTTTGTTTGATGTGTGTTGTTGTTGTTTTTTGTTGGTGTTGTGTTGTTATTTGTTGGTGGTGTAGTTCTTTGTTCGTTTTTTGTTCTTTTCTTGTCCTTGTTATTTTGTATATCAGAAGATGATCCTTTCGCCATTTTCCGTTTATTTTTATTTTTGTTTGGAACATCAGAAGTGTCCATTGAAATGACTGATTCGGATTCGGATTCCGTTGTTGAGCTGTCGGTTGTCGACTCTGTCATAGAAGTATCGATTGTAGTGTCAATTGGGGGAGTGCTTTCGCGGCTAGAAGAGGCCGAAGCGGCCGAGGCGCAGTTGCATTTGCAGTTGCAGCTGGGTGTTGGTTTTTGCAAGTTGGAGAGTCTGTCTTGCAGAACACTTGCAAAAGTTGGTCCATTATTTTGACCGTTGTATTTTTCTTTCGCCTCTTTGTAGGAGATACCATAGTCGATTCTTATTTTTGTGATGTTGTTCTCAGTTTGCCATACGGGGCATTTCCTATTCGAAGAGGAATGATCCCCTTGGCAATTCAAGCAAAATGCTGAAGCATTGCAGGTTTTAATTCCATCCTTTTGTTCTGGATGTTCCTGTCCACAATTTCGGCAAAGCGGGTTCTCGCGTTTGCATCGCTTGCTCGTATGTCCAAATTTATAGCATTTGAAACATTGCATTGGGTTGGGATAGAAATTTCTAGTCCCAGCCCGAATAAATCCGAAGTTAATAAAATCGGGAACAACAGTTCCACGAATTGTCAAAATGAGAGTAGCGGTTGGGATAACAATGTTATTCTCCTTCCTGGTGATTCGCTTGACATCGATCACACCTTGATCGGAAAGCTCTGTCACCAGTTCGGATTCTTTGATGTCAATTACATCACGGCAAGTAACAACGCATTTACGTTGATTTAGAGTAGGGTGGTAAATTACTTCGATAGGGGTTTCATCGATCAATTTGTTGATTAAAAGGAGCTTACCAATTATATCCTCGTCCTTGGCCGTAAGGATATACTGCGTCCTCTTTTTGTCGTCCCGTTGCGGTCGCGCTGTGTAGTATTTCTTTCCTACAGCGTTGGCGATCGTCTTACTCACGACGAACGGGTTAGTCGGGATCGCGTTCTCTCCTGTGGCACGAAGTAACAGGATCTGAAGGTTGCCGTTCAGTGGGTCGGCCCACCTTGGAGCAGTACGTTGGGTAGGTTTACCCTCGTACAAATTTGTAGCCCGGCCTCCCGGAGGCCCGGAGCTACTTGAAGCCATGCTTCTGCTTGACTATACCTAGGTTATAGTCAGCAGGTACGGATATAAAACCACTAAAATTCCTTATGGGGGATATTCACTAAGGGGTATTTTCCCAGAAAATTACACTTTGTTCCGATAAAGCACTTTGAAAAGCCACCAACAGGTGCAGAAAATTTCAAATTACACTTAATCTAATAATTGCTTCAGTCACTTCACTGTTTGTATGCGTGTTTTTTTTTCTTTTTAGATTTTATTTAATAATTAAGATTCACTACTAGCACTACAAAAAAAAACTGGCAACACTGCCCGAAAGAAAAAAGGGGGCGTGGCGTCGGTGACGCCGAAAAAGCGCGCGCTTTTTCCGGCAAGCCGGTGAGCGCCCGCTCTCCACGATCGAAGAGGCTATTGCCTTTTCCCGCTCTCCTTCTGCTGTCACGTTTAAACTATTGCTCCAAATCTCCTTCCAAAATCGCCAGGGGGAACGTCCCAGTCCGCTGTCCAGAAACGCCAAAACTCCGAGCTGCTGAAAGAAAAATCGACCTTCTCGGTCGGAGGTTAAAATCAGTATGATGTATTTTTTTGCCATCGCTCCCTTTTAACGCTCATTCGTTCGTCTCGTTGGACTCGCCCCTCTGGCTGAGTCTGCCGATTTGTCTCTATCCTGTGAGTGTGTACCGCTAGAGTATAAAACACGCGGACCCCAAAAAAATATCTTATTTTCTTTCAAACCGTAAACCCGTGTGGTTGTACGGCATCGGCATCGTGGACGTAACAAAGGAGGACAAGTTAAGGGAAAGGCAAAGTCTCACTCGAACCGTGTAGGTCTCCAGTTCCCTGTTGGTCGCATTCACTGATTGCTCCGCAAGGGTAACTAGGCCGAACGGATTGGTGCCGGAGCAACAGTATACCTAACAGCGATTATAGAGTTTCGGCCGTCGGAGTGCTCGAGTTGGCTTGCAAAGCTGCTCACGACAATCAGAAAACCCGCATCAAGAACAAAGCAGCTTCGGTTCGGCGCTCATCAAGGCAACAATTAGTTTCAGTGAGTGGCAAAGTGTTTCTCCGGCACATCGCATTAAATGTAATTTACTGAACAACATGTCACAAGCTGGATGGGAAGAAATTTTCCAACTGTGAAAGCTGTGGCGAGTGGCAAACGCAATAGCTAAACAGGAAGGTTTAACCGAACAAGATGGGAATATCGAGTGATAACAAAAACACAACACCAAAGGTTCTTTTCAGAACCATCAACATATTCATAAAGAGTAAACAGTGAACTAATCCATTTTTCAGGTAGATAGGTAGATATTCACGTAGGAGATGAAAATGAAACAATATATTTAAAATATATATTTAACAAAAGCTGTCCCCTTTGTATAGTCCTACGTCACTCCGGTTATGTCCCCGACATTACCCACCCGTCTTTTTATCTGTATTATAGTGATTTTCAACTCAATTGGCTGGTTCGTCACTTTTACTTCCATTTTTTTTTGAAGAATGTCGGGAGTGAGAATTGAACTCGTGACCTTTAGCGTGAGAGGCATGGATGTTACCACTACGCCAGATCGCCTCCAGCCTCTCACTTATGCTGAAAAGTACGGCTATTTTGAATGTTCAGTTAATTTTTGACAGCTGCTTTTCTTACACGTGTTTTGGTTCATCTTCGATTTTTGATGGTCGGGTGCGAAGGAATGGGGGAGTGTTTAGTGAACGGCTTAAGCGCCACTTCCAAAGGAGACCGTTCACCACGGTTTCTGTGCCCAGCTTGAGACTCTGCCAAAGGGCAGGTTTTATCTTTGTACCCCCAAACACGAAGAAGTTCCAGGTTTGATCGTCCCTGTGGTAATTGTTGCTCGCAACAATCGACCTCAGATCGATAAAGTATATCCCACTTTTCCCTATGTTATCATGACAGGTAAAATCTCAAACAATGTACGTTTTCCCTTCACGTTCGAGAAACCAGAACCAACAAAAATCTCCAAAAAAAGACCAATGGGGATCTCCTCTCAAAACCAGTTTCAAGACTCTATAATGATCCCGGTCAATCAACTCGCTCGGCTACGATCGCTACTCTTATGTTTTCACGACCGTACCGGCACCAATATCGTCATGCGCATGGAATAGTTATCGGTTTTGTTACTCAGGACCTTTTTTGAGTACGATATCCAATGTATTAGGCTGTCAAAAAAGTCCTGCGGTATTTTTTTTGAATTTTCATTTGTTCATAAAATTAGTTACAATCATCTGTTTTAATTTCCCCTCCTTTTCGTCCTTCGCGAGCTATCGGTTCCCTTCCTACTAACATTAGAATAAGTTAAATTGTAAACACATATTAAATGTAAGGATAGTTTTAAGAGTGTGAAGTGTCAGTGTGAATGAGAATATGAATGTGAATGTGAATGTGAGTGCGAGTGTAAACACACATCTCCTTATATCCCATCCTTTTCCTAATGAAAATGTGTCACCCTTCTAAACTCGAGTCGACCGCGAGTAATCGGTTTCCTATTTCATTAACCATAGAATTAAGGAAACAACATGTTGATATATGCTAGTTGAAATATAATTAAGAGTTTGGCTCCATTAAACTTATGTAACTGAGCCTGTAAAAATAATCGGATTAATAAAAAAAAAATCTGTTTTAAGTCAAATATGCGCCGTTTTGTTTGATGACTTGTTCCCAACGAGATGCCAACTTCATAATACCCCTGTTATAGAAGCTCGCTTCCTTATTGGCAAAAAACTCGGATAGCCAATTTTCACAGGCCTCTTTTGTGGCTAACTTCTGACTACCTAGCTCGTTCGCCATGGACAAAAACAGGTGGTAGTCATTTGGTGCAAGGTCCGGACTATACGGCGGATACAAAAGAACCTCCCATCCGAGCTCCCGGAGCTTCTGGAGCGTCACCAAAGAAGTGTGTGGCCTGGTGTTGTCCTGATGGAAGACAATGCGGCCTCTGTTTATCAAAGATGGCCTCTTCTTCATGAATGCTACCTTCAAGCGGTCCAGTTGTTGGCAGTACAGGTCCGAATTGAGCGTTTGGCCATAGGGAAGCAGCTCATAATAGATTATTCCTTGACAATCCCACCAAACACACAGCAGAACCTTCCTGGCCGTTAATGAGGGCTTGGCCACCGTTTGAGCCGCTTCAGCGAGCTTCGACCACGACCGTTTGCGCTTCACGTTGTCGTAAGTGACCCACTTTTCATCGCCAGTCACCATCCGCTTCAGAAACGGGTCGATTTTGTTGCGATTCAGCAGCGATTCACATACGTCGATACGGTCAAAGATGTTTTTTTGCGTCAACGTGTGTGGCACCCATACATCGAGCTTCTTTGTGAATCCAAGCTTCTTCAAATGGTTAATAACGGTTTGATGATTTATCTTCAGCTCTTGGCCGATGCTACGGCTGCTACTATGCCGGTCTTTCTCGGCTAGTTCAGCGATTTTGTCGCAATTTTTGACGACAGGCCTTCCGGAGCGTGGCGCATCTTCGACGACCTCTACATCAGAACGAAAACGTTGAAACCATCGTTGTGCGGGGGAAATGGAAACTGTATCGGGTCCAGAAACTGCACAAATTTTATTGGCAGCTTGAGATCCATTTTTGCCTTTGTCATAGTAGTACTGTAAAATATGTCGGATTTTCTCTTTATTTTACTCCATATTTGTGACACTATAACTCACGAACGACTTAACCAAACAAAACACTGACTATATTATAGCGCGCAATACCTTTCCAACAAGCTATAGTATGACTCGATAGAATGAATACAACTAGACTTACGCGCTTACAACGACACCTCGCGGAAATACCGCAGGACTTTTTTGACAGCCTAATATTTTCTAGGCTACTCGGATTAGCGGAGCTTCTTTCACTGTCGTCGACGTTGCTGATGCTCCAGCGGAACTTCTTTCCGCTTAAGCTGGTCGTTAATGTTGATGCTGTTTGAACCAGCGAAACTTCCTTCCGCTTAGGCTGGTCGTTGTCATTGCTCCCTGCCAGCGCTTCGCGCTCTTCAGCTTGGAATTTTGCTGGCACTTTATCGCTGCACTGTGGGGTCCGGAACGGCTCTAGCTGCATACGGGGTGTCGGGATATCGCAACTGTTTTTCTAGGCTTTTCGAGCACGATAAAGCACTTCCTGTCTTTACTCCTAGAGCCACTAATTCTCACTATCTACGCTAACACACCCAGGCTCTTGGTGATGTCCGTCGGTCCGGCCTCTTCCACCATCCAGGATAAAGTGACCGCTTGGAATTTTTAAATTCTCAGATCAGCCAGGCGCGAGATCAATTTTGCCGAAGTTATGTTATTGCCACAAAATTGTACAATTGCCGAAATCATTAAGGCCATCCACCTTTAATCCCAAGTGTCTGATCTTGCCGGACCTTCCGTCCAACTCAAATTTAGGGACAAAGCACCTGCTCATCGACAGAGTCTCAAACATGAAACAGGAACAGCTCTTTACTCCCCCTTTGGGTGAGAATACAGCTCAATGTGTTCACAAAAGACATGTTCCAAAAAAACAGGAAGTGGGTTATATCTATGGTATAACCGCAAGGGTGACGTAGGACTATCGTTGATTTAGAGATCATTTGTTTGAAGTTGAATCTAAATCCATTCTGAATGAATGAATAAATGAATATTTGGGGGACTTCGAAAACGAGAGCGTTACGTTGGAGGCACAAGGTTTTATGCATCCAATATAGGATACGAAAAACCTTGTTCTGAAGAATAATCTTCAGAAGCTAACCTGCTAACTGTACTTGATTACAAATCACAAACCCAATTGTATTATATGGATATTTTATGGATAGAAAACATTAAAATAAACTCTTTCGCTTGAATGTAATTTTCAATTCCAAGGGGAACTGGCAGATTATTTTCCAGCAACGATTAGATATTTCCACATTTTCCTCGATACTGGAAGCCCACCAGTGGTTAATACTAACTCGATAACCACCTGTTAATAGTACTTGATTGAAAAATATTTGGTCACAGTGTTACATGGATAGAAAACATTCAAATAAACTCTTTCACATGAATGTATTTTTAAATTCCCAGAGGAACTGGCAGATTATTTTCAGTAACGATTAGATATTTCCACATTTTCCTCGATACTGGAAGCCCACCAGTGGTTAATGCTAATTCGATAACCATCTGTTAATAGCACTTGATTGAAACATATTTGGTCACAGTGTTACATGGATAGAAAACATTCAAATAAACTCTTTCAAATGAATGTATTTTTAAATTCTCAGAGGAACTGGCAGATTATTTTCAGTAACGATTAGATATTTCCACATTTTCCTCGATACTGGAAGCCCACCAGTGGTTAATGCTAATTCGATAACCATCTATTAACAGCACTTGCTTGAAACATATTTGGTCACAGTGTTACATGGATAGAAAACATTCAAATAAACTCTTTCACATGAATGTATTTTTAAATTCCCAGAGGAACTGGCAGATTATTTTCAGTAACGATTAGATATTTCCACATTTTCCTCGATACTGGAAGCCCACCAGTGGTTAATGCTAATTCGATAACCATCTATTAATAGCACTTGCTTGAAACATATTTGGTCACAGTGTTACATGGATAGAAAACATTCAAATAAACTCTTTCACATGAATGTATTTTTAAATTCCCAGAGGAACTGGCAGATTATTTTCAGTAACGATTAGATATTTCCACATTTTCCTCGATACTGGAAGCCCACCAGTGGTTAATGCTAATTCGATAACCATCTATTAATAGCACTTGCTTGAAACATATTTGGTCACAGTGTTACATGGATAGAAAACATTCAAATAAACTCTTTCACATGAATGTATTTTTAAATTCCCAGAGGAACTGGCAGATTATTTTCAGTAACGATTAGATATTTCCACATTTTCCTCGATACTGGAAGCCCACCAGTGGTTAATGCTAACTCGATAACCATCTGTTAATAGCACTTGATTGAAACATATTTGGTCACAGTGTTGCACGAATAGAAAACATTAAAAATAAATTCTTTCACATGAATGTATTTTTAAATTCCCAGAGGAACTGGCAGATAATTTTCCGGATCTTTCTCGATGCTGAATGGCATCCAAACGGAAAGAATTCCGCGCGTGTATGTGTGTGTGTGTGTAGCGGCTGCTTCGAGATCTTCCCGGGGAACCGTTTGTGGCATCACTCTCCTCCTGATGGATTCCCTTCTGGCCTAAGCTGCACAAATAGGCTCTTGGTGACACCGTTCATCCGCGCTTTCATGATAAACGAAGAGCTTCACCACAACAGCGACAACATGCTCCAATCGCTGTTCAATTAGAACTGAGTGGATTTCCGAGCGGCGCTCGCTTATATACCGATTGGTGATTTCAATAGCCTGTTTTGAAAGCAATTTTAAGACTATTGAAACAAGTTTTTGGATAAAAAAGTAACAAGTATAGAACGCGTAGACATTTTATCTTTCGAATGAAGTGTTTATCATACCATTTCGTTCAGTTGTTCAGGAGCTATTGACGCTCAAAATCTCGGTCTCCGGCGTAACGCTTTCGTTTTCGAAACTTTGATTTTACACCCCGGTATAGAAATGAAAGACGTTGTCCTACGTCAAAAGAAGAAAATGCTGAGTGCCGCGTAGATAGAATGGAATGATTTTTTGTCATCCCAGTTCGATCGACGGCTAAACACTCAGTGGAACCCTACAAACGTCTCTTGCGTAAAGTTACCCGAAAGAAGCTGTTCTGAAGCTTTGCATAATCGAGGGGCCGGCATATCTGAATTCGTGTGCTACAAGCGGAGCATGAGAAAGCGTTCTACTCATTTTCCGACTTTGTAGCATGCGTCGAGAAGGCTAAAGGCGGAATTCGACCTATTCAACATGATACATGCTACAAGATGCTTTTTTCGCATCTCGATTATCGTTTCTACATTTATGTTTTATTTTTTATTTGTTTTCTCTGTAATTACGCGTATTTAAATATCCGTTGTTACTTGTCCGTGCTCCTATAGCGTCGGACCATAAAAAAATCATAAAAATTCAGTCCAAGTGTCAGTTACCGTGGTGATTTCCTTTGATTTGTGTCTGTTGCTCATGGCATCATACATTGGGAACCGGTGTTCCTTCCCACATTCCGTTTTGCCTGCCAAGATCGGGTCGATGAAATGTCAACAATCGACCTCAAATGCTGCCACCTTGCAATCGAGTTATCGACCTTTCATATGCATTCATCGAACAACTTGACGCCACTTTTTCGCCAACATGTGCAAGGCGTCGACCTGCTTGCAGCGCTGCTTCCAGCACTGCTTGCTGCTTGTTTGTATTGGTTTGTTATTGAAAATGAAAAGGAAATACATTGATCGATTTTAATCATTTTATTGAAACAAAATAATAAAAATCCATTTATAATAAAAATAAGGTATATAATGGAATCGGTGCATCCGGGTTGTCTGGATTGACGATTCAAATCCGACTGAGTACATTGATGAATACCTCCTTGCCCTTGATGACACAGATATGTGGCTGAGGAGGATTCTTCAATGTGCGTGAAGCACGGGATCTCCGATGGGGAAAATTGCTCGAAATACTATCGATGGCCAGGTCCTGCTGCTGTTACTGTTGATGCTGTTCCCCGGAATAGCACCCTGGACTTAAAGGATACTGCTGCGGGAAAGCTGATGCTGTTGGCTGGCGTGACAGAAGTGGAAATAAGCAATGTGGTGATGAGGGAAATCATCTTTCTCACTCGCCGATTGATTGAGTCGGATGTATTCATAGCTGACCTACATTCAATCCCTTAAACCAAGCTTTCGTCGAAACCTTAGGAATAATCGTGTGTAACCAGCGACCGAACTCATCTCCACTCCACATGCGCTGCCAACTAACGAGTGTGTCCTGACGAGGAATGTGAAAAAATTCATTATAGGCAATTTGCCTTTCAAAAAGTGTGCCTTCTGAAGCGCCCACCTTAGCTAGCGAGTCCGCTTTCTCATTCCCCGGAATCGAGCAATGAGAGGGAACCCATGCTAAGGTAATCTTGAATAATTTTTCGACCAAAACACTCAATAGATGTCTTATTCTTGTTAGGAAATAAGATGAGCGTTTATCAACTTTCATTGAACGAATTGCCTCTATTGAGCTGAGACTGTCTGAAAAAATAAAATAATGGTCGATGGGCAGTGTTTCAATGATCCCTAGTGCGTAGTATATCGCACCCAGTTCAGCGACATACACGGAACAAGGATCTTTGAGTTTGAAAGAGGCACTGGAATTTTCATTGAAGATGCCGAAGCCAGTGGACCCGTTTATGAATGAACCGTCAGTAAAGAACATTTTATCAGATCTAACTTTCCCATATTCTGCCGAAAATATCGGCGGAATAGAATCTGAGCGTAGATGATCTGGGATTCCATGGATTTTTTGTCGCATGGACAGATCAAAATTGACAGGGGAATTGCAAAAGTATGGGAAGCAAACTTGGTTGGAGATGCCCGGTGAAGGGTGCACTTCATGGGTAAGGAAATCATGGTACAAAGACATAAAACTTGACTGAGGAGTCAGTTGGAGTAGATTTTCGAAGTTATCATTCACCAATGGATTCATGATCTTGCAACGGATGAGAAATATGTAGGATAATTCTGTGAATCGAAGAGTAAGCGGGGGTACTCCTGCCAAGACTTCGAGACTCATCGTATGTGTCGAATGCAAACACCCCATTGCTATACGCAAGCAACGATATTGTATTCTCTCCAGCTTGAGAATATGAATCCTGGCAGCTGATCGGAAGCAAAAACTGCCATATTCTAACACTGATAATATCGTTGTTTTGTACAACTGAATGAGGTCTCCTGGATGGGCGCCCCACCATGTTCCGGTTATTGTTTGGAGAAAATTGATTCTTTGCTGGCATTTCTGTTTCAAATACGCAATGTGTATTCCCCAGGTACATTTAGAGTCAAAATATACTCCAAGGTATTTGAAAAACATCGAGTGCTTGATCGTTTTGCCGGATAGGTGAAGCTGGAATTGGGCGGGTTCGTGCTTCCTAGAAAAAACGACCATTTCGGTTTTCTCCGTAGAGAATTCGATACCCAGCTTGAGAGCCCACGTGAACAGGTTGTTCAGGGTATCTTGCAAGGATTTTTGCAGAACGGCGGGATTAGTACCGGTGATGGAAATAACTCCATCGTCTGCAAGTTGTCTCAGCGTGCAGTTTCTAGTTAGACAATCATCCATATCATTGACGTAAAAACTATACAAGAGGGGGCTTAGGCAGGAGCCTTGTGGTAGGCCCATAAAACTGTATCGAGAAGAATTCAAGCTGCCATGATTGAAAAACATGTGCTTTTCTGAGAGTAAATTGTACAGGAAATTATTCAGAATTGGCGAAAGTCCACGATTATGAAGTTTCTCTGAGAGAATTTCCATGGAAACTGAATCAAATGCCCCTTTGATATCGAGAAAATCGGAAGCCATTTGTTCTTTACGAGCAAATGCGATTTGGATTTCAGAAGATAGCAGCGCGAGACAATCGTTCGTCCCTTTACCTCGGCGGAAGCCAAACTGCGTATTTGACAGCAAATTGTTCGCTTCAACCCACTTGTCCAAACGAAGTAGAATCATTTTCTCTAACAATTTACGAATACAGGATAACATTGCAATCGGCCTGTACAAGTTGTGATTGCAAGCCGGCTTGTTGGGTTTTCGTATGGCTATCACTCTCACTTGTCTCCAGTCATGCGGGACAATATTCAGCTCCAGAAACTTGTTGAACAAGTTCAGCAAACGCTGTTTTGCCAAGTCGGGAAGATTCTTCAACAAGTTGAATTTAATCTTGTCCGACCCAGGAGCTGAATTGTTACATGAGAGGAGGGCAATTGAGAATTCTACCATCGAAAAATTCTCATAATCGCATTGGAGCGGAATGTCGCGTACGACGTTTTGTGCAGGAACGGAATAGGGACAAACCTTTCTTGCAAATTTGAAAATCCAACGGTCAGAGTATTCCTCACTTTCATTTGTATGGTTCCAGCCACGCATTCTCCTAGCCGTATTCCAAAGAGTGCTCATAGCTGTCTCCCTTGACAAACCATTGACGAATTTCCGCCAATATCCACGCTTTTTTGCTTTAATCAGACCTTTTAGTTTGGCTTCTAGAGCTTGGTACTTTCGAAACCATTCCACTAATCCAGTTTTCCTGAATTTTTTGAAAGCGGATGATTTTTCAAGGTAGACCTTTGAACACTCTTTGTCCCACCAAAGTGATGGAGGACGACGTCGGAAAGTGGTAGCAGGAACACGTTTCTTTTGAGCTTGTAGTGCGCTTTCGTAAATCAAACTCGATATAAAGTTATACTCTTCGAGTGGAGGAAGTTCATGCATTGAAACAAGTGCTTCAGATATTGTTTCTGCAAATTTTCTCCAGTCAATATTTTTCGTGAAGTCATACGCAATATCGACTGACTCACGAGAACCTGATTCATTGGCGATCGATAAAATTATTGGCAGGTGATCACTACCGTGGGGATCTTGGATTACCTTCCACGTGCAATCCAGGGATAACGAAGAAGAGCAAAGTGATATGTCTAGCATACTTGCCCGTGCAGGAGGGTTGGCTATCCTAGTTGCTTCCCCTGTATTTAAAACTGTCATGTTGAAGTTGTCGCACAGATCATAAATCAACGTGGCACGGCTGTCATCGTAGTGTGACCCCCATGCTGTTCCATGGGAGTTGAGGTCACCTAAGATTAGCCGCGGCTCCGGCAATGCCTCGATGATATAAAAAAACTGATGGCGGCCGACCATGGTTCTTGGAGGAATATATATCGTGGCAATGCAGAAGTCTTTGCCATTGATTTGTGTCTGGCAAGCGACAACTTCAATGCCTGTCATCGATGGGAGAGTGACTCTATAGAAGGAGTGACATTTTTTGATCCCCAATAGTACGCCACCAAACGAGTCATTTCGATCGAGGCGAATAATGTTGAAATCGTGGAAATTCAGCTCGTCGGCTGAAGAAAGCCATGTTTCACAGAGGGAAAATACATCACAGTTTGAACTATGAACTAAAAATTTAAATTGATCTAGTTTAGGGATGATGCTTCTGCAATTCCACTGTATTACAGTGGTCAAATCCTTGACCTCTTGCACTGAATTAGGCATCGAGGGAAATGAACGCTGCTAAAAAACCACATTTTTCTTTCAAAAATGTTCTCACAATCGGAAGCAAACATAATACTATGCTTTTAAGAGGGTCATTTATATTTAAAGCATTTAAAATGTTGTCCACCAGGTCAGAAAGCGCAAGCAAACCAGATTGTGGCTGTTGCCTCGACTGCGAAAATGGAACAGACGGGGTGGGTGCTGCTCCGGGAAGTGCTGAGGACCCCTGGTGCGTAGAAGAACCGCTTAAACCAGGAGGTACTTGCTTCGGTCTATTCTCAGCACGTTCAATTCGAGTTTTCATACCAACTTGGGAAGTTTCGGTCGTCTTTCTGGGGAGTGATGGAAAAGAAGTAATTTTTCTTTTCCTGACGGCACCCTGCGATGTATCGGAACTTCCTGCATTGGGAGCGTCAGCAACAGGCTCGTCGTTCTGCAGAATGGAGTGGGGATTTTCCTGATTCGTTGGTACGGAATTCTTAAGCATTTCTGCATAAGTCCGCTTGGAACGTTCCTTTAAGGAACGCTTGATTTTCTCCCCTCGTTGTTTGTACACCGGGCATTGGATAAGATCATGAGGAGTCCCGCCGCAATGAAGACACTTGTGCTCTTTCGCGCAAGGATTCTCATCATGGCTCTCTCCACAATCTGCGCAACGTTTTTTATTGCAACAATAGGCGGCCGTGTGACCGAGTTGCATACATTTGTTGCATTTCATTACCCGGGGTACAAACAACCGAACAGGTAAACGAAGTGCACCTATTGCAACGTAGTTTGGAAGGGCGGAACCCTCAAAAGTCACACGAAAAGAGTTTGTCCGATTGAGAACCCTTTTGTCATTTTTGTCATTTTGTGACACAGATTTCAGTCGATCGCATGCAAGAATCTTCACAGTTTTTAGTGAAGAGTTCTTGAAGCGACCGACACCATCGATAATCTCTTTTCGAGTCAAACCCTTTTCGGTTATTACGCCGTCTATTTCGACGTTGCAACAGGGCACGTATACGCGATACTCAATCGCAAAGAGGTCGCAGCGCGTGATTTCGTTCGCTTGGGTCCTGCTTGAGACGACAACTCGTAGTTTGTCTGGCCCCATCCGTGTAATCTCGGTAACTGCAGAAAACTTCTGAGTAAGTTCCTTCGAGATACGAATGACATTGAGAGGTTTAGATTTTCGTCTAAAGTATACAATGAATGGGCCTTTGGAGCCTTCATGGTATTCTTTTGGACGAAAATCCTGTTTTTCGTCAATGTCCTCATCTTCGGAACTTCCAACTTCATATACAGAAGTTTCTTCCTCAAATTCTGCTTCATCTTCCTGCTCTTCAGGAGGAGGATCGGTATCGGAAATATTCAATGGCGTCGATGGGGGATCCTTCCCGCCCTCAGCCATATAAAAAAAATCGGTCAACTGTTCGATATGAACAGAATATAATGATTCAAAATAAATAAATGAGTGAAAAAAAAAATATTTTTTTATAAGGTTATGATTTATTTTATGTCAAATAAAATGCTAAAATGAAAAAAAGTTCCAATAAAAATTCAACGGTATATAAGAAATAATGATCACCCCTAATGCCAACGTTTGCCGATTTGGTTAACACAAAGTTGAACAATGGTGTATATCGTGCACAGAAGGAAGAAGGAATGATAGGGAAACAAAAGAAAAATAAATTTCTACTTGCCGCGGCTGTGTGGCGTGTGTGATGAATGTGTCTGATTTGGATCCTCAGCGCGCACCACTTTAAATTTCGCTACACTCGCAAGCGCAACCGATGAAAAAGCACACTATTATTCGATGTGAAAAAAACACCTTTGTTGGATCGATTAATAACTTGTCCGATCTGCTTGCGAGTTGTCGAACCAAGAACAAGTTTTTTTTGAGAATATCTGAACGTCTATAGAAAATAATTCAAATTAGGGTCATGACAACGTACATTAAGTAGAAAAAATTATGCCAAGAAAAAAATTTCATACAAATTTTAGCAAATATAAACTGATTCGGGTTCCCACAATCCAATCGACGAAAAAAACATCGACCTAACAACGACCGTAACGCTGCTACCTATTCACGATAACGACAATTAGGTATCGACATCTGGATACGGCATTAGTTTGTATGAGGCAAACTATTCTCTATCATATTAGTCGGCCCGAATCAGTTTATATTTGCTAAAATTTGTATGAAATTTTTTACTTGGCATAATTTTTTCTACTTAAAGTACGTTGTCATGACCCTAATTTGAATTATTTTCTATAGACGTTCAGATATTCTCAAAAAAACTTGTCATTATAATATAAAATTATCTCAAAACATATTTTTTTATGACGTTTTTTTGACCACTTGCAGGCAATGGTGATTTTCACTTACATAGAGTACTAATTTGATTAAGGAAAAATCATGTTCATTCATAATTTTCATTTTAAAAGTGTATTGATTCCTTCTGCAAATCCCTACTGTCATGCCTATTCCCCAATATCGCCAACGCGGATAGTTCGTTAGTCGAAAATACTGAATAATTAAACAAACCAAATGGCATCACTGGTGGTTCTTTTTTCCACTCCGCTAAACTGTCATCTCAAACAAAAACAAATTGATCATACAACTGGTGAGTATGAAATATATTTCGGCTTTTTAATTATTAATTATTTTATCTTGTCTTATCAGCTATGAATACATTCGACTCGTTTGCTTCCATCAATCGGTAAGTGAGAAAGATGATTTCTCCCATCACCACAGTGCGGATTTCCACTTCTATCACAGCAGCCAACAACATCCGTTTTCCTGCAGCAGTAACCTCCAACCCCTGTTGGCAATGCCGGGGGACAGCATCAACCAGCAGAAGCAGCAGAATTTGACCATGGTATGGTATTGCGAAGAACTTTCCCCATTAGAGGTTCCGTGCTTCGCGCACATTCAAAAATCCTCTTCAGACACGAAAACTCAACGACAAGGAGGTATTTATCAACTTGCTCAGCTGAATTACCACCCGGAGGAACCCGAATGCACTGATTCCGTTGTATAGTAGAATGAAAATAGGCGAGGTAAGCGAACGTAATCGCATGATATTTTAATGTTCGCATTTTTATCCGGATCATACAACTGGTGAGTAGGGAATTCATTTCTGCTTTTCACTTACTAATCATTTTATTTTGTTTCAGCTATGAATACATCCGACTCAATCAATCGGCGAGTGAGAAAGATGATTTCCCTCATCACCACATTGCTTATTTCCACTTCTGTCACGCCAGCCAACAGCATCAGCTTTCCCGCAGCAGTATCCTTTAAGTCCAGGGTGCTATTCCGGGGAACAGCATCAACATTAACAGCAGCAGGACCTGGCCATCGATAGTATTTCGAGCAATTTTCCCCATCGGAGATCCCGTGCTTCACGCACATTGAAGAATCCTCCTCAGCCACATATCTGTGTCATCAAGGGCAAGGAGGTATTCATCAATGTACTCAGTCGGATTTGAATCGTCAATCCAGACAACCCGGATGCACCGATTCCATTATATATCTTATTTTTATTATACATAGATTTTTATTATTTTTTTTCAATAAAATGATTAAAATCGATCAATGTATTCTTCTTCTTTCTTCGTTTTTAAGAGGCTTTAAACTTTGCAGTTCATTCGCCTCTAAGGCAATGTATTTCCTTTTCATTTTCAATAACAAACCAATACAAACAAGCAGCAAGCAGTGCTGGAAGCAGCGCTGCAAGCAGGTCGACGCCTTGCACATGTTGGCGAAAAAGTGGCGTCAAGTTGTTCGATGAATGCATATGAAAGGTCGATAACTCGATTGCAAGGTAGAGGCGAATGATCTGCAAAGTTTAAAGCCTCTTAAAAACAAAGAAGAAAGATTGCAAGGTGGCAGCATTTGAGGTCGATTGTTGACATTTCATCGACCCGATCTTGGCAGGCAAAACGGAATGTGGGTTTGTTTGCATCATCGCTTTTTGCATACCGCATACTTCTTTTCACGGTGAACTGCATCATCCGTATTGCTATCCAGCGTTGCCTAACGTAAGGCGTTTAAGAGCTATACGTATAGTACCGGTCATATTTATGGCTTGCCAACGATGCTCAAAAAAGATCTCCAGTAAGGAAAAAATAATTTGCCAGGGATATTGTGGAGCAGAATTTCATGCAGTTTGTGCCAACGTAGATGGACCTCTCCAAGAGCAGTTATCGCTCTACAAGAAAAATGTATTTCGGATGTGTGAAGGCTGTGCCGGACTGTTCTCAAATGCTCACTTTCGTTCAGTGATGACTAATTTCGATCACCGATCTGCAGCAGTCCCAGTCCCATTCCAAACGATGCAAACGGAAATCGATAAACTGCATAGTGCCGTGTCCGCTTTAGCGTCAAAGTTAGAAGACAAGCCCAACACACCAACTCCTTTCGCTACTCCGAACTTGTGGCCCAGCAGAAACCGCATGAATACTCCCCTCGGTTCATTGAAACGCCGCAGGGCCAATGATGGAAATGCTTTAGGCTTTCCCAACGTTGCAGGCAATGTAGGCACTAGAGCAGCTTGTATCATCAAAACTGTTCAACTCGATCAGCGCGTCGACGACGATTTGTTCTGGATCCACTTTTCGGCCTTTCATCCCACTACATCTGAAAAACAAATTTCTTCGCTCGCCTGTGAGTGCCTGAATCAGACCAACGTCACCTAAGGTGGTGAAGTTGGTTCTGTAAGGGAAAGATTTGAGCTCGTTGCAGTTCATCTCCTTCAAGATCGGAATTGCAGTACAATACAAAGATAAAGCCCTCTTCAGTGACACGTGGCCCGAGAGTATCTGATTTAGGGAATTTGATGATCATCGGTCAAAAAACGTTCCGAAAATAGTCAGTTTACTGCCAGCAGCATCTCCCGAGAACAATTCTTCGTCAAACATTAATGCAACGGAATCGACTTCGAACATTAAGAGTCAATAGTATCCTCTGCAAGTCAGCCGGGACGCACGCTGGAAAGCACTTTGGAAGCTCCTTCTGACCCCGTAACAGTCGAGCAATCCTTCACCACATTCTTCGATTTCACTTCCTGTCGTCGCAGTCGTCCCGGTCCTGTGTACGGAGGTTCGGAAGGGGTCTTCCAGCCTGCACCTCCAGGCAAGTATGCGTGTTTGGTCAGTCGATCTGTCCCTGAGGATCCTTCAAATTTCAGCTCTATCTCCGACATTTACCATGATGTTCAACAAACGATTTCCGTAAGTCAGCCTAACCTAGTTGTGTCCTGCGTGAGTCAACTGATCTCATCTCCGAGTAAACCGGGACGCACAACACAAAACATTTCGGAAGCCTCTTGTGACCCCGTAACAGTGGAGCCCTCGTCTTCCTTTACCTGCTCCGTATCCACGGAAGGGGTCTTTCAGCCTGCACCTATAGGCAAGTATGTGTTCGACATCAGTCGATCGGTCCCTGTAGGCTCTTATAATTTCAGTTCCATTTGCAACACTGATAAGTCCGGATGCGCATCAGAAGGAGTCAATCGTGATTCGGTGGCTGTTGGCACTCACCCACATAGCAGAAATCGCCATCTTTCAACTCTAGACGTGTACTACCAAAACGTTGGTGGCATGAATAGTACCATTAGGGATTATTTGCTGGCCAGTTCTGATCAATGTTACGACATTATTACTCTCACCGAAACTTGGTTAAACGATCGTACCACATCCACTCAGGTATTTGATAAGAGTTACGATGTTTTTCGCTGCGATCGCTGTCAGTTAAACGGTTCGAAAACTTCTGGAAGTGGAGTACTGCTTGTCATCCGCCGAGATCCAAAACCCCGCATCGTTCCAAATGACTTTTGGCTAAGCATCAACAAGTGTGGGTTGAAATTAAGGTGCTTGTTCACTCACTTTTCCTGTGTGCAGTTTATATATCACCAGACCGCGTCCGTGATGTAGCTTTGATGACCGCTCATACGGATTCGATCGCAACAGTGCGCTCCAGACTAAAACCGATGGATGAAATGGTGATAATCGGTGATTTTAATTTACCAGGAGTTAAATGGAAACCCTCGAGGTTTGGATTTCTGTATCCGGACGCCAATAATTCCACGCTTTCAAGGAGTCTCTCTGTTAGATTCATATAGTACCAGCCTGCTCCAACAGATCAACCACGTCGAGAACAACAATGGAAGAATTCTAGATCTCTGTTTCGTTAGCAATGCTGACTCAGCTCCTGTTATTTCTGCTGCAGCTGCTCCATTAGTTAAAACTGTTCCTCATCATCCTCCTCTACACCTTGTTTTGGAAATCTGTGCTTCAAATCAATTCCGCAAAACTGCAACTGCAGTATACTACGACTTCAAAAACGCTGACTATAACGCCATTTCTAACGTCCTGTCTACTATTGATTGGGAAGATGTTTTAAACTGTGACGATGTAAATACTGCAGTTCAAACGTTCTCAAATATTGTAAACTATGCTATTGACAGGCATACACCGAAGCGAATTACTTCAGAGCATTCTCATACTCCATGGCAGACTAGGAAATTACGTCAGATGAAAACTGCCAAGAGAGCTGCATTACGTCGATTTGCCAAGCACCGAACCGTATCACTAAAAAACTATTATGTGCAACTAAACTAACATATAAACGTATGAGCCAGTCGTGTTATCGAAATTACATTAACAACATACAGCGGAAACTGAACTCAAATCCTAAGGCCGTCTACACATTAGGCAACAGCAACCCGATCTATGTTGGCGATGTCAATCGCATCGCCAACTCAGCTCTGCACATTGAGACAACTCGAACGCGATGAATTCGTTAAGTTTTTATCCGTCATCATAAACTGCCTAATCGCTGGCAGAGATGCCATTTATTTAACTGCCGAAAAAATCACACGGAGAGCAAATTATGAAAAATTGGTTTGAAAAAAACTACTTTACTTGGGATTTTTCTTGACACCAGGCAAAGAAAAAATAAATAAAAACTTAATTTCACAAATCATCGAATCAAATTGAATGCATACGCGGCTTCTTAAAACTACAATAGAATCAAAAGGGCACATTTGAAATACAATTTACACTATAGCAGAAAAAAAATCTGCTTATCTGGCATTCCTGGATGTACTTTTTTCGAAGGTGTTTCATCTCATATATCAAACAATAATACCATTTTTATTTAAAAAATGTACCGTTGTGTTAATATTCCTTCGTGTGTACAATAGATTTCAGAATTTCTTTTGGGTTCTGCTTTTTTTCTAAATTCGAAATATTTCTAAAAAATGGATGTATATATTTATTTTTCGTTGGAGTAATACCACAAACCAGCAAACGCTATTTACAAACATAAAAAAATCATTGAAATAAGAATACAGCCGAAAAGAATTATATAAAGAAAACAGAAAAATTTTCAACAATTCTTCTAAAGAATGATTTATGTATACACTAACGCTAAATATGAAAAATTCTCCCAGGGGTCACATATTCGCAGACCGCACCTTCGCACATGGTACAATCGAGAATCAGGGATGATAACGGTTTCCCGGGAAATATGACCAGAATTATCCAATCTTAGGCTATCTGTTGGTATTTGTTGAATTATTATTATCAATTATTATCAACAACGCTGATAACAACAGACAGCAACAATTGCTGTTAACTTGGAAAAAACACATCCAGCGGATTCTGTGCTTCTTGCTCAATCTCCAGTATTATACGCATCCTTGACCAATTCAGCACTCTTCCCGGACGGTATATCAGAGAACTTGCATATTGATGGCATTTCCTAACGTCAAACGAATATATATTATATATAAACTAAACCAAAGTAGCAAAATACTTACATCTCGTTCGTTCATAGAAACAGATGCGCCAATATTGTAAACACTGTTTTGCATCACCACTGACAGATATTGAAATTCAATGAACGCAGAAATCAGAAAAAACGTCAACAGCAATTGAACGAAAAGGTTGCCGACACAAATCGCGCGCGACTCGACATGCTGAGTTGAATCGAAAAAGTTGGTCCGACCAAAGTTGCCAGTTGCCTAGTGTGTATGCTCCCATTTGATTACACATGTTCTCAACTTTTTTGACAGATTCGTGAAGTTGTTTTCCAACTTAGGTTGCCTAGTGTGTAGATGGCCTAAGTCATTTTGGAAGTTCGTAAACGAACAAAGGAATGAGTTCGGTCTACCTACTGCGATGGAGTACAACGGGCGCTGGAGTTCTGACACACAAACAATATGTGACCTTTTTGCTGATAAATTTGGAAGCGTGTTCTCGGAGGAGATGATAACACCGGAACAAATTGAATCTGCTACTGAAAATGTACCTTTTCTCGGCCAGTCTTGCTCCCATATCGAGATTGATGAGCCAATGAGATCTACTGTAACTAATCTGTTGTCTTTCACGGCCTATATAACGGAAGGTTTTAACAGCGCCAAACAAACAGATGCGATATATTTTGATCTAACAGCAGCGTTTGACAGCATCAATCACGAAATTGGGATTTCTAAAATGGAGAATTTGGGGTTTGGCGGTAGCATAACCAGTTGGCTGCGGTCATATCTCATCGGTCGTCAGCTAGCAGTAAAAATTGGTGACCATTCCTCACGCGAATTCGATGTTCCATCTAGGATTCCTCAAGGCAGCCACCTGAGGCCGTTGGTTTTCCTCCTGTTCTTCAACGACGTCAATTTTAAGCTGAATCTTCTGCGCTTGTCATTCGCCGACGATGTGAAAATTCACTTCCTAATCAATTCGACTACCGATGCCTGCTACTTCAACAACAGTCGGACAGCTTTGCCGAATGGTGTAGTGCTAATCGCATAAAGGTGAACCCAAGTAAATGTGCCATAAATACTTATACAATCATTAAGAAAAAAGGAACCGATCTTGTTCGACTATAAACTCTTGGGTACTTCTATCGAGAGAACTAACTGTGTCAAAGATCTAGGTGTGTTTCTAGACAGCAAACTATCGTTCCAGCAGCACATGTCGTATATTGTTGGCAAAGCTTCTAGAAGCTTGGGCTTTTTGATCAGAATCGGTAGAGATTTCAACAACATCTATTGCTTGAAGTCTTTATAATGCTCGCTGGTGCGTTCAACTCTTGAGTACGGTTGTCAAGTTTGGAGTCCATACTACATAAATGGTATCGACAGAATTGAAGCTATACAGCGCATGTATAGCTTCTGCGCTTTTCTCTTCGACGTTTGCCGTGGAGGGATCCGTTCCGGCTATCCAGCTATGAAAGTAGATGCCGTCTAATGAATTTAGACACCTTAGCTGTTCGCCGCAATGTCGTCCGTGCTTTGTTTGTATCTGATGTCCTGGCGCCCAGAACTGAGTGTCCCTCATTGCTCAGCTCATTCCACCTGCAAGTGCCTCCAAGAAGTCGGCGGAACCAAAATTTCCTGCGCATACCGGTCCGGCGTACAAATTGTGCGACGTACGGTAGTATATCTGGTCTGCTTAGACTATTTAACAGAATTGCAGAGGGCTTTGATTTTCACTTGTGTAGGGAGGCTATTAAGCGTAATTTTAAGATTATTTTAACAAATTTAAATATCATTAGGGCATTGATCCAGCCTGTTGATTATTATGGTAAATAAATAAATATATTAGGTTAAGGAATAAAGAAAATTAAATGTAAACAATAATGGATATGATACCTGCGCGTTTTTATAATTTTGTTTCCACCTCTACCACTACACAGTAGTGTGCGATTAATAAATGACATAGTTGTCCCAATATTGTCGAACATGTCGTGCTACACAGGCCGCATCGATCCGCAAGCCGTTGGATAAGGCCAACATTGCTCAACAAGACCAATTATGTCGTAAAATGGTACACCCCTATAAGCAAGAGGCATTGACTTGTAGCATGCATCAGATCAAATAGGTGGAATCCCGCGGACCAGCAGCGCAGACGGAGCGGAGAAATTTGTTTTGAGAACGGGAGAGTAAATAAATTCGACATTGAGCTTCGTATCACGATTTTGGGAAGCAACAACTACTATTATGGATTCTCAGGTGGAATGAACACTTCATAATTAATATTATGAATTAAGAAATAATTTTTCTATATCGAATATGTATTTTATTTACAGGAAAACCACATTTAGTTGCAGGTGGGGAAAATTTTTATACAAAAATTGCGTCTGAAAAAAATTCCATATTATAATGATGTGCTTTAGTTAAAATATCATATTCCAATATATAAAAAAAGGTCGAGTAAAGCTCGGTACTATATGTTTTGAATAATCAAATAACATGAAGTGAAAATTTTCATTCAAATTCCAACAGTTTAAAACTGCCTTCGGGCCTGCTAATTCGATAGAGATTAATCTGCCTCCCTAAATGAATATAGTCACCAGATGTCGACACTATAGCCAATTGTAGCTACTGGTGGTTGAACTGATGCCGAACCGAAGAGCGAAGAACGCACCCATACCACGAACTTCTACGTTTGATTTGCATGTATGATGCTACTCGCCCGTGTAGTTCGTGCCGTGCGAATTCCTTCATGCATTTGTCTGAAACGTGTTGTGTATGCCCGGAGCCGTTCCGCTATATATACGCATACACATTTGAAACACACGCAATAATATTTGTCTTGCATGAAACGTGTCGTGCCGGTTACGCTACGTGTATATATAATATTACCTTAATCGATGCAATTGATTAATTTTATTACAAGCAGATATGGGTGAATCTCATCCCGCCCAAAATCGTTCACATTTACATTTCTTTCCAAATAGTTTTTATAATAATACTTCAATTAGTGATTTCATGAAACACTTTTCAAATTTGAAGACCATTTCTTATTTTGTAGATAAAACGGATCTCATATTTGATTGATTCAATTCTGTGTGGGTACGTTCTTCGTTACGAATAAATGTAATGAATAACATATCATATATCGTGGACTTCCGATATATGTGGCAGTAGATTTATTTAACGACCAATGTTTTTCTTCATATCCCTTCAAACTTGTTGCATCTCTTAACCATTAGGGACTACTGCTCGCTCTCAGCTCTCTAGAGCACTGAGAGCACAAGACAGACAATCGGAGATCCCCGTCCGGGATATCTTAGGTAGCCGTGATCCTGATCTTCTGCTTCATCTATACCTGTTCCTCAGAAACGCCGATGTCAACGTTTAATGATGTTTCATTCGTTGTGTCCCCGTTTCATATCCCTCTTATCCGATCGATAAACTTTTACTTAGTCGCGGCAATACATACACACACTCTTTACAGATACACGGGCCATAGGTTGTGCAGTCCACTGATCATTCAACAAGAGCCAAAGGTTGTACCGCTCATGACAACTCTACACGAACTGATGATTGCGCCGGCTAGTGACCATTCTATCCTGGATTCCTCGAGTCGAGAAAGACGCACCACGCTAGATGAGGTACAGACTAGGGGGGCGTTGCTGATTAATGGTCAGCTGCATCCCAATAGGAAGTATCCCGTGTCGGGCACAAGGACAGAGCATTGGAGACAGCAACATCCCAATTACGAAAACACTTGTAATACTAACCTCGAGCCAACCGCGAGTAATCCGTTACATATTACTAACATAGATAATAAGAAAAATTGTCAATGTATTGAACTCCCGGCCCCGTGAGGCTAACGCCATATGAGCCTTGATAAAAATATATATTTAGGAAAAAAAAGCCATTAGGGACCGCACGTTTTGGGACAAACTTGTGCGCTTCATTTGTTCAGATTCCACGAATGAGATCGTTTCCTTCAGCGTGGATGAGACGAAGGCGAGCCATCGGTAGGCCTTGTTAGAACGCGAAACACGAGAAAACTCGTGAGCGGTCCGCAATGTGTTAAGTGTACATACTACTTTGACCGCAGTAATTTCAGGTATTCAGTCTCCATATTGTCGAATGCATACTGTTGGAACAATCGGTATCACAGCTAATGATAATCAACATCCTACCTAATCATCAAACGGTATGCGAAGAATTTCATCGAACTGACGGCATTGGAATACCGTTCTGAATCACATTCCGGACGCATAAGGCATATGATGCAGTAAACAGATCTCAACTTTATGCACAGGTATTACAGGTATATTTATTATTTGGTATTATTTGGTATATTTTAAACGATAATGAGTTGTGTTGTAAGATTTCTGCCGATTATGTTATAATTCAAATGTAGTTCTCATGTGATATGATAGTGAAACCAAGGGATTACTCTAAAGAAGCAATTGTGATATTAATTTTATAGTTATATTATCAGTTCATCAAGCATTTCAAGATATTAGAACAAAGTGTCCGAAATATGATTCAGAACGAATACGCTTTGTGAGGACCACACAATTATTATCAGAGCGGATAAACGTCCGACTGGAAGTCATGAACGTCAATTTAATGTCCCCGAGATAAGTTTATCCTTTGAAGGTCATTAACCTTTCTATGGAAGATGGAATATATTCCAATGTCGTCTGGAATAACCAAACCAATACCGTATGATCGTGATGTTGTTTTTGCAACTTACTATTATTCTAATGTTTGATAACACGGCACCCTATTGATTATTCGTCGAAAATGAATAAAAATCAGTAGTAAAAAACAGGAAGTGGGTTATATCTATGGTATAACCGCAATGGTGACGTAGGACTATCGTTGATTCAGTGATCATTTGTTTGAAGTTGAATCTGAATCCATTCTGAATGAAGAATAAATGAATATTCGGGGGACTTCGAAAACGAGAGCGTTACGTTAGAGGTACAAGGTTTTATGAATCCAATATTGGATACGAAAATATCCTACTGATGAGGAAGAATAATCTTCAAAAGCTTTCCTGCTAATTGCCCTTGATTGAAAAATCACAGAACGAAATGTATTTGGTCGCAGTGTTATATGGTTAGAAAATATTAAAATAAACTCTTTCGCTTGCATGTTATTTTCAATGCCAAGGGGAACTGGCAGATTATTTTGCAGCAGCGATATCTTTCCGGATTCTTCTCGAAGTCCATCACCAGTGGTTAATGCTAACTCGATGACCACCTGTTAATTGCACTTGATTGAAACATCACAAAACCAATTGTATTGTATTTTAAACCAATTGTATTTGGTCGCAGTATTATATGAATAGAAAACGTTAAAATAAACTCGGATAATTGCACTTGATTGAAAAATCACAAAAACAAATGTATTTCGTCGCAGTGTTATATGGTTAGAAAACATTAAAATAAACTCTTTCGCATGAATTTATCAATTCCCAGGGGAACGGGCAGAATATTTTTCAGCAACGATAATATTCTTCCGGAATCTCCTCGATGCTGGATGGCATTTAAACGAAAGAAGTTCCGCACGTATATATGTGTGTGTGTCGGTTGCTCTGATGTCTCAAACGGAACCGTTTTTCGGTGCTGATACTCTCTCGGTCGTCTTCTCTTCTTCTGATGGATCGGTTTTTCTGCGCTCCCTCACAGTTCCAAACTAACTGAATGCGTTTCATGTCAGGTAATGAATCTGTTGATCCCTCGCCGTCCAGCTCGTCCAGCACGTTCAGCTCGTTCAATAACGATGTTGTCTTGTCGATGTCCTCACGAAAAATGAATGCGTTTCACCACCAGAATATCGCTTAAGTATGCTTTTTGTGCGTGATTGAATCGAGAGAAGGTGTGGTTTACGATAGCAATTTGAAAGACAAACAAGAGGGGAATGAACTCTCTGAGTTTGAAACATTCGGTGACTGAGCAATAATCGATTGAAAATTATATAATTTTCGCGATGCGAAACATTTTCCGTTGCGCGCGCATACAATATTGGATACGAAAATTTTCTACTGATAGGGAAGAATAATTTTCAGAATTTCCATGTTAATTGCGATCGATTGAAAAATCACAAAACAAAATGTATTTGGTTGCAGTGTTATATGGATAGAAAACATTAGAATAAACTCTTTCGCATCAATGTATTTCTCAATTCCCAGGGGAATTGGCAGGGTATTTTTCAGTAACGATTAGTTCGTTCCAGATTTTCCTCGATACTCGAAGCCCATCAGTGGTTAATGCTAACTCGATAACCACCTGTTAATAGCACTTAATTGAAAAATATTTGGTCGCAGTGTTACATGGATAGAAAACATTAAAATGAACTCTTTTGCATGAATGTATTTTTCAGTTCCCAGAGGAACTGGCAGATTATTTTTCAGCAACGATTGAATCTTTCCGGAATGTTCTCAATGCTGAATGGCATCCAAACGAAGAGTTCCGCGCGTGTATGTGTGTGTGTGTGGCGGCTGCTCCGAACTCTTCCCGGGGAACCGTTTGTGGCATCACTCTCCTCCTGATGGATTCCCTTCTGGTCTAAGGTGCACAAACAGGCTCATGGTGGCACCGTTCATCCGCGCTTTCATGATAAACGAAGAGCTTCACCACAACAGCGACAACATGCTCCAATCGCTGTTCAATTATAACTGAGTGGATTTCCGAGCGGCGCTCCCTTATATACCGATTGGTGATTTCAATAGCCTGTTTTGAAAGCAATTTTAAGGCTATTGAAACAAGTTTTTGGATCAAAAAGTAACAAGTATATAACGCGTAGACATTTTATCTTTCGAATGAAGTGTTTATCATACCATTTCGCTCAGTTGTTTAGGATCTATTAACGCTCAAAATCTCGGTCTCCGGCGTAACGCTTTCGTTTTCGAAACTTTGATTTTACACCCCGGTATAGAAATGAAAGACGTAGTCCTACGTCAAAAACATTTCTTTTATGTCGCTGGAGCAGTTGTTACTTAACGGTACACCTAATATTATTTCATAGTCATTTATACTTTCATGATTTATATTCAGTGGCTTACTTTCATTTAATAATAGGAAAAAAGTCGAATTTCGTTATTTATGTTGGAGTATCAAAACTAACTCTATTTTGAGGAGGTTGAATTAGATAGGTGACTATGAAGATGAAAGAAGATGAAGAAAACATATTTTCTTGAGTTTTTTAATTTAATTATATCCTCTCCTTGAAATAAATACCAATAAAGCTCAAAAAATACACAGAAGCAATATTACAGAGAAGTTCAACTTTCGGCCTGTGACACCGTGTTTGATTTTGCGCGCGAGTACAGGAGGGTTAAATTAATTAGATATCGCATTGGCACAGACTACCGTTTAAGCGTTTCACTATTACACAGCTGATCGACGTTTTCGTGAAAGGTATGATGTGCTACGTATGGGTAAAATCCATAAGTCATTATACTGTAAACTGACCAGACGTCCCTCGTTACGCGGGACAGTCCCACATTTCGCCAAAAAATTTCGCGTTGGATTACGTCCCGCGAAACGTCCCGCATTTGGCAAAAGAAGCGAAAATGTCCCGCGATATCAATATGTTTCAATATTAGAATTTGATCATGTTGATTTTCTTTCATGGATGAACCTTAAATAACATTTGTTTAGCAGACTGTTCAAGAGCGCTACTAATGTATCCGAAGGTTAACTCGTTGTGCCAGTTTCATCGCACCGAATGTGTACTTTTTATTTAGAGAGTGTCAAGTGGGAATGAAAGCAATAAAATTGTAAAATGTTTTGACGTAGGACTACGTCTTTCATTTCTATACCGGGGTGTAAAACCAAAGTTTCGAGAACGAAAGCGTTACGCCGGAGACCGAGATTTTGAGCGTTAATAGCTCTTAAACAACTGAACGAAATGGTATGATAAACACTTCATTTGAAAGATAAAATGTCTATGCGTCATATACTTGTTACTTTTTCATCCAAAAACTTGTTTCAATAGTCTTAAAATTGCTTTCAAAACAGGCTATTGAAATCAAAAATCGGTATATAAGCGAGCGCCGCTCGTAAACCCACTCAGTTATGATTGAACAGCGATTGGAGCATGTTGTCGCTGTTGTTGTGAAGCTAATTTCGTTTATCATGAAAGCGCTGATGAACGGTGTCACCAAGAGTCTGTTTGTGCACCTAAGGCCAAAAGGGGATCCATCAGGAGGAGAGTGATGCCACGGTTCCGCTTGAAACATCGGAGCAGCCGCCACACACACACACACACACACACGCGCGGAATTCTCGTTGCTGAAAAATAATCTGCCAGTTCCCCTGGGAATTGAAAAATACATTCATGCGAAATAGTTTATTTTAATGTTTTCTATCCATATAACACTGCAACCAAATACATTTGGTTTTGTTATTTTTCAATCAATCGTAATTAACAGGAAAGCTTCTGAATATTTTTTCCCCATCAGTGGAAATTTTCGTATCCAATGTTGGATGCATAACATGAAAAACGGAAAATGTTTTACATCGCGAAAATCAAGTCATTTTCGAGCGATTATTTGCTTTCTACTCATATAATGCTGCGACCAAATACATTTCGTTTTGGATTTTTTCAATCAAGTGCGATCAACCTAAGACCACGTCTTTCTGCAATTTATTATAGGTGCAATGAATCTTTAGGAATTCCCGCTCTACGCGCACTGGCAAACAATGTTTACTCAACAATTTCTCAAACGAGAAATGGGTGTTGTGAGAAAGGATTAGCGAACGCGAAAACGACAAACGGGAGAAAGATACGTTTGGAGGTTGAAGGAAATTGGCAGAAAACTTCTTCATTCTATCATTCAAGTAATGTGATTCATACCACATCGTTTTGCCAGAAAGAGATTATTAATGCTCAAAGGAGGAATCGAGTCCTCCGAGGAAATTACCCAGCGCAAATTAGAGTCGACTATCGATTGCGGCATTCGTACACAAATAATTTTATAATGCAGTTTCACCAAAGTGATTTCTTCGGATATATTCACTACATCATGTCATGTATTTCATATTCTTCATTAAGAAATCCATATCCATGGCACCTATCGGTAACGACTTATTATCGAAACCACGATTTTCGCTAAATGCTCCTTTCAGTTCGGCCTGTAAAAAACTTTTCTGTACTCTAATCCATCAAATTTGGAGCCCTGAAAAGGGCCGTTGATTATATGCTAAGCTAATATAGCAAGCTCTCCTCGGATACGATGGGCCAGCTAGATGTCCTTGGGCATGATGTGACGCGTTTTGCATGGATAGCACACAAATTGGTATCATCGAATAAGCCTCCTGCAGCGTCATAGCCGCGGAACTTTGGAAGCGCAAGTCGGTTTTGAAGTCCTGAGCAATTCCACGAACCAAATGCTGCAAAGGTAGCTTGCGGATCAGCAATTCGGTCGACTTCCGATAGCGATGAATTTCACGCAAAGTCCCCGGTCGATAGCGATGTGGCTTCTCCACCTATCCTGCTACTGGTGCGCTTATCCGAGCTGACTTCGTGTGCCTTACTACCGAATGACTGACCGAACCGAAAAAAATTCAGTCGAGTTAACTCTTTTTTACAGTAATGCTTTTGAATCCGGACACTTTGCATTACATTCAATATCATACCACAGCCATAACATTTTTTTCATGTTGAATTTATGCGATAATAGTTGCTAATATAGTTACTGATAGTTTCTTGATAGTTATACACAGATTACTTTTTTATAATTGGCAGACTTATCTCACTTCTTAACTAGGCGAACCTAGCCAGAATTTTCACCTGCCCCCGGGCTTCTGAATGCCAAAGGGGGACTAGGCTCTGCGGAATGCACGTATCTGCATGCTCGTGCTGTTTTAGTCCTGACCGAGGAATTGTCGGACAATCGCGCAGGTGCTAAGGATGACCGACTTTTGGATGCCGGCCAATTCCTTCTCGATGTTCAACACCTTTAGCGCTTCCAGAAGTGTCTTCGGGATAATTCCAGTTCCAGAGAGAACGACTGGAACAATTCTTGGGACCTCCCTTAGCCCCCACAGTTCCTTGAGCTCCACGGCCAATGGTCGGTACTTGCAGATTTTGCGACCGTGGGTCTCCTCCAGATTCTGGTTCAGTGGAATAGCGACATCGATGATGGTGACTTTGCGGTCGCTCTTGTCGTAAACCATTATATCTGGGCGGTTGTGGTGGATCGAGAGGTCGGTCAGAACAGTGCGATCCCAGTACAGCTTGAAACGGTCATTTTCCAGGACAGGTGCAGGCAGGTACCGGTAGTTTGGTACGTTGTCTTCCAGTAGAGCACATTGGAGCGCCAGTTGTCGATGAACAATACGGGCCACGTTGTTGTGGCGCTCGGTGTAGGCTGCGTTGGCCAAAACGGGACAGCCTCCCATAATGTGCTCTATGTTTTCACCTGGTTGATGGCACATCCGGCAAATGTCATCAACGTCTTGATGCCAGACGTACCGCCTGCAGTTTCTCGTCGGCATTATCCTGTCCTGGATGGCTATCATGTCGGCTTCTACTACTGAAGAGAGTTCACCACGCGTTAGCCACAGATTAGATGCGGCCTTGTCGACGTGTGGCCGGTCCAGTTGATGGGGGTGGGCACCATGCACTGCCTTCTGCTTCCAAGCTGCAATCTTCTCCTCCACTGTCTGCAGATTGCAGTTGAGTTGGTACTCCGCTTGCGCCAAGTGCAGAGCGCTGTATCCTCTGTCGGCGGCGCAGACAGCCCGGTATAGCGCGTTTTGGTTGGCGCGTTCTGCGAAGTACTCGCGCAGTTGTCGTACCTGGGCAACACACAGTGCAGAAATGTCGACGATTCCAAGTCCCCCTTCTTTGCGTGGTAGTGAAACTCTCTCCAGTGCCGATTGAGGATGGTGCATTCCGGCCTCTTTGAATGCTTTCCTCATCCTCCTCTCAAGGTCCTCTAGGTCAGTTTTGCTCCATTTGACTACACCAAAACTGAAGGTCAGCAGGGGAACCGCGAATGTGTTGATCGCGCGTACCTTGTTCCCCGCGTTGAGGAAAGTCCTCAGGACACAGTTCACTCGACTCAAGAACTTGTCTCGCAGCTCCGTCTTGATGTCGGAGTGGCGAATCCCGGTGAGCTGTCGGAATCCAAGATATTTATAGGATTCGCCACGAACCATGTCTCTTATAAACTCGCCGTCATAGACCTCGTAGCCTCCGGATTCGGTAAGTTGTCCTTTCAGCAGGTGGACACAGCGACACTTGTCGAGGCCGAACTCCATACAGATGTCCCTGCTTATGTCTTCGACAACCCGGATAGCTACACCTAGACGCTGACGTGAATCAGCGTAGACCTTGAGATCGTCCATGTAAAAGGTATGGGTCACTTCTTCGTGGGCGCCGTCGCCATACCTTATTTTATAGCCATGACCGTTTCTATTGAGCGTCCTACTGAGGGGGTTCAGTGCCAGACAAAACCAAAGCGGGCTGAAAGAGTCGCCTTGGAATATCCCCCTCTTTATCTGCAGCGTTCTAGACTGCAACACATTTTCCCCATCACTAAGGTGCAGAGACGTGCTCCACTGCCTCATCGCATGCTGCAGGAACCTAACGACGACGGGATCAATTTTGTAGAGCTCCAATACCCGGACGAGAAACGAGTGAGGTATGGAGTCATAAGCCTTCCTGTAATCGATATAGGCCATGCTTAGGTTCCGCTGATTATAAACCGCCTGGCCGACTATGGTTGCGTCGATGATGGCCTGGTCTTTGCAGCCATGCGTATTTTTTCTGCATCCTTTCTGCTCTTCTGCGATGATATGGTGTTGTTCGCAGTGGGCAGAAACTTTGGCGGTTATGATGCTGCTTAATATCTTGTACAGACTCGATAGGCACGTTATCGGCCTGTACTTTGATGGGTTCAATGTGTTGCTGTCTTTCGGGAGGAGGAATGTGACGCCACGGGTGGCGAATTCAGGGAGGTTGTGTGGGTCACGTAGCACCTTGTTGAAGCACTCAGCTATCTTTTGATGTGCGACGGTCAGCTTCTTGTGCCAGAAGTTCTGAACACCATCGGGGCCCGGTGCTGCCCAGTTCCTCAGGTACCGCGAGGCTTCGCGGACATCGTTCTCTTCGACGATGATAGCTGGCATCTCTCCAATTTCACCACAACTCTCCTCCTCCCGTCTTAACCACATTTGCCCGTCGCGATGTTGTACTGGGGTCTCCCAAATACCAGCCCAGAAGTTCGTCACTTCGCTAATATCTGGCAAACCTTCGCGGTAGTCGGGCTTCTCGTCGCTAATGTGGTCGTAGAACGCTTTTTCGTTATCTCTGAACATCCGATTTTGTTCCTGGCGCTTTGCAGAGTCAGAGTAACGTTTCAGCCGTTTAGTTAGGACGCTCAATTGCTGTACCAGTGTGTCGAGTTTTTCCGTCAGCTGGTGAGCTCCCAGCTGGCGAAGTTCAGTAGGCCGCACGATCACAGCAACTTGGCGACATAATTTCGCCGATCTGCTGCCTCTTTTGTACGCCATCAGTCTTCCAATTGCGGCGCGCTTGTTTAGGATCCGTTGCTCCAATCTCCTTCGCCATGGAGGCTCACGCCTTTCACGGAGATGTTGGAGCAGTCCGCCTCTTGGCCTAATACGGTATCCTAAACTTTTGGCGGTCGCCACAGCAGCACAGTAAACTTTCAGTTGCAGCTCCTCCATGTTCTCAGCATCAACCAAGTGCAGCGGAAGAACGTGCTCGTTCATGAGCTTTACTGCACTTGTCAGCCTGCGGGAATGCTGCAACTTCGGGATCCTGGGGCGCGACAATGGGTCTGTGTCGCGGAACTGTGAGATCGCCTCGTCGTAGTGGAAGACCAGATCGCGTAGTAGTTGTTGATCTGGCTGTGGGTCTTCCGGCTCAGGGGGTTGTAGTACTGTGGCCTCCACTGGTGCTGATTCGCGTGCCCCACTCGCGAATGAATTGCTCAGCCGTACTGAACTTCGTCTCGACACATCGCTTGCTCTGTCGTTCCTGGAGCTTATTTCTCTCTGCACCTGCTGCTTGATCTCGTCGATTTGCGTTTGGGAGAGCATGTTGTTGCGTACTATCGCTCTACGCCTCGCGTTCATCGCGTTCTGATCAAGCCTCCCGACGAACTCTGGATACGCTTCCTCGAACATTGTTAGTATTCGAGGGCGACCGCTCATGTATCCGAATTACTTTTTTTTTTTTTTTTTTTTTTTTTTTTGACGTGGGACTACGTCTAACCGGAATATATGGAGGGTAAAATGAAAACCTAAACACAGAACATGCAGGAAAAAATGAAAGATTTCGAATGCTTATAGCTCGAACATTTCGTACTGGATAGGAGAGATGTTTGCATCACTTGATAGGGAATATTTCTACGCATCTATCGCAACTAACAAAATGTTGTTTTTCATTAGATAAACAATTGAATAACTGTAAAATATTAGGCGTTATCTAAACGCCTTAACTGCATCGTTTTGATTGGCCCGATTTACGGTTTCCCTAACACAGCCATCAAAACCAAGCAGCCTTGGGGAAATCGGCATTGCAAATACATGAAAGTAGGGGGACTTTTGTTCTCATCGAAAAATGTTCCCTAGCACAGACTTTAAAACCAAGCAGCGAAATCGGCATTGCAAACACACGAAAGAGCCTAGAGGCGAGTGAACTGAAAAGTTTAAACCCTCTTAAAGCCAAAAAGAAGAAAAAGAACACACGAAAGTAGGGGGAGCTATTGTTCCCACCGAAATGTGTTCCCTAATAGAGATTTCTAAACCAAGGTGCCTGGAGAAATCGGTATTTCAAATTCATGCAAGTCGGGGGTATTTTTGTTCCGACTGGAATGTGTTTCCCTAACACAGACTTCAAATCCATGAAGCGTGGGGAAATCGGCATTGCGAATTCATACAAATCGGGGGTATTTTTGTTCCGATTGAAATTTGTTTCCCTAACACAGACTTCAAAACCGAGGTTTCTGGGGAAATCGGCTCTGCAAATAAATGCAAACTGCGAGTACTTTTGTCCTCGCTTGCCTTTGTGCAGAGTGGAATATGTCTGTCCTAACATGATCTTCTAAACTTAGGAACCTGGGAAAATCGTGCAGCCACTAGAAGCGAATGAACTTCCCAGTTTCAAGCAAATTCGAGATTCGAGAAGTATGTACACTTTTGGAAGTATGTACACTTCAGAGGGAAATGTAAAATAAAATAATCGTTTGATAATTTTTTTTGTCTTTATTGGAAAGATTTTCAGCCTTAGGCTGGTTCATCAAACGTTTGATAATTCTTCCGTACATATATTTTGTTCTAGTCATCATACCAAACGTAAAAGGTCCGTCATTAAATTTACTTGTAACGAAGAACAATCAATCACAATAAATGAATTGACTTTACACGGCATTTGTTCATTTTTTTCACTCACAGAGCAAATATATTGAACTCAATTGAATTTGGGAACTGTTTCATTCAATCAAGAATTTAATCAATACAAACGAATGATTGCTAAGCTAAGGTAGTTCCACGTCAACCTTGCGGTTATATCATAGATATAACCCACTCATTTTTTTTTCCCTCCTCTCACCCCCATCTCTAAGAAACTCATACTCGAGCTTCCTAGAGTTGGTCTCCTTTTTTTTGTTTCACAGGACGCTACAACACTTAGAGGTAAGAGTACAACACATAACAATTAGTACCTGTTGGATCCCAGTGAAGTGATATTCTTTTAAGGGATCCAAAAAGAGTGCACAATTAAACTAATTATTAAGATCA
The DNA here is from genome assembly GCF_029784135.1 of Toxorhynchites rutilus septentrionalis. Taxonomy (NCBI): domain Eukaryota; kingdom Metazoa; phylum Arthropoda; class Insecta; order Diptera; family Culicidae; genus Toxorhynchites; species Toxorhynchites rutilus. Next base: position 205,823,709 of record NC_073746.1, on the reverse strand, counting down.
GACTACTGTATGTCTACAATTATGTCTGTCTGTCAGTCTGTCTACATAAAAAATTGAAATATCTATATTAAAAAAGAATTAATTTTCGTCTTCAGGAGCAATCGCAGCTTTGCCCTGAACAAGTCTATACTGGTTAACGACCTGATATGCGAAGGTAAACTGTTGAATAGCGACGGTCCATTAAAAAGAAAACGCTGTTGACCAATGCTAGATGTTGCTCGAGTTCGTAATAAGTGTTGTGCTTGTCGTGTAACGTAATGATGACTCGCGGTGGGGATTGTCATGTTATGGTGTATGTTGTTATTGTGTAGTATGTTATGTATAAGTTTCAAAGACTGAAGCTCCCGCAATCCAATAAGAGGCAAGATACTGTGAGTCTCATTTTGATACAGGTCTAGAGTTGAGTACAAACTCGGTAGCCTATAATATATTTTAAGACACCTGTTCTGCAATGTTTGTATTTTTTTAAGTCTTGTTTTGCATGCATAGCCCCAAACCAGTAGCCCGTATTGGAGTTGAGAATGGATGCATGCAAAATAGAAGTTAATCAGAGCTTTGTGAGGCAGGAAAGGTGATACTCTCTTCAAGATACCACAAAGGGATGCGAGTTTTTTTACGACGAAATTTACATGGAAGCTCCACGACAAGGTTGAGTCTAAAATGACACCCAGGTATTTGAGGCTATGCACCTTTTTAATAGGTACATTTAAAATATATGGATCAGCACCTATCGTTATTTTCTTCCTAGGAGAATGGAAGAACATGTATTTAGTCTTCGTCAGGTTGAGTGACAGTAGATTGGACTGAAAGTAATCCCCAAGAAGAACCAGATCATACTCGATATGTGACACTATAGTTCCCGAGTCGGGACTTGGGTAAAATAGAGCTGTATCATCAGCAAACAGTTTTGCAGTTCCTTTTAAAGGTAGATTGCCAATATCGTTCACATACAACAAAAATAACAGAGGTCCAATATTGCTGCCTTGAGGTACCCCAATATTTATAGAACACAATGTGCTTTTGGCATTATTTACTGCTACATATTGTTGCCTATCAGTTAAATAACTTCGCACTATATCATTGGCTATTCCTCGGATTCCGTACGTGTCAATCGCATTAATTCAACATGCAGAAAATGTTGTGGCTGCGGTATGGTATTAAATGTAACGCAAAGTGTCCGGATTCAAATACATTACTGTATACTTACTTCGATGTTATTCGTTTCTCTCTCAGGGTAAGCAACGAATATAATAAGGGTGGGGTTTAGATTCTATACTTTTATGGTTTATAAAATGACGCTTCCTTTGCTTTCGTTCATTTCTTACTCTACTCTGGCACCGTGACGACTCGTTTGTTTGGGACCAAGCAGATAGCTAGTTAGTCTTTCAGTGGTAAGGCACACGAAAGCAGCTCGGATAAGCGCACCAGCCGCAGGATAGGTGAAGAAGCCACATCGCTATCGACCGGGAACTTTGCGTGAAATTCATCGCTATCGGAAGTCGATCGAATTGCTGATCCGCAAGCTACCTTTGCAGCTTTTGGATCGTGGAATTGCTCAGGACTTCAAAACAGACTTGCGCTTCCAAAGTTCCGCGGTTATGTGCTATCCACGCAAAACGCGTCACATCATGCCCAAGGACATTCAGCTGACCCATCGAATCCAAGGAAAGGGTGCTATATTAGCTTAGCATATAATCAACGGCCCTTTTCAGGGCTCCAAATTTGATGGATTAGAGTTCAGAAAAGTTTTTTACAGGCCAAACTAAAACGAGAATTTTCGTTTGGCATCGAGAAAATTCCGGAAAGATCTAATCGTTGCTGAAAAATAATCTGCCAGTTCCCTGGGAATTGAAGAATACATCCATGCGAAAGAGTTTATTTTAATGTTTTGAAATTATATGGCGAACACAGCGACCAAATACATTTGATTTCGTAATTTTTCAATCAAGTGTAATTAGCTGGAAAGCTTCTGAAGATTATTCTTTCCCATCAATAGGATATTTTCGTATCCAATATTGGATGCATAACATGAAAAACGGAAAATGTTTCGTATCGCGAAAATTATATAATTTTCAATCGATTATTGCTCAGTCGCCGAAATTTTCATACTCAGAGAGTTCATTCTCCTCTAGTTTGCCTTCCAAATTGTCATCGTAAACCACACCTTCTCTCGATTCAATCACGCACGAAAAGCATACTGAAATGATATTCAACATCATTACTGAACGAGCTGAACGGCGAGGGATCGAGGGATTCATTACCTGGCCTGACCTGACCTGAAATGCAATCAGTTTGTTTTAACTGTGAGGGAGCGCAGAAAAGCCGATGCTGATACTCTCGTGACCAAGAGAGTATCAGCATCGAAATACGGTTCCTCGGGAAGATATAGAAGCAGCCGCCACACCCACACACATACACACGCGCAACTCTTTTCATTTGCTGGTTATCGAGAGGAAACCTGGAAAGAAATGATCGTTGCTGAAAAATAATCTGCCAGTTCCCCTTGGAATTGAAAATTACATTCAAGCGAGTTTATTTTAATGTTTTCTATCCATATAATACTGCGACCACATACATTTGATTTTGTGATTTGTCAATCAAGTGCAGTTAGCAGGAAAGCTTCTGAAGATTATTCTTCAGAACAAAGTTTTTTGTATCCAATATTGGATGCATAAAACCTTGAGTCTCCAACGTAACACTCTCGTTTTTTAAGTCACCCAAATATTTATTTATTCATTCATTCAGGATGGATTTAGATTCAACTTCAAACAAATGATCTCTAAATCAACGATAGTCCTACGTCACCCTTGCGGTTATACCATAGATATAACCCACTTCCTGTTTTTTATAAAAGTGACCTATTGATCCGCAGGGACCGACATGAGTCAAACGAAAACTTCACTCTTGGTCCTTTAGCCCCGTTGGGCTACGTGTTAGATAAAGGGTGTGTCACTTCAAATTGCATCACGGAAAAAACGCTGTAGAAATTCGCCCAGTTGACCGATCCTTTTGAAAATTTTAGACAGTAAAATAAAAACTATTAAACAATTTTTGGCATTTTCTTTTTATTCATACTTCGAGCCCAAGCCCGTATGCTCGCACTTTCCTCTTTACCCCGTCCATAAGGTTCTGTACAACGTCAGGTTGTAGTTTTTTTTTGAACAGAAATCAATTTTCTCTTTTGGGTTCTTCCGGAGGGCCTGCTTCATAATCGCCCAATATTTCTCTATTGAGCGAAGCTCCGGCGCGTTGGGCGGGTTCATATCCTTTGGCACGAAGGTGACCCCGTTGGCTTCGTACCACTCCAACACGTCCTTTGAATAGTGGCACGAAGCGAGATTCGGCCAGAAGATGGTCGGGCCCTCGTGCTGCTTCAATAGTGGTAGTAAGCGCTTCTGTAGGCACTCCTTAAGGTAAACCTGCCCGTTTACCGTGCCGATCATCACGAAGGGGGCGCTCCGCTTTCCGCAAGAGCAGATCGCTTGCCACACCATGTACTTTTTGGCAAACTTGGATAGTTTCTGCTTGCGAATCTCCTCCGGAACGCTGAATTTGTCCTCTGCGGAGAAGAACAACAGGCCCGGCAGCTGACGAAAGTCCGCTTTGACGTAGGTTTCGTCGTCCATTACTGACTGACCGTGGATTGGACGATTCCCAGCATCTTACCGATGTCCCGATGTGACAACTCCGGATTCTCGAAATGAGTGCGCAGGATTAATTCACGACGCTCTTTTTCGTTCGACGACATTTTTCCAAATTTACGAAAAATTGACAGTGAAGCATGGCCAACGTGATCTATACACTCTTATCTGATTATAAGCGAAAGCTGAAGATATAATTCCTAAAAATTAAATTTCTACAGCGTTTTTTCCGTGATGCAATTTGATGTGAAACACCCTTTAAGTCGTCAACGTGTTAGATAAACCGGAAGAACTAGTGGATGCTGGACAGGAAGAGGCAGAGATGTTTGATGAAGTATCGTGAATGAAGTGCCAGGCGAACTTACGCCGGAACCTCAACCATGGTTCCGTGGAAAAGATAAATGTCGGCATGTTCTTTAACCTTTACATGGCTTTAGAGGTCAGCTGTTTCTCCGTGTTGCCCATGAAGTTATTGAAGGAAATCTTCCGTTTGAAGTTCGCCCATTTTTTTCTATCCTTCGCAGCTGGGGGATGTTGATAAGGTTGGCGGTCTTCGCTGCGATGTTTATTTTTAGCTGATTCATCTCCTCCATTGATCTCTCCGTTGCGTGATACCTCTTTATGAAGGCGGCAACTTCAGGCAGGCTCTTCGTGTATATCTTCGCATTCACCGCAAGACTGGAAAGAAGAGCAGCTTGGACATTCCCTTAGCGCCGATCGTCAGCCAGAGACGTCAATGTTTACCTCATTTGTAGGGTTCCCGGTCCCCTGCCATTCGTAGAATTCTAACGTCAACTAGGTTTCGTCATTCATTTTGAGCACGACATAGCGCTTTGCCGGAAAGAAGTTTTTCGCCAGCACCTCCAGCTACTTCATCTGACCTCGTCTGACGCTTCCGCATAAAAAATGTTCACTCTGGCCAGATACTTCTCCACCGTTTGGCCGGTTGTTTCATAAAGTTGATTGAAGGCATTCGCCAAGGCTGCTGCGAATCAACAGCGTTGAATCATTTTTGTTTAAGGCTTAATAAACATAATATTCAAAAAAAATTTGTTCCATTGTATTATCTTTTCTAGTTTTTTTTCCATCGTCATCCGAACTTTTTCTAATACATGCGTTAAAACTAAAATTTTTGAAAAATGGATTCGAATTTTAAAATATTCCATTCGGTGATTTGAAGAAAATAGTTGAATTCTCTCTTGCTCTGACTGAGCGAGTTTTTTTCAAACGTAAACAAAATCTGAACAACAGATAATATGAAAAAAAATACAGATCAGGTTTAATTGCAAGAACATATGTTAGGAATTTCATGATTAAATGTTATGTTCAAATGACGTATATACATAAAGTTTTTTTTAGGTGTCCCGCGTTAGACCTCTGACCATCTGGTCACTTTATTATACTGTAAAACGAGAACTTCAAAAATAATCGTTAAGAAATATTTTATGAATGTGAGTCAATGAGAAAAAAAAATAACGCCAACGTTCTTGTATCTGTTTGACACATTCGTGATTAATTTTAGTAACATGTTTGATATAAGTCATATTTCTCGGAATTTTGATAGTTATTGCATTTTGGTTTTGCGAGAAAAAGCAGAACACATAACTTCAAGTTTTTTTTCGTTTATATTCAAAGCACGTTTCAACACGTTACTGGCTTCATTAAGACTATAAAACACAGGGGAACAATATTATCCGGGCTGTTAACCCTAGCAGCAGGTATGTGGCTGATGTTCAATGTTGTTTGACGATTCCGATGACTGATGGACTTGAGTTTGAGGCTCGTTAGTTAACTTGTATATCCACCCACGGCATACCACCTTGTCATACGTTGTATTGTTAGTGAAAAGATAAAGTCACCTCTTTAAAGAACGTGGTAAATATCGTGAGCGTCGACCTCAATCCTCTTTCGTGTGCGTTTGTAGGGGTAGCAGAAAGTATAAAAAAGGATAATACCAAACTAGGATAAATATTCACATCGACGGGCAGAAATTCGTGTCACATATTTCAAAATAAATCATTCCAATGAAATGCTGTTTCGTGTAAAAATACAACGCCTCCAACTATTGTTTAAACATGTTCGGTGGCGTTACATGTCTACATCAACTTCTCACATTTGCATATATACGATACTTCTCCCCGGAGGCTGTTATAGGCAATTTTGCAATGTTGTAGTTGCCTTCACTATCAACAGCCTCCGAGATCTTCGTATCATGGGCCGCTTGTATTCTGATGTTTTGGTGTTGAATAATCCAGAAGGCTTATTATAATTTTATTTTGTGAAATTCCTGTACGGATACAAATATGCAAATCGCGTGGGTGGGTGGTTTTTTTTCTCTTCTAAGTGTGAGACTGTTGTTCCTGGATGGTTTGGCTGGTTTGGAATAATGAATCTTTAATAATGTGGGTAGAAGCGCTGTTTTTTCATCTGGCTGATATATGTATATATATATATTTATATATAACTGACTGGCATAGTTATTTTTCTGTGATGATTCAAGTATTTGTGTTTCATTAAAAACGGTGATCGTTAAGTTTATCTGATAGTGAATTACTTGAAGCTTGAATTCGTTGCGCTACTTCAATTCTTTTATTGTGATATATTTCTGGTACAAAAAAGGATAATATAATCCATCCATGTGGGTGTGAACAGTTTCGAAGAAAAATGTTCGACATTGAACATTGAATCATAATTAACAATCGAGCGTTATTCTATAAAATCTCTACGAATCCAATTAAATTTGTAACCTGTAACTATAGATTCTTGTGCTCCCTTGGCCGAGTGGTTAGCGTCATAACTAACATGCCGGGTGTTCGGGTTCGATTCCCGTTCTGGTCGGGGGAATTTTTCGTCAAAGAAATTTCCTCCTACTTGCACTGTAATCACGCGTATTCTAGAGCTTGCCACTCAGAATGCATTCAAGGCGTGTTATTTGGCATAGAAATCTCAACTAAGTACTAATAAAAATGACGCAAGTAATACTACGTTGAGACGGTGAAGTTCCTCTAGGAACGTTAGTGCCATTGAAGAAGAAGAAGAACTATAGATTCTTGGCTTTGGAATGGTGCGCTAGACGAAATGCTGTTAAGGGGGACCCTGGTATGGAAGATCGAAAAAATCGATTTTTTTGGGAAGTTAGGGCGAATTTTTGGAAGTTTATGCCCTAACAGAATTTTTTGATATTTGATTTCATTGGAAAGTTACAGCCAAAAGTATGAAGTCACCTCAAGGGATATACACTGCGTTTCACAACTATAGAGCCACTCATTTTTTCTGAGTTTCCAAAGATATGTAAGAAGTCGGTTGAATTGAAGTATACAGTGTAGGCTATAACAACTATCTTCATTTAAAAGACTGGCCATTTGAACTTTATTGCTGTGTACAGGCGCGAAACATTAAAAAAAAACAAAAAATCCAGTGTTTGTTTATTTGTTTAGATATAACATTCATCTGACAAAATCGTCTTAATGAACAAAAATTAGTAAAATAGTCGAACAAAAACATAACATTAAAATATAACATTAAACACATCGGGATTCTCAATTCGGTTTCTGAAGCGTAGTGATGATTCTCCAAAGTCATAAAACTGCTCTACGGATGAAAAGGTTCTGATCATTTCCGTGACCGGCTCATGTTGACCATACGATGAACGATGTGCAAGCGGTTGCAGCAAAAACGAGGATCGTAGAATTCTACTGGGAGCGCGAAAGTTCATCTTCTCGAGCAAGTTAGGCGCATCGATTTCACCACAAAGAAGTTTGGCAACGAAGGTGGCTTGTTGAATACGCCTACGACGCTCAAGAGTATTCAAGTTCAGTAAGCGACATCTAGCTGTATATAACGGCAGGTTCCACGGGTCACGCCAAGGCAGATTCCTAAGCGCTCTACGGATGAACCATTTTTGAATCCGTTCAATCCTGACGATCCACATGTGTTGGTACGGGCTCCATACTACAGATGCGGTTTCAAGAATCGGCCGAACAAGCGAGCAGAAGAGAGATTTCAGGCAGTAGGGATCAGTAAAGTCCCTAGAGATTCTCGAAATAAACCCAAGCTGACGATTGGCCTTGGATATCAATGCAGATCGGTGTGCGTCGAAAGTGAGCTTAGGGTCGAGAGTTACGCCCAAGTCATTGACCTGACTGACTCTCTCCAAGATAATATCATCGATCGTGTAGTCGAATATAGTTGGTTGTCTTTTTCGATGGAAACTCATGATGACACATTTATTTATACTGATAGTTAGTTTGTTCAGGCAACACCAACTCACAAACTGGTCAAGCAGGCTCTGTAACCGTCGGCAATCCTCGAGGGTTTCGATGGCTAGATAGATTTTCAAGTCGTCTGCATATATCGGCACACAGTCACATGCTAGAATAAGCGACACATCGTTATAGAAGATCGCGAACAGCAGTGGTCCATGATTGCTGCCTTGCGGAACACCCGAAGAAACAGCAAACGGAGATGAAGTGTGAGACAGAAGCTTGACACGGAGCGTTCTTCCAGACAGGTATGATCACAGCCAGTTGATGAATTCGTCGGAAGCACCAAGACGGGATAGTTTTCTCAGTAGGATGCGATGGTCAATTCGATCGAAAGCGGCTTTTATGTCGGTGTAGATAACATCAACTTGAGCGCGTTCCTCTAGACGGTTGATACAAAACGACGAAAACTCGAGGAGATTGGTGCTAACCGAGCGTCCTGGCATAAAGCCATGTTGTAGTGGTGAGATATAACGCTTAACTTTGAAAAAGACAGCATCGTTCACGATCAAAACAAAAAGCTTGGAGGCGGCAGATAAACTGGTTATGCCACGATAGTTAGCCACGTTACACTTATCACCTTTCTTAAACACGGGAAACATAAAGGAATGCTTCCACACATCTGGAAAAACCCCTTGACTCAGCGAACCTGTGTAAATACGGGAGAGCGGTGAAGCTAAAGATGTAGCACAGCGGCAAAAAACTATTGCTGGAACGCCATCTGGGCCAGGAACTGTTGAACGTTTCAATTTTTTTACGCCCTTCTCAACCATCTGTGGGGTAACGACGAATGGTCCCAAGTCTATTAAACTCTCTGGAACGTTAGCTGCAGCTCTCTCGGCTTCTGACGGGGTGGCTGCATCAGCGACAAACACCGATGCAAAGTGTTTTGAAAATAAATCGCACATTTCAGAAACGGAGGACGATTCCTGAGCGCCCGAGAACACCTTAGACGGAATATCTGCTGTTTTTCGCTTGGAATTGACAAACTTCCAGAAGCTCTTTGGATTTATACGCAGGTTTGTCTGGACACAAAGCACGTATGATTTGTAGAGGGTTAAGGCGTCGGTATACACTGCTAGCGAGTTGAAAGTTGTGTATGGTTTCAACAGTTCGTCGACGGCGTAATTTACGTTGGCAAGAATTTTTGTCGCGCCGTAGAATGCGAAGAAGTGGAGTGCTCCAAGCTGGAGACATTGGAGGTTTCCTTCGTGGGGTATTCGTCACGAGCCAGCTGCAAACGATTTCGCAAAAACGCGTCGCCATGTCGTTAACGTCCTGACCAAGAGCGTTCCAATTGTAGCTACTCAGAAACTCGTTAAATGCAGCGAAATTAATTTTTGCGTAATTCAACGCTTGTTCGCCTTCGTTCCGATCCTCAACGGCCAACACTGCTCCTCTTGTATCCGATAACGATAATACTAACGGAGGATAGTGCAAATTCACCGCTAGTAGTGGCGATACAGATTCGTTGATTTTTTTTTTTTTTATCCAAAATATATATTTTATTAAGGCTCATATGGCGTCAGCCTAACGGGGCCGGGAGTTCAATATTTTGACAATGTTTGCTTAGACTATGTTAGTAATATGTAACCGATTACTCGCGGTTGACTCGAGGTTAGTATTACAAGTGTTCTCATAATTGGTATGTCGCAGTCTTCGATGCTCTGTACGTGTGCCCGACACGGGATACTTCCTATTGGGATGCAGCTGACCATTAATCAGCAACGCCCCCCTAGTCTGTACCCCATATCTAGCGTGGTGCGTCTTTCTCGACTCAAGGAATCCAGGATAGAATGGCGGCGCAATCATCAGCTCGTGTAGAGTTGTCATGAGCGGTACAACCTTTGGCTCTTGTTGAATAATCAGTGGACTGCACAACCTTCGGCCCGTGCATCTGTAAAGAGTGTGTGTATGTATTGCCGCGACTAAGTAAAAGTTTATCGATCGGATAGGAGGGATATGAAACGGGGACACAAAGAAGGAAACGTCATTAAACGTTGACATCGGCGTTTCTGAGGAACAGGTATAGATGAAGCAGAAGATCAGGATCCCGGCTACCTAAGATATCCCGGACGGGGATATCCGATTGTCTGCCTTGTGCTCTCAGTGCTCTAGAGAGCTGAGAGCGAGCAGCATGGAACCGGATACACGAACAGACAACATGCTCGATGTCGTGGTAGCCATCGCCACAATCACAAAGATTGTTTGCTGCGAGCCCAATGCGATAGAGATGCGCGTTTAGGTTGTAGTGATTGCACAGATTCGTTGATAGCGATGTTAATATCGGGAGCACAAAAAACCAGATCCAGTGTTTGGCCACGAAAATTACGAATGAAGTTGCGCTGCTGGAGACCGAGAAAGGTGATTCCATCCAATAGAACAGCACTCGCCGCAGAGGTCAAAGACGGATTCAGATCAACAACAGAGTTAGCATGTAATTCCCATGCAATATGAGGCTGATTGTAATCGCCACATACCAATACGGTGTCATCAGAAGACGCACGGTCACACAGCTCACGCACAGAAGCCAAATAGGAATCATAAACCCCCACGTCATGACTGCGGTCGGGAGGAATGTATACTGCGCAAAGTAGTATCCTTTTCCCACGTATGGTAGTGGAGACACAAATCTGTTCCAAAGAGTTTCCATTCCTCGTTTGAACCGATACAGCAGAGAAGTGACGAGCTACTGCGATAAGGACACCACCAAATCTGGACTTGGAACTGTTGGAAGGACTACGGTCACAACGGAAAACGTTAAATTCAGCTTCGAATAGCTGTATGGAGTTGATGCTGTCGTCAAGTCCGGATTCAGTCAACATGATGACGTCGTAATTACAATCGCATACTGCTACATAGAGATCGTCAATTTTCGTCCTCAGGCCGCGTAAATTCTGATAATACAGCCACATAACATTGGAAGTCGTGTCGTTGCCCCTAGAAATGAGAGGCAGATCAGGTTGCGTATGGTGCTCGATTGAATCGTACTCGCCTAGAGTGGCACGTTGGAAGACCCCTTTCCCAGACTCAACAACAGGACCGGGACGGCTAATCTGACGCTGGCTACAAGGCTCGACTGAGTTGGATGGGTTAGGGGCTTCCATGATGCCGTTAATCGTGCGTCCCAGTAATCGAAGCTCATCATCGAGCTGATCAGTACATATAAATTGGCTGGAAATTTGAACGAAGTCAGGCAGATACGAGCGATCATAAAATGCATACTTGCCTGAAGAGTCAGGTTGGGAGACTCTCCCCCAACATCCGACCACAGGACCGGGATGACTTGAACGGCAAGGGTCAATCCGAGGTGGATGAAAGCCGGCGTGTGGCACGACTGGGTCGGAGTAGTTGAGAGCTCCCATGGTACATTGTTTATTGCATCCCGGTTGTACAAACGTTGATGATTGCTGCTGATGTGACTCGCTGGGTATATATTCTCCTCGTTCTCCTCGTCCAATCTGCTTTTCTACTTCAGACGGGGCGTTTTGGGGAACCCCGACTGAGTTTTCCGATCTTGATAGTCGATGAATTCACGAAAATATAGTCCATCAGGCCACGTGTCAGCACATAGAGCCACTTCCCGATATTTTTCGTCAATTCCAATTTTGAACGAGACGAAACGCATCGAATTCAGGTCAGCGTCCTTTTTTACCAGCTTTTTGACAACTATGGGTTCGTCGCACGGAATGCACTCGGTGACTAGCGAAAGTATGTCATCTTCAGAGGCTTTTGGATCGATTCGGGACATGTATACCCAGCAGTTTTCAGGCTCTAGGGCAACAACAGGGATGGTGGTTTTTGTTTTTCTCCTACCGCACGACATTGTAGGTAGCTTTGGAGATTCTACTTCCGCAGCATCAACGGATCTTTTAATAGTTGGTCGTTTAAGGCTCGGCCACGGTTTGGGAGTTGTAGGAGCAGTGGAGACTTTGGTTGCTAATAATTCCACTTGCTCCCGGTTCTTCACCAACTCTGATTGGATTCCTTCCAATGCAGTACGATGTGTTTCGCTCAGCTTGTGAAATGCATCATTCAGAGTGGCGAACGCATCACGAACATGCTTTGACTTCATGATCGCAGTGCAATTGTTGCAGAACCAAAACAGATTGGGTTGATCGTTGATGAAATCCATGTTCGCTCTAGTGAATGAAACGCAATCCAAGTGCGCAATTTTTTCGCAAAATCCTTGACATTTGATGAACTTCAACGTTTTCACCGGCTCAGAGCACTGAAGGCAGCTGGATTCCATCATAAAGCTTAATGCGGGAAAATATACGCCAACAGTTATGCAACCCATAAGGTAGGTAATCTTGTGTGGTAAAAGTTGAAATTGTACGCAATTTTCAGTACCGCTGCTGACCAGCAGATGTCACTCCGGGAGAAAAATTTTGCGTGGGGAGGTGATAGAGCGAGGTTCTTTTCAATACACCAAAAACAATCACTACACTACACTGCCGAATATTAATGAATTCGGGACAAAAACAAACAAACTGCACTACACCAACGGATAAAAATTGTTCACAAAGTGAATTACGCGTTAGTATGAATTAAAAACAATAGAAGTATTTCAAAAAAAAGTCACAGTAGGGTTGTGTCCGAGACACGACCGCATAGTTGACGTAGGATTCCGTTAGGCTATTTATTGATTTTGGATATGTTAGAAGAATTACATCGTTAAACTCTTTGATAATGATTTGGTTTAAATAACTCTGTTAGGGAACACATTTCGGTGGGAACAAAAGCTCCCCTACTTTCATGTATTTGCAATGCCGATTTTCCCCAGGCAGCTTGGTTTTGATGACTCTGTTAGGGAACATATTTCGGTAGAAACAAAAGCTCCCCCTACTTTCATGTATTTGCAATGCCGATTTCCCCGAGGCAGCTTGGTTTTGATGTCTCTGTTAGGAAACACATTTCGGAGGGAGCAATTTGTTTTTAAATATATTTATCGGGTATTTGCAATGCCGATTTTCCCCAGGCAGCTTAGTTTTGATGTCCCTGTTAGGGAACATATTTCGGTGGGAAAAATAGCTCCCCATACTTTCATGTATTTGCAATGCCGATTTCCCTCAGGCAGCTTGGTTTTGATGTCTCTGTTAGGGAACACATTTCGGAGGGAACAATTTTTTTTTAAATATATTTATCGGGTATTTGCAATGCCGATTTTCCCCAGGCAGCTTAGTTTTGATGTCCCTGTTAGGGAACATATTTCGGTGGGAAAAATAGCTCCCCCTACTTTCATGTATTTGCAATGCCGATTTCCCCCAGGCAGCTTGGTTTTGATGTCTCTGTTAGGGAACACATTTTGGAGGGAACGAAAGTTCCCTCACTTTCATGTATTTGCAATGTAGATTTCCCCCAGGCAGCTTGGTTTTGATTTCTCTGTTAAGGACCCGCCGCATGTGTCGTCAATTTCGACCAATCAGGAGTGGGTAATTCCGTTAGGATAGGGGTTGAGATTTTTCAATTGTTCGATAGTTAGTTTCATGATATATATTATTTTCTTCAACACAAAAAATTGTTATGGAGTGCCGAAATCGATTGACGCAAAAATTTCATCAATCCATCAAGAAATGACTGAGCAATAAGCGTTTGAAATTGGACAATTTTCACGATGTGCTCCATTTTCGATTTTCAATTTGTACCCCAATATGTTCCCGAAAGACGTAATCCTACGTCAAAACAGTAAACAAAAATGAACAACAAAAAACCGTACGTTAAGTCAACTAGTGTTGCCAAAAACTGTTTCATAACTATAGAACCAGATGGGAAAACTCTCACTCCTTCACATTTTACAACGTCAATTTCCCATGAATTACAATCAGTTTCTAATTCGTAGATAATCTTTAGTCCTCAATCAGTTCAAATAACCCTTTCGGAGTGGTTTTGAACAAGCTGAGCCATGTTGTAGTGTGTATCTCGTTCTACGCAGAGGATACTGTTCGTCTAAGCTCTTCAAATCACTCATACTGCTTGTAAGCTGCATCTACTATTCGTACGATCACTCCTCATAAGTTCTTGATAGAGTTTTGATCTGATAAACAAGCTGATCAGTCAATAATCTTAAGCTCCTATTCAATAAACCATGCCTTGACTCTCCGGATGTGATGAAATGATACCAAATTACCCAATTATCATGGTGTTTTGACGTAGGACTACGTCTTTCATTTCTATACCGGGGTGTAAAATCAAAGTTTCGAAAACGAAAGCGTTACGCCGGAGACCGAGATTTTGAGCGTTAATAGATCCTAAACAACTGAGCGAAATGGTATGATAAACACTTCATTCGAAAGATAAAATGTCTACGCGTTATATACTTGTTACTTTTTGATCCAAAAACTTGTTTCAATAGCCTTAAAATTGCTTTCAAAACAGGCTATTGAAATCACCAATCGGTATATAAGGGAGCGCCGCCCGGAAATCCACTCAGTTATAATTGAACAGCGATTGGAGCATGTTGTCGCTGTTGTGGTGAAGCTCTTCGTTTATCATGAAAGCGCGGATGAACGGTGCCACCATGAGCCTGTTTGTGCACCTTAGACCAGAAGGGAATCCATCAGGAGGAGAGTGATGCCACAAACGGTTCCCCGGGAAGAGTTCGGAGCAGCCGCCACACACACATACATACACGCGCGGAACTCTTCGTTTGGATACCATTCAGCATTGAGAACATTCCGGAAAGATTCAATCGTTGCTGAAAAATAATCTGCCAGTTCCTCTGGGAACTGAAAAATACATTCATGCAAAAGAGTTCATTTTAATGTTTTCTATCCATGTAACACTGCGACCAAATATTTTTCAATTAAGTGCTATTAACAGGTGGTTATCGAGTTAGCATTAACCACTGATGGGCTTCGAGTATCGAGGAAAATCTGGAACGAACTAATCGTTACTGAAAAATACCCTGCCAATTCCCCTGGGAATTGAGAAATACATTGATGCGAAAGAGTTTATTCTAATGTTTTCTATCCATATAACACTGCAACCAAATACATTTTGTTTTGTGATTTTTCAATCGATCGCAATTAACATGGAAATTCTGAAAATTATTCTTCCCTATCGGTAGAAAATTTTCGTATCCAACATTGTATGCGCGCGCAACGGAAAATGTTTCGCATCGCGAAAATTATATAATTTTCAATCGATTATTGCTCAGTCGCCGAATGTTTCAAACTCAGAGAGTTCATTCCCCTCTTGTTTGTCTTTCAAATTGCTATCGTAAACCACACTTTCTCTCGATTCAATCACGCACAAAAAGCATACTTAAGCGATATTCTGGTGGTGAAACGCATTCATTTTTCGTGAGGACATCGACAAGACAAGATCGTCATTGAACGAGCTGAACGTGCTGGATGAGCTGGACGGCGAGGGATCAACAGATTCATTACCTGACATGAAACGCATTCAGTTAGTTTGGAACTGTGAGGGAGCGCAGAAAAACCGATCCATCAGAAGAAGAGAAGACGACCGAGAGAGTATCAGCACCGAAAAACGGTTCCGTTTGAGACATCAGAGCAGCCGACACACACACACATATATACGTGCGGAACTTCTTTCGTTTAAATGCCATCCAGCATCGAGGAGATTCCGGAAGAATATTATCGTTGCTGAAAAATATTCTGCCAGTTCCCCTGGGAATTGATAAATTCATGCGAAAAAGTTTATTTTAATGTTTTCTAACCATATAACACTGCGACGAAATACATTTGTTTTTGTGATTTTTCAATCAAGTGCAATTATCCGAGTTTATTTTGACGTTTTCTATTCATATAATACTGCGACCAAATACAATTGGTTTAAAATACAATACAATTGGTTTTGTGATGTTTCAATCAAGTGCAATTAACAGGTGGTCATCGAGTTAGCATTAACCACTGGTGATGGACTTCGAGAAGAATCCGGAAAGATATCGCTGCTGCAAAATAATCTGCCAGTTCCCCTTGGCATTGAAAATAACATGCAAGCGAAAGAGTTTATTTTAATATTTTCTAACCATATAACACTGCGACCAAATACATTTCGTTCTGTGATTTTTCAATCAAGGGCAATTAGCAGGAAAGCTTTTGAAGATTATTCTTCCTCATCAGTAGGATATTTTCGTATCCAATATTGGATTCATAAAACCTTGTACCTCTAACGTAACGCTCTCGTTTTCGAAGTCCCCCGAATATTCATTTATTCTTCATTCAGAATGGATTCAGATTCAACTTCAAACAAATGATCACTGAATCAACGATAGTCCTACGTCACCATTGCGGTTATACCATAGATATAACCCACTTCCTGTTTTTGATGCAAAAACAGAAGTAAATGATTCTGAATTCATTGCACTTCAGACTGTACATTGGTGTTGATATAAAGCTATCTGAACTTGGCCGTTTTGAAAATATTTTCCTCAAACATACAAATACAAATACAAATACAAATATCATATACAAATACAAATACAAGTACAAGTACAAGTACAAGTACAAGTACAAGTACAAGTACAAGTACAAGTACAAGTACAAGTACAAGTACAAGTACAAGTACAAGTACAAGTACAAGTACAAGTACAAGTACAAGTACAAGTACAAGTACAAGTACAAGTACAAGTACAAGTACAAGTACAAGTACAAGTACAAGTACAAGTACAAGTACAAGTACAAGTACAAGTACAAGTACAAGTACAAGTACAAGTACAAGTACAAGTACAAGTACAAGTACAAGTACAAGTACAAGTACAAGTACAAGTACAAGTACAAGTACAAGTACAAGTACAAGTACAAGTACAAGTACAAGTACAAGTACAAGTACAAGTACAAGTACAAGTACAAGTACAAGTACAAGTACAAGTACAAGTACAAGTACAAGTACAAGTACAAGTACAAGTACAAGTACAAGTACAAGTACAAGTACAAGTACAAGTACAAGTACAAGTACAAGTACAAGTACAAGTACAAGTACAAGTACAAGTACAAGTACAAGTACAAGTACAAGTACAAGTACAAGTACAAGTACAAGTACAAGTACAAGTACAAGTACAAGTACAAGTACAAGTACAAGTACAAATACAAATACAAATACAAATACAAATACAAATACAGATACAAATACAAATACAAATACAAATACAACACAGCCGTAGCGTCCTTTGAGGACGTGGCAGTTCAACTGGATCGCAGCTATGAACAGTCCACATCACCGTTCAATTGTCTCGCTATGCATAAGGTTTGCAGAATCTTTCCCCTGTGTTGTGGTATCCAAGGCCAACAATGTACACCGGTCCGAATATGGTGGTCACGTCATCATTTTTGAACACGTTCTATTTGCAGGATCCACACTAGCTCATGCTGATACCTAAAGATTGACTCGTTCTTCATCATAGGCCATACTGAAGATCAGTATAATGCCTTCAGATAGCGAAAGTTTTGAAATTTTTGAAGTTCAGCTTCGTGCCTAGAAGAGCATGATGGTCAGATACTCATCTAGCCCTGCGAATAGTAATACTATTAATGCAATAGTCGTAGAGAAGTGGATCCTACAAGTCAAATGTATTCCAACTTCTGGCAGGTATTGTCCAACTTCCAACTTCTATAAGACCAGATGATGATTTTGCTGTTTTGTGTCATTGTAAACAAACAATGCTTCAATTTATATTCTAGTGTGTTTTTTTTGGCAGACTTATCTCACTTCTTAACTAGGCGAACCTAGCCAGAACTTTCACCTGCCCCCGGGCTTCTGAATGCCAAAGGGGGACTAGGCTCTGCGGAATGCACGTATCTGCATGCTCGTGCTGTTTTAGTCCTGACCAAGGAATTGTCGGACAATCGCGCAGGTGCTAAGGATGACCGACTTTTGGATGCCGGCCAATTCCTTCTCGATGTTCAACACCTTTAGCGCTTCCAGAAGTGTCTTCGGGATAATTCCAGTTCCAGAGAGAACGACTGGAACAATTCTTGGGACCTCCCTTAGCCCCCACAGTTCCTTGAGCTCCACGGCCAATGGTCGGTACTTGCAGATTTTGCGACCGTGGGTCTCCTCCAGATTCTGGTTCAGTGGAATAGCGACATCGATGATGGTGACTTTGCGGTCGCTCTTGTCGTAAACCATTATATCTGGGCGGTTGTGGTGGATCGAGAGGTCGGTCAGAACAGTGCGATCCGAGTACAGCTTGAAACGGTCATTTTCCAGGACAGGTGCAGGCAGGTACCGGTAGTTTGGTACGTTGTCTTCCAGTAGAGCACATTGGAACGCCAGTTGTCGATGAACAATACGGGCCACGTTGTTGTGGCGCTCGGTGTAGGCTGCGTTGGGCAAAACGGGACAGCCTCCCATAATGTGCTCTATGTTTTCACCTGGTTGATGACACATCCGGCAAATGTCATCAACGTCTTGATGCCAGACGTACCGCCTGCAGTTTCTCGTCGGCATTATCCTGTCCTGGATGGCTATCATGTCGGCTTCTACTACTGAAGAGAGTTCACCACGCGTTAGCCACAGATTAGATGCGGCCTTGTCGACGTGTGGCCGGTCCAGTTGATGGGGGTGGGCACCATGCACTGCCTTCTGCTTCCAAGCTGCAATCTTCTCCTCCACTGTCTGCAGATTGCAGTTGAGTTGGTACTCCGATTGCGCCAAGTGCAGAGCGCTGTATCCTCTGTCGGCGGCACAGACAGCCCGGTATAGCGCGTTTTGGTTGGCGCGTTCTGCGAAGTACTCGCGCAGTTGTTGTACCTGGGCAACACACAGTGCAGATATGTCGACTATTCCAAGTCCCCCTTCTTTGCGTGGTAGTGAAACTCTCTCCAGTGCCGATTGAGGATGGTGCATTCCGGCCTCTTTGAATGCTTTCCTCATCCTCCTCTCAAGGTCCTCTAGGTCAGTTTTGCTCCATTTGACTACACCAAAACTGAAGGTCAGCAGGGGAACCGCGAATGTGTTGATCGCGCGTACCTTGTTCCCCGCGTTGAGGAAAGTCCTCAGGACACAGTTCACTCGACTCAAGAACTTGTCTCGCAGCTCCGTCTTGATGTCGGAGTGGCGAATCCCGGTGAGCTGTCGGAATCCAAGATATTTATAGGATTCGCCACGAACCATGTCTCTTATAAACTCGCCGTCATAGACCTCGTAGCCTCCGGATTCGGTAAGTTGTCCTTTCAGCAGGTGGACACAGCAACACTTGTCGAGGCCGAACTCCATACAGATGTCCCTGCTTATTTCTTCGACAACCCGGATAGCTACACCTAGACGCTGACGTGAATCAGCGTAGACCTTGAGATCGTCCATGTAAAAGGTATGGGTCACTTCTTCGTGGGCGCCGTCGCCATACGTTATTTTATAGCCATGACCGTTTCTATTGAGCGTCCTACTGAGGGGGTTCAGTGCCAGACAAAACCAAAGCGGGCTGAAAGAGTCGCCTTGGAATATCCCCCTCTTTATCTGCAGCGTTCTAGACTGCAACACATTTTCCCCATCACTAAGGTGCAGAGACGTGCTCCACTGCCTCATCGCATGCTGCAGGAACCTAACGACGACGGGATCAATTTTGTAGAGCTCCAATACCCGGACGAGAAACGAGTGAGGTATGGAGTCATAAGCCTTCCTGTAATCGATATAGGCCATGCTTAGGTTTCGCTCGTTATAAACCGCCTGGCCGACTATGGCTGCGTCGATGATGGCCTGGTCTTTGCAGCCATGCGTATTTTTTCTGCATCCTTTCTGCTCTTCTGCGATGATATGGTGTTGTTCGCAGTGGGCAGAAACTTTGGCGGTTATGATGCTGCTTAATATCTTGTACAGACTCGATAGGCACGTTATCGGCCTGTACTTTGATGGGTTCAATGTGTTGCTGTCTTTCGGGAGGAGGAATGTGACGCCACGGGTGGCGAATTCAGGGAGGTTGTGTGGGTCACGTAGCACCTTGTTGAAGCACTCAGCTATCTTTTGATGTGCGACGGTCAGCTTCTTGTGCCAGAAGTTCTGAACACCATCGGGGCCCGGTGCTGCCCAGTTCCTCAGGTACCGCGAGGCTTCGCGGACATCGTTCTCTTCGACGATGATAGCTGGCATCTCTCCAATTTCACCACAACTCTCCTCCTCCCGTCTTAACCACATTTGCCCTTCGCGATGTTGTACTGGGGTTTCCCAAATACCAGCCCAGAAGTTCGTCACATCGCTAATATCTGGCAGACCTTCGCGGTAGTCGGGCTTCTCGTCGCTAATGTGGTCGTAGAACGCTTTTTCGTTATCTCTGAACATCCGATTTTGTTCCTGGCGCTTTGCAGAGTCAGAGTAACGTTTCAGCCGTTTAGTTAGGACGCTCAATTGCTGAACCAGTGTGTCGAGTTTTTCCGTCAGCTGGTGAGCTCCCAGCTGGCGTAGTTCAGTAGGCCGCACGATCACAGCAACTTGGCGACAAAATTTCGCCGATCTGCTGCCTCTTTTGTACGCCATAAGTCTTCCAATTGCGGCGCGCTTGTTTAGGATCCGTTGCTCCAATCTCCTTCGCCATGGAGGCTCACGCCTTTCACGGAGATGTTGGAGCAGTCCGCCTCTTGGCCTAATACGGTATCCTAAACTTTTGGCGGTCGCCACAGCAGCACAGTAAACTTTCAGTTGCAGCTCCTCCATGTTCTCAGCATCAACCAAGTGCAGCGGAAGAACGTGCTCGTTCATGAGCTTTACTGCACTTGTCAGCCTGCGGGAATGCTGCAACTTCGGGATCCTGGGGCGCGACAATGGGTCTGTGTCGCGGAACTGTGAGATCGCCTCGTCGTAGTGGAAGACCAGATCGCGTAGTAGTTGTTGATCTGGCTGTGGGTCTTCCGGCTCAGGGGGTTGTAGTACTGTGGCCTCCACTGGTGCTGATTCGCGTGCCCCACTCGCGAATGAATTGCTCAGCCGTACTGAACTTCGTCTCGACACATCGCTTGCTCTGTTGTTCCTGGAGCTTATTTCTCTCTGCACCTGCTGCTTGATCTCGTCGATTTGCGTTTGGGAGAGCATGTTGTTGCGTACTATCGCTCTACGCCTCGCGTTCATCGCGTTCTGATCAAGCCTCCCGACGAACTCTGGATACGCTTCCTCGAACATTGTTAGTATTCGAGGGCGACCGCTCATGTCCGTCTCCAAAGCAGTGCAGATGTAATAGGCGCGGATCACGAATTCATTCATTTCGTGTGTCCACATGATCCGGCGCCTAGTGGTACCCACAAATGTGCACGACTGTCGTCTGGCAGTCGCAACACGTCTCGTAGGCGCAGCGTTTCTTGGGTGATGTTGATGGCTGCTGTTTCCGTGTGGCGGTAGCTCTTCGGGTTGAACCTGGCTGGTGGCCCGCTCTTGCACATCGCCCTCCAGCCGCTGGCCGCTCGCTCTTACGCCCGTTCCAGGACCAGCTCCAGTTCGGGGACCCTCCTCGGGTGATCGCATTCTTATAACTCTTCGTGATCGTAGCTCCATTTTATTGGGTGTATCTCCTTTGCCCGGGAGACAGCGGGTTGGCAAGGAGGGGGGGGGAGGGGGGCCATGACCCGGGAGGCCTTCCCCGGGAGAGATATAGCGCTCTGACTCGCTCGCACCCCCTCACTTAGCCACTTTCGACACCCGTTCTCGGAGCCAAGACCAGGTGTGTGTTTCCAGTTCACGCCCGATCTAAAAATGTCGTCATATGATCTTCGTGGAGGCGTGAGATAGGAACATTTGAGACCAACAGGCAGGCTCTTACCGTATGTTGATCCCCATTTGAGAACCAATTTTTTTTTTTTTTTTTATAGAGGTGAGGAACGCTCTACCAGCCTTATCAGGGAAGGGTTAACCCAGACGTCGAGTGGGGATCGCACCCACAAAAACCAAGCCCTCTACTCGTTGCCTTATTCCCCCTGGGACCACATCTAGGCGACTACTTCAGGGGGCGGCTGTGCTCATGCACTCTTCGAGTTTTCAACGCTGACTAGCGTTGTCCTTCCCTTTTTCTCAACATTTTTTCTCTCTATTCGCTTTTCATTCCACTGCGCTTATGTCCTCTTCGCAGGCATCCATTTACCCGTCGAGACGTGTACCGATTAGGAATTGCCCTCCAACTTGACGCGCGCCCCGTCACAATCACCCTCGCAGGATTTCTCTTCCCAGCGGAGTGCCGATTAGGTAATGCCCTCCTACATGACGCGCACTCCGTCACAGCTACTCTCGTGGGGTATACACCATTTTGATCATGGCTTCATCCTTCGCGGTGTTTCTCCATCCAGGCCACGATCAGGCGTTGCCAGGCAGGCATTTTTGCTGTTCTCCGCGGCAGTATCCGGTTACCTGTCGAGACGTGCACCGATTAGGAAGCGCCCTCCAACTTGACGCGCGCCCCGTCACAGTCACCCTCGCAGGATTTCTCTCTCAGCGGAGCGCCGATTAGGTAGTGCCCTCCAACATGACGCGCACTCCGTCACGGCGGCTCTCGGGGGGGGGACTATCCGGTACTACAGCCGTCTCGATTGTTTATCTCTTATGGTCAGGCGTTATCCGCATGCTGGTCGGTCCTCCACTTCCGCTGTAGCTCGGACATGATATATACGATTGCACTGTTTACTGCGTTCCAGGTGCCCTCGTCACGACACATTTCCTCCATGATGTTCCCAGCATGAAGGGTAGGCAGCCCCTCGCGCACTGTGGTGAATCTGGGACATTCGAATACGATATGTTTCGGTGTTTCCTCCACATTTCCACACTCCGGACAAAGAGGCGATCTTGCGTGTCCGAACCGGTGCAGATACTGCCTGAAGCAGCCATGACCAGACAAAAACTGCGTTAGATGGAAATTTACCTCTCCGTGTTTCCTGTTCACCCAGCCCATTAGTGTCGGTATGAGCCTGTGCGTCCACCTGCCGTTTTGCGCCGCACTCCACTCTTGCTGCCACCTAGCCATCGACTCCGCCCTCATTAGCTTCCGGATTCCTCTGGTTCCCCTCCTCCTATAGCACTCGCTGTCCTCCGCCAAGATGATGTCTATGGGGACCAACCTGGCTATGACGTAGACCGCTTCTGTTGACACGGTTCTGTACGCACTCGCGACTCGCATCGCCATGAGCCGGTACGTACTATTCAGCCTCTTCGTGTTCCGCTGAGTTTCTAACGCCGCGATCCAGGCTGGACCACCGTAACGTAGTGTCGATGAGGAGACACTAACCAAGAGGTGCCTCTTGCTGCTGCTTGGGCCAAAGTTGTTGGGCATGATTCGTGTCAGTGCATTGATTGCCTTCGTTGCTTTTTTACAAGCGTAGTCGACGTGACTGTTGAAGTTCAGTCGATCGTCGATCTGCACCCCCAGGTATTTTAGGTCTCGCTTCGAGGTTATCGAGTGCTCTCCAATTGTGATTTCTGCACGTTGCACCGCCCTACGGTTGCTGACAATCAGCATTTCCGTCTTGTGGTGGGCTATCTGCAGTTCCACACTTTGCATCCACCTTCCGATCATGTCTATCGACTCGGTCGCGAGCATTTCGACCCGTTCCAAAGATTCCCCTGTCGCGAGAATAACGATGTCATCCGCGAAGCCAATGATCTCCACACCTCTGGGCAGATTCAGTTTTAGTACACCATCGTACATACTGTTCCAGAGCGATGGGCCCAGGATAGAGCCCTGCGGAACTCCCGCCGTAGTTTTAATCTGCGCCTGGCCCGTGTTTGTCTCGTACACCAGCACACGGTTCTCGAAGTAGCTTCTCAGTATTCTACACAGGTAGTCTGGGACTTTCATCGTGTGGAGCGCAGTCGCGATGGCCTCCCAGCTGGCACTATTGAACGCGTTCTTAACGTCGATCGTTATCACTGCGCAGTATCGATTTCTTCTGAGCTTCTGTTTGGATGCTCTGTTGGCTCTTTCGACCACTATGCGAATGGCATCTACCGTGGATCTCCCTTTCCAAAATCCGAATTGATTATCGGACAGTCCACGAACTCCCTCCGTGCATTCCGTCAGCCTATTAAGGATGATTCTCTCCAAAAGTTTCCCAAGAGTGTCCAACAGGCATATGGGTCTATACGATGCTGGACCACCCGGCGTCTTTCCTGGCTTGGGCAGTAGTACTAGCTGTTGTACCTTCCATCGATCCGGAAAGTAGCATTCGTCTAGACACTTCTGCATGGCTGTCCTGAACATATCAGGGAATGCTAGGACTGCCGCTTTCAAAGCTACGTTGGGGATTCCATCTGGGCCAGGCGCTTTCTTCGTTTTTAGGCGTTTGATAGCTGCAACTAGCTCATCGTTCGTCACATCTCTGCGTTCGATGCTATCCTCATCCTCTCCATATGGCGTGGGTGGCCAGGTCGTTGGGTCGTGCTGCGGAAATAACCCTTCCACGATAATTTTTAATTTTTCGGGACACATTTCGGAAGGTGTCGTTGGGCCCCTGAGCTTCGCCATCACCATTCGGTAAGCATTGCCCCATGGATTGACGTCCACGTCCCGACATAACTCCCTGAAGCAATTAGATTTGCTCCGCTTAATCGCCCGTTTAAGAGTGAATCTAGCCTCTCTGAATTCCACTCTCCGAACTTCTCTGGTGTCTATGCTTGACCGTTGGAAACGTTTTCCCTTGCAGTCGCTGGCAAAGTGTCCCTCTATTCCGCATTTCCTGCACAGTTTGGATCTATCTGGCCCCAAGCAGCCTTTCGCCAGGTGGCCGAAGTTTAAACACTTGAAACATCGCTCCAGTTGCTTGGGAACAGGCGGAATGATTCTAAAACGACCCACAGCCCAGCAGACGTTTATAATCTCTAACTTCAGCAACTTGTTTGCTGCGTCCGTTGAGAGACGAATCTTTGCGGTCTGCGTCCCGCGATACGCCTTTCGTAGTAGGATTTTCATCGGAACTTTGCCCAGGATGTTTTCCTCCTCCAACTTCTGACGTAGGTCTATCTCGGTGGTGAACAGACTGAGGTTCCTGCATTCTATCGATGCCTCGGAGGATAAGGCCCTTACGTTCGCTCCATCGCCGAGAACCCTTTCTACAAGATCCTTGAATGCTAAGCTCCTGATTTCTGGGTCTCTCTTCAGCTCGAACAGCATTTCGCCGTTCTGGGTGCGCCTGGACTTCACCACGCTCTCCTCCAGTTTCTTGAGGCCAGGGTCCTCTCGCATTTTTTTAAAGAGATCAGCGTATGATACGTTGCCCTTCGCTTCGACGAGGAGTGCATCGCCTTTGTCTCTCGCCCGCCGAGGATTAGGCTTCTTGTCTTTTGGCCCCTGCCACTTTTCATTCTCTTTCTTATTTTTTTCCACTATTTTCACTTTTCTCTCCCTCTATTTTTCTTCGTTCCTTTGTTTTTTCTTGTTTCTTTTCGTAACCGTGCTCCAGTCGTTTCTCTTGCTATCGGTGCTGATCTGGTCATCGCTGTCACCCAGCTCTTCGCTGTCGCCCTGGGCGGCACTATCGTCTTGATCATCGTTGTCGTGATCGTCCTTGCGTTTTTTGAGCATTTCTTTTTCTGCTGGTGAATCCTTTTTTCTTTTTTCCGAACGGTTTCGACGAATCTTTGGCGTCACCTGTCCAGCTGCAGCTCTTTGCAACGCTTCTGCGAGTGCCTTCTCGGCGGTTTTCGTCCTTTCGACGAGTCCATCGTGCTCCTTCAAAGCTCGTCCCAAGAGAGATCTTATACCCGACATCCTGGTCTTGATCTCCTTATGCACGTTGGGTTTGTCCTGCACGAAGGTGTCGAGTTCTTTGACCCTCAACATGATCGTGCTCGGGATACTATCTCCAGTCAGCCCTCCTTCGTGGGTTAAACTACCGCTGGACTTTGGCAGGAACAGGGGATTGATCCCCCGACTTTGCTGGGTCTCAGGTATCCCTCCATTACTGCCGCTAGGGCCTGGTGTTTCCACTTGTTTGAGTATTGGCGATCGCAGAAGCTTTTTACTACGAATGAACGCGTTGGCTTGGTCACCTGTATCCATCATACTCTCTCTTCGTTCTTCGTTGGTTTTGTAGGTTGTCTCCATTTTGGTTGGGTCCCAACTTCGGGCCGCTATCTCCGCTCGTTGTACATAGTCGCCTTTTTGTGATCCCATGGTTATCTATGCAAGCAGTGAGGCCATGCAGGGGTTGACACGGTCCTTCATGGGGACCGTGTTCAGAGCCGGATCAGCGCAAGTCAGGAATGTGACATCTGATGCCTAGTATCTAGTGCCAAGGCCTAGACGAGCATCGAACGTACCCGAAGACTTGCCGAGTTGTTACCGGGACGGGGGCAACCGTACTATTAACCCACACGCCATTTCAGGTAGGTGTCACCCTTCCTTACTCAGGGAGCAGAATAGCACGACTGTCGGCTTTTAGCATCGCATGTTATCCGTTTTCGTGTCTTGTCCGTTTTCCATGTCATACCAGTATGTCGTAATCAGGATCTTACTGGCGTCGATCCTGATGTGCTCGGCACTCCTCTCGTTGCTCCTGTACACGGTATTTCCCCCGTGCATTCTCCATAGGCTTTACCGCGCCCTTACTCGCGTTGTCACCCGATTAGTCGCCTTCTACGACAGGGACAGGGACGTAGACCCGAAGTGCTATTCTAGGCCGGCAGCTCCACGGCAGATATTCTAGTGTGTAGGTATTGGTGACTACCATACACTGCATGATTTTCATATGTTTGTTGTAAGTACTGGGCGTAAACGATTGTTTTTGTATTTTTCAACTGTATTGTTTTGAGTTTCGATAAGACCAGTTACATTTTCCGTTGTTTTAATTGTTTTAAGCAATGATTTTGGATGCTCTCTGACTGGGATAAGCAGAAAATAGCTAGAACAGCTTCAAATGCCTGAAAATCCCTTATGCATATAAAGCAAAATTTAAATTTAAATGTTACTCGGGTGACAATTCGTCAAGTTTTGGTAAAAATCCTCACATAAAGAGGGCTTAAAAGGTTAAAGCTCCTTATTTTACACTATCTCACTTCGGAAGACGTCTGAGTTTTGCCAAAGCTCACATGAACCGACAGTGGGACATGATATGTTATGACAAAGAATGTTTTCAAAAGAACACATTTTGCCCCATTTATACCATAACGAAAAGATCTTCAATGTATAGGATATCTTCACTGACGAAAAAAGTTCAATTTGGATGATCCTGATGGTTTCAACGGGTACTGGCGTGATTTACGGAATGTACCTTTATTTTTCAACCAGGAATTTTGGATGAGCTCATGAATGGTTTAGGCGGGATTCTGTGCATCCGGAAAGCTCAAGATAGCTTCCACACCATTCAAGGATTACATACATGTTCTAGAATCCTCTCTCCTACCGTTTTCGCGTGGATATCGTAACACAAAATTCACATTCCAGCAAAACAATACTACCATTCATACCAGCAAGGAAACTATGCAATTGATTAAGGACCAAAAACTTAATTTTTTGGACTGACCACCACACTTTTGACTCGCTCTCCAGACTTGAATCCTGTTAAAAATCTTAGGGTGATCCTTGAACATAGAATCTACACTGAGGGAAAACGGCACACCACGATTGAGGAGCTCAAGGTCGCAATTTCGAAAACATGGAAAATTATCGAGAAATCCATTCAGTAGAATTTGGTAAATAGTATTCCAACACGAATTTTCCAGGTTATTAGCCGAAATGGCAAGGTTGCCAATTAAGAAAAAACATGTAAATCAGCCGATCGTTTTGAATTTTTCATTGATAATACATATGAATTTTAAAATAGTCTTATAGAAACTGGACAGCTGAAATTATCATATTTAAGTACAATAAATAAACAAAAAACTCTTTTGAACGATATTGACGTTAAATATTATTTATTCTAAGCATTCAACAATGTATGAATGTATCTTGTTGAAATTCTAACTGTTTATGTTGCAGCGAAAAAAAATCAGGGTGGTCATATAGAAGTTGGACAGAGTGTACTGTACGGGGGCGGACCTATAAGTACTTAGCCTCATCGGTGTAAGTATCGCAAGAGAGATTTCTTATCGTGTAGTTCATTCTCGTAAACGGCAACTGTCAAAATTCCAGCCGAATCGGACTCGTAGTTTTGTTTTGGTGGTGAAAGCCGGCATGTCCGCGGATTTTAGAAAAATGAAAAAAATGGAAATTCTGCCGTCGCCACGACCAAATTGGTCGAATTTCACTACAAACTGCTGTCCCATCTACCGTATTCTCCAGGTTTGGCTCCGTGCGACTTTTGTTTGTTTCAAAACTTGAAAAAGTCACTCGCCGGGCAGAAATTTGAGTCAAATCATCAGGTCATCGCTGCCACGGAGACCTACTTTGCAGACCTCGAGGAAACGTATTTTTCAGATAGATTAAAGGAGTTGAAGCATCGCTGGGTCAAGTGTATCGAGCTAAAATGAGACTATGCTGAGAAATAAATCGCCACTTTTCCAAAATTTTTGTTGTTTTTATGGGCTAAGTACTTATCGGACTGCCCTCGTATATCTTCTTGTTCACCCCTCGAAAGTAAAAAAAAAGAAGAAAAATGAACATTACCTCCTGTATGACTGACGCTTCCGCAGAAAAATGTCCATTTCGCCGGTTGCGCCGAGACTATTGTTTTCACTACAGATGTTATAAATTTCTTCAAACAATGCAAATAAATTATTATAAGTGGATTGAAGCATTGGATTGGATTATTTTTTCTCAAAGTTATGTCACGTTCTTTTTTTTATTTGAGCAATGGTCTTAATTTTTTTGCCCGACACTGTATATACCAATATAACTTTCACCTTCTGTCTCTTCTTGTTATGTCTCGCAATGTCTCGATTGAATAATTTCAGAGGTGCTTGGTCTGTGAGGTGCTATTTTTTCAAAATGATAAATTGTTTTTTCACATCTGATATCTCCGTTCATATCACAAAAAATCACACCATAAGATATTTTGTTCGACTCGATAGTGATTGAAGCCGAGACGAGTTGAGACGAATTGCCCATTATTTAATCGAAGTGTAAACAACTTTTCCCATTGCCTTAAACTTTCGTATTTGCGGTGAATTTTATCGCATAACCGCATTTCAACAATTTTTCAGCCGAAGCACACTCTTATTTATTCTCACATCGGTCGTGCTCTGCCGGAAACAACATGCACAGATTGGTTTAGGCGGTTCCGAATTTGATTTCGGAGTTGTGGAAAAAGAAAAGGGAGTTATTTCTCCGACGATAATTCAGAAGGCTGACATAGAGATTATTTTTAATGAAAATTCAACGAAAACTTATTTCAAATCCTTGTATGTTTTACGAAAGTTGTTTGGATTATCGAATGAATAATCATTGTTAGAAGCCACTTAAAGATCAACTTCATTGCCGTCATTAATTGGTTGTTGATACAAAACCGCCTTAACCTATATAAGACTTTTGTGATTTCACTCATTTGTGATTTATGATTTGTTATTCAGAAAAGGTTCTGCTATCGTTCTGAAGCTTCACAATGAAATTGAATCATATTACGAAAATGATTCACTGTTGTCTTCTGTCTATAACTGTCAATGAAAGGTACGATTTATGAGGAACGTCTGCTTTACCCCTGCCACTTAAAATATCTGATGGACGATGAAATATTGTGAGAAACATTTATGTTAGAAAAACCATGCCACGTTTTACCAAGAATTCATATTGAATTACTAGCAAAAAAACAGAGTAAATGACATGTTATTTGGCACACCACCTTAAAAAAACGATTCTGGTAAATTTTAACTCACCCGACAAAGTATCTCGAAAATTCAATTTCTATAATTGAAATAACATGCTTCAGCAGATAGAAGAGAATTTCAGTGTATTTCTCATCCCTGAACTTTGCGTCTCTCTGTCTGCCTGATGATTCGTTGCAAACCTTGGCTAAATGTTCATTTTTCAGATGGTGGTGTTTGCAGCTTATCGTTTTATCAGATTCATTTCGATGTTACGGTTGGGTTTTCGATGTTTAAAGCTCCCATAGCATATTGTGCTGGATAGTATTTACTTGCCCCGAAACTGTTCGGATTTGTTGAGGCTCATTTCTTATTTACTTGGTCTGTTCTGGTCCCAGCTGGTATTATAACAGAAAACTATGAAATGTTGCAAAACAAAAGGTTCCGTATTGTAACAGGTCCAATTTAATTTCAACTGAAATGAGAGGGTGATTCAGGGAAATTTCGGTATAATTAAATAAAGTGTTGAGAAAAGGGTCACGCTAAATGTGTATAAAAATTAGATGTTTTCATCCAACCTTTCCAACTATTTCATGTGTTCTTCCTGCTTTCCTGTTTCCGTAAAATGAACAAGAATCCATCCCACTTTTATCAGGCCTCGATTGGCGAATGTGCGGGGGAGGGGTGCTGAAGGGCGCTTTTTTTTATTTGCGAGGAAATTCAAATTCATACTTTATCAGGCTGCATGTCTTAATTAGATATCGTTGATTGAGCCATTCTGAAGCTTTTCTATTCATTCCCGTCGAGCAACAACCAAGAGGTACTTTTTTATCCTGTAATTTTCCCCGTAATTTCGGTAATTGTTCCGGAGCAGAGTATATCGACTCTTGGTTGAACAAAATTAGCTCTATCCTTGGAAAGTTTGTACATGCGAATGTTATGAGCGAAGCTCACTTACTTCTGATTGTGTTTCGGTTTAAAGACACAATTCAACCGTATCCGCAGACAGATTCACGAACGCATTTCGATAATACGTCTGATTGCTTGATTCTGGTATGGTATTCGATATCTTCACATGTACTGTGGGATTAATCGGATCTTGAATGTAGGATCTTGTTTGGTTTGTTGATTACTCGTAGAATAGTCTTGGAAACTAAACAGATTACATTTGCGACATGGGGAATTGAATTTCAGAACATTAGAATTTTATTCAATTCGAAGCTGTCCTAGCTTCCAAAACTTATCATTGGTTGGTTTCTAGTTCTACACCTTTCTTTTATTTTTTGAGGTGTCAAGAACGAAGAGACCCCAGTATATTTTTGTTTATATCATGTTTTGGCAACCTGATGTTTTTTATCTAACATATCAAAAATTTTAGAAAATATGTTTCTTCCTTATTGAGATATATTCGTGTGCTCCCGTGCTGATCGATAGTTTTCCGGAGTGCTCGTGATTTGAAAAAAAAATAGTACCGTTACCGGCAATTTCATCTACCCACAATATGGGGAAACCACGTTCTAATAAAGGGAAATCAAGCACTGAAAAATTGATCCATTCTTGAGCGGAATTGGGTGATGAACTGGCAAGCAGGGTTACCATTTCAAGAGTATTTTTTATACTTTTTCAAACCAATAATATGTAGTCACAAATTAGTGATTTTTATGGGTTTCATACAGAGTTTACAGATTTTCCAAAATAACGTTCCAATGTTTTATTTTCGATTAAGGTCAATAATATTTTCACCATCTCATCTATTTACAGTCAAAGTTCTCTATAGCGACAATCTTTATAGCGACAAATTTCTCTTCAACGACATATCCAAAGGTCCCTTCAAAATCACATAGAAATTCTTTTCTTTATAGCGACATTTCTCTATAACGACCATTCCCTGTAACGACACATTACCGCTCATACATATCATTCTCTATTGCGATAATTTTCAAGGTCACACCATTCGCAGTGCAATAATAATGAGCTTGATTGAACTTAGTATATGACTATGAACGAAAATAGTCTATATTATGTTTTGTGAACGATTAAATGTTCGCGCGCAACTAATATTAATTTTCGTATACTTTACAAAAACAGAGAAATTTAAATTTGAATGTTCAGATGCGATTCTGCTGACGGTAGATTTTCAAATATTCAAAACTCTGCTGCACATAATTAGCTGTACCATTTCGTATAACGAAAGAGTAATCAAAAAATAATAAAATTATAACCATATTATTATAATGTTTATACTATACTTTTTATCAATTTATAGTTCGGATGGTTTGTACTGAAGTTTTTCTGCGAAACTGTGGTCAATTCGTCTTCAAATCGAAAAAAAGTCACAGGAGGGTTGTTTCCGAGACACGACCGCACAGTTGACGTAGTATATCGTTAAGCTATCTGTTACATGCTGATTTTTGATATGTTTGAAGAATTACATTGTTAAACTCTTCGATAATGATTTGGTGGCGCTGAAAAGGACCGTTTTGTCTGGTTGTTAGGTATTGTTTGTTCATTCCACCAGTGTCCATAACCGAGTGATAATGATAGAAGGATAACGATAGAAGATGCCAAAGTGGAATGAGATATGATGAAAACCACCCTGTGGCCCTGGACGAGATGGCTTCTGTGTTATGTATGGATGAAATAAAGAAAAAAAAACAAGAAGGGAGTTATATCTGTGATATAACCGCAAGGTTATATTGCTTTTTAAGAACAGAGAACAGACACTCTGTTCAAGTTACTTGTACCAGTATCGAACAAGTAATTGGCCTCGAACTTGAACAGAGTGTCTGTTCTCTGTTCACTGGATACTTCAACTAGAGCGCTGACTGGCATCGTCTAAATCAGCCTTTAGTTTGTTGATGTGATGTGATGCGAAACGATTTGGTGTATGGTTTGGATGAGAATGATCGTCTGGCTCGCTCGAGAATTACGCATGTGTGAGACTTCGACCAATGTTTCGTTCATTTTTTTCTTTTTCCTATCCAATCGTGCTTCATTCTATTTCGCTGCTGCTCTGGTTGCCCGTTTTGGTCGGTACGATTTGAGGAGCACAAAATGGACCAATCAAAAATGGGCACATAGTGCATTTTGACAATGCTTGATATTTCACAATTATTCAATTATTCATCTCAAGAAAAATGAAATATTATTCGTTATGATAGCTGCGTAGATATATTTCCTATCAATTGATGCAAAAACCTTTGCGATCTATTGAGAAATGCTCGAGTTATAAGCGTTCCAAATCTTGCATTTTTTCCTACTTGTTCAGTGCCTAGATTTCCATTTCACCCCCTATATCTTCCGGTTAGACGTAGTCCTACGTCAAAAAGAATGATGTCTGTTTCCCTATCTTTGTTCAGTATCGAGACATCTGAATTCAACACGAATTCAGCTCAGCTTTCACAATACACACAAATAGGAAACCTGTAAGCTGATACCAGAATCCCGTCCTTGAAAAAAATAAAGTATTTGCATTGAACCTAAAACGAAGAATTACCAAAGGACAGCTTTTCAATTTTTTTTTATTTAAAGAAAACTTTGTTAGGGGACAAAATTTTGGGGGCTGAATTTTGTGTCTATTGTTGAATGTTTTGTTTCAATTATTTCAGTCAGTTTCCTTTGTTATAAATATAATTGATTTGTTTCGCGGGGACTTGAGTGTTTCTCTCTTTATAACGACATCCGAATTCTCTATAGCGACTGTTTTTTATAGCGACATTTCTCTATAACGACGGTCCCTTGCGATGTCGCTATAAAGAGCTTTCATTGTAGTTCATATGGCATTTGTATCAGTCTGAATGAGAATCATCTCCTTTTGGTATTCATATGTAGTGTGATGTCATGTTCTGTCGTAATCTCGCAAAGTGACGTAAGCGCCAAAGAATACAATCACTTTGGGAGTTGACGGGTTCAATATAATCTGCTTCAACGGGATATCAATCGATCATGAGATTGTTTCAAACGTCAGCTAACGGTTCCCCTGCATACTCGAAATATTTAGCTTCCAATTCCGGGTCCATTGTTTTGAGTTTTTTTATTCAAGTAAGATGTGTAATGATCATAAGGAAGTATTAAACCTGTTAAATCCCGAGAAAGAGGAGCCACCCGGCGTTTAACTTGGTTGAAAACACTGCGTCTTGGAGCATTTGTAGGCAAAGTAATTATGATTACTGGTTTGATCATTTCTTAATGCCGAATATTTTAACGGAATTCAGGCAGCTCGCACTCCTTTTTTAAATCGAGCACATGAAAAAATGCATTCGAAAAACAGTGCCTTGAACGAAGAGTAACGTACGTTGGATCACTGTATCCAATTGCTTCAGCATGACTTATGTACCCTGCATCCTGCGATAAAAGATTAAATAAGCTAATATTCAGCAGCGCCGACAAAATTTTGACCCATATGATATTGGCTGCTGTTAAACACATTACAACACGCGCTTTATCATCCTCAGGAAAAACTACTCATTCGGTCCCAAAATCGAATCCAGCTGCTCGAACATATAGGGGTGCGTTGATTGATTTAGGAATAAAACAGGAATTTTGTTACGTAACGTTTAGGGCTGCTTTCTTCCTATTAAGTAACGCAACCCCAAACTTGGGCGATCTCCAGGTGTAACGGTATTGGAGACTGTGCTGGAAGAAGGTGCTACGTATGGCCATGCTCTTGGAGACAGCAAAGTCGATAAGTCTTAGGCCGTTTTGAATGGTTCGCGGATGAGCGCTGAACCTACCAAATACCGGTATTCATACGAAATTATGAAAAATTTTAACCTGAACATAGATTTTGAACATCCTTATAGGTTAATGCAAAAGTTGCTTTTAAGTTGAAACCGTTTCTAGGAGGCATAAGCTCATGATAATGAAATTCAAAGTATAAAAATGCATTGAGCATGATTATTCGGCAAACAGTCTTCATCATGAGTTAACAGAGTTTTGTACACAGGGCATTATAATAATGATATAGTGATTGAAATTCAAACTAGAACGCCCGCAACACAATATGATAAGCATAAACTTGTCCGTTCTCTGATGCTGGTAATATAGCTACTAGTAATCAATCCACCACATACTGTGTAATTTAAGCACTCGGTTATGGTCGGATTTATGCGAACTGCGTCATACATGCGTATAACCACTGTGGCGAATCAACTCAACCGTAAGCGACCTTATACCTCGTACGCCATGCAAATTAAACACTTATCTTATTATTAACGCTCTGAACATAAAAGCGAATATGCTAAACACAGTATCTATACCCTCCGAGCTTGCTTGCGTTCATTGCCACTGGCAAGTTTCGTGTGGAATCGGCCAGGCTGGCTCACATATGTGACAAGAACTTGGATCGGCTCAAATAATATATGATATTGTTAGCTGTCGGGCCTCTATAGACGTGTTGGCTTTTTCGCATTAGGAATCCTGTCTGGAAGCTGTGGCACAGCACAGGAAAAGCTCTCTTGTGAGTGTATTTGTGAACATACTCAGCACTGGTTTCGAGATGCAATGCAAATGCACTTGTCACAATACGCTACATGCGGCATGCAACTGCGGTTCGGAACATAATGACAACTGTGACAACCAGTGGCTCCCATGGCGGAGTGGTTAGCGTCACACATGTCTTGGTCTAAGAAAGTTCGTGGTTGCCCTGGTACTTTTTTACCATTATGCACTAAGTACTAATACTACTGTGAGACGACAAAGTTCCTCTAGGAACGCTGGTGCCATCTGAGAAGAACAAGAGGAAGACAACTAGAATCAGAGAGGTAGTTGAGTTCTTCCGCCGCAATGGACTTCTGGCAAGTGCCACTAGAATGAAACACACTTTACGAAGGCTGTTTGAAATTTTAGACGTAATTCGATAATGAGAAGACTGTTCGCTGTTCCACGAGCATGAATATAATGGAAACACTCCAACCAAACTACCGAACCAGTATAAACGGCTGCAACGGCGGAGTCTATCGAACATGAGATAAAATTACGATTCTTGGAAACAATAAATATTTTTGAATCATTGGTAGCATGTGTATGTCTTTTGCCTTCTATGCATTAGTTTTTGCTCCACTACTAATGCAACCAGGACGTACCGTTCTGTCTCACATTCCGAACACTTCATTTTTAATTGTAAATTTTTTGAACTTTAATGTAATGTTATAAATAATTGAATCATGAATATCCCTGACATCCTTCGGGGTACAGACTTCATTTTAACACATTTTTTCATTTATAATACTAAGCATTTGCGAACAAAGTGACTATCAAACCAGTAATAAAAAGTTCACGTTAGCGCAAATTCCGTAAATGTTGTTTTTTTTTGTGAATTTTTCAGTTTTCGTAGTTGTTTAAACTATTTTGTTTTCTGTTTTCATGTTAAGTGCTAGAAAAAGTAAGAATCTACCGTAAATGTAAAATTTCCATAAAAATTAGTATTTAAATAGTGTTCGGAAATTGAGACAAATGTAATTGAACATATTTTAAATATGTTCGCTTGTCGCGGCACGGTATTCACAGGGACGAATGACCATCAGGCTAAAGTCCGTTAAAACCAAAAACTGAACTGGTACGGCATTCATTTTTTTGTGTGGACACTGACTGGAAACATCGTTGCTGGACGAGCTGGACGACGAGTGCCTTTCTTAAGGCAATGAGGGTGGAGGTGTAGTGCAGGAGTAGGGTAAAGTTTTCCAAGCGCCTTTCTCAAGGCTAGAGACGAATGAACTGAAGAAGTTTCAAGTCTCTATAATACAAAACCTGATCTTACCTGGCACGGCATTCAGTTTTGTGTGAGCCGTGGTGCAGTGAACATTGGAGACTATCAGCAGAGAATAAGAAAAACACTAGCAGCAGCAGCAGTAGAAGCAATGAAACTGCACCGCCAGCGAGAAGAAAACCACGGTACCACCGAATAAAACTAACGCGCCCGCAGCAGCGCGCATCAGTCGCTATGAACAGTGAAGATCGAAGTGAGGATTAAATTAGAAACATAAAGAGAAAAAGTGTAAATAAAACAATGATAGTGCGAAACGTTCAAGTCTCCGGTGTTTGCATCCGATCGCCGGAACATCCAGTCCTCCACTCTCTGCCGCAACTTAAAATAGTTAAAATTTTCTTCAAAGAGTTTACTTGAGAAAACCTTTCTCAAGGCTCACCGAGTAGAAGCGGTTGCTACAAGTCAAGCCCGCTAGTCCAGTTCAATTGCGACGTTGGCTTCATGAGACCGAGTCAACCCAACGAGTCTGGCCCAGTTGCCCTCCTGGGAAGGAACACAGTGGTTCCTGCTCCCACCCGGCTCCTACATCGACCGCGCAATACAGCCCACTGCAGCCCCAACAACCACACATACGAGGGTCGCCTAAAAAATAAGTTTCAGTGCCTCAGAAATTGCGGAAAAATAAAGTTAGGACAAAAAACAGGGTGATTTTCGTAATTTACGTTTTATTTTCTATTTTTATGCATAATCGTCGTAACGTTCGAGGCATTTTTCATAGTGTGGCACGAGTTTTTCTATTCGAGCGTGACGTCCAGTACCGTCATCCGGGGGAAATTGATCAGATGTTTTACTGAAAAGAAACGTATTTTTTAGAGGGATTATGTAATTGAATTTAAAGCTTTTTATATAATATGTTTAATAATCATCTGAAGGTTCTTTTCGTTAATGGTTCTCAATCAATCGTTTATTAAATTGCTTATAGTTAAGCTAAATGATGTTCATGTCTTCGTAGCCACAATGGTTGCGCGTTCGCTTACTAAGCGATCGATCGTGAGTTTCAAACTCAGGGCCCTCAATCGACCATCTTTGTGTTGTTTTTAATTTTTTTCTGTTGTTTTAATTGTTTTTGTGTTGTTTTAAATGGCTACTACTACTGTGTAATTTACAATTTATAGAACGAATTTATAGAAACATAAACATATGTACATTTTTTTATCCCTTTTGTTTATTTTAGGCTCATTAGCATTTTAGCTGAAACAGAGCCGAATTTCAATCGTGTACATGTCACAATATTTATCATATCTATAATTAGCACATTACACAGTTGTCATTTTTCGGCGTTTGAGTATTCCATTCGATACCATTGCATATGGTACACATTTATACAGTAGCCATTTAGGCGTAAGAGTTTTCCTTCTGTTCTTCCATTATCCAGTTAGACCGGACAGCGGAAACAGTTGTTTGATCATCGTTGAGTTATTTATAGAACAGCAACCCGATGTGTCTTGCAGAGCAAGACGAATTCACGATCGATCGCTTACTAAGCGAACGTGCAACCAATGTGGCTACGGAGACCCTCCAAACATATGTGTATGTACACGATTAAAACCCGGCTCTGTTACAGCTAAAATGCTAATGAGCCTAATAAATAAATAAATGGGATAAAAAAAAAAGATAAAAATGTGTACGTAAAATATTCTAACACCTGAAAGTTGTAGCATCAAAATGGTGCGCATCCCATTGATTTTTCACAAAATTACAACGTGTCAAAAATTACTTAAAATTTCCGACTTCATACTCTGTTTCTCTAATTTCTCGAGTAAAATAGCAAAATTTGTCGAGTGCAAAACAAAATAAATAAATAAATAAAAGTGCGATGGATACATTTGGATACCTGGATTGAAATAGGTGCGCTGAACTGAAGCGTTCAAAAAGTGGACAGACCAAGATCATATTTTTGACTGGACAAACCAGCATCATTTACCGTACCTGTTTGAAAATCCATCTTAGTCCATCTCCATCTTAGTGGTTGATGCATGTCGTTGAATGTCAATGAAAGTCCTCTAAATATTGTGCTCGCACTGACCAACTTCAGTTTCTATTTTGCTACTATGTTGAACATTTTTTCGCCACAGAATGCAACTTTAGAATATGCAAGAAATAACATAGTGTAGAGTAGATGAACTTCGCCGTCTCAACGTAGAATTACTTGTGTCATTCTCATTAGTACTTAGTTGAGATTTCTATGCCAAGTAGCACGCCTTGAATGCATTCTGAGTGGCAGGAGTGTAACGCGTGACCACAGTGCAAGACGGAGGAAATTTACAGATACAGATGGTCATTTAGGTCTGCTCAGTGGTAAAAGCCACTATGCTGGTGTCATAATAGGTTCGCTTGAGGAGTAGGCATCGCACTGCAGGATCAGCTCGAGCGAAAGAAGCTGTCATTATTCAAAAAGTAATAAAGTTTTGATAAAACTCTTAATTAGTTTTGAGAGATCGACCGTGCATGACTATTCGAATCAAAATAATGAGATGTTGTACGAACTTTGTAGTAAACAATACGTTCACTGGAGTTTTTTTTTTATCAACCAACAAACATGGAATTATGTTTCGCGAATAGTGCTGAAATTCATGAGCTTAGCTTGATATATTGTTCGTCCAGCTGCATATCTCTTTTAATGAGTTGATTTATTAATCAATTTTTTTTAGGAAAAATACGAAACTTCTCATTTTGCCAGTTTCTCGTTCGCTCACCAAGGTTTTGCATCACAATGAATGGTGGAAACAGCGTGGCGGAATCCGCGTTGAGGGCATTGAGCCTCGTTTATTAGTTTAGGGGAGCGTCAAAAAATAATTGATTTTCAGGCGGAATGACCACGTTTCCAAAATTGATATTATGAATGAAAATTAACTTTTTCCTACCAAATTGGTATTCTATTTAAATGAAATACACTTTTTTTTATGTGGTGAAAGACTTTTCGTACGAAAACTGTTCTTGAAGACAACTTTATATTATAATGAAAAGTTTTAGTAACAATGTTGAAAATGTATAGACAAATGGTTAACTAAAAGTCAGAAATACGTACAAGCTGGTTGATAGTAGCGGGCGATTTTCTCAAAACTACCTTCCATTTGCCCTCATTATGCGGAACGTTATGTGTTTCTTACTACCTTTTTTCATGCAAGAGAAAATTTAAATTGAGACTCTAGGTGAATAGGCCAAGCTTATTTCATAAATGTACCTACAATATCAAGTATTATTTGAACAAATTTGAACGAAAAAAGCTCATAAATCTATCCCACTTAGTTTGATATGTGCGGGTGACCACTTTACCTCCAAGTAAAAAAAAAAGTTCGATTTTTCACCTTTTTTTTTCTAATGATGAAAAGTGTACTATTTTGAATTTTTATAGTAAAAACCGTTTGCTATCTTGAAGAACAATGAGTTGAACTATAATATTCTTCGAGAATCGGGAATTGAATCGGTATGTGGGCGCTGGAAATGGGCATGTTCCTTAGGGTGACCACTATGCCCCCACTTCTCCTAGGTGTCCGTGATGCAATTGCGACCAGCGTTGCCAATATTCCAGTTTAAACTGGACTCTTCCAGTTTTTTTCTCGATCCAGTCAAACAGTTAAATCCTAAAATCTTCCAGTTTTTTTAAAATATTATCCAGTTTTTTTATGTGCCTGATTCAGTTTTACCCATATACCCCTCATTCACCTTTCCTATATCATATAACCTCAACAAAACGATGAATAGAAACCGACTGGGGAATATTTTGATGAATAGTATACTGGCTACGAAAAACTATGTTTCTTTTTATGAGGTGCAATCGGGAGGTATAGAAATAAACGATAATATAAACTTGAAATGTTGAAACGACAGAAACATTGAACGAACAGGTTAAAAGAAGTTCCAGGAAGAACGTAGAAGAACATTCGTCGAGAAAAGTCTCAATTCTGATAAGTGACCATAAAAAAAGAGCGCATACGTTCTGGTTGTTGAGTCAACGTAATTTGACTTTGCCCCTGCACAACAATTCTGGTCTCCTAAGTTATCTGTAGACATTCGTGCATTCTAATTGGGAAGCGGTGCGTTGTAATTGAACATTCACAGCAATTGTTCATACTCGACGATTTGTTTCAAAAACGGAGTTTGGTGTTTTAAACATCAAGGTAGTAATGATGAGTTATAAAACCTGTTTCAGTTATAATTTGGTCGCATGAAGTAGGACATTTCTCAGTATAGAAATAACGTACAAAGAAGGGAAGGATGTCATTTTGTCGTATTTTTTAATGAACTTTAAGGGAAAAATGCATGAAAATTATTCATCTGCTGTTCGGATTTATTTTCGAGCTTTTCGTGTGAAACCACCTATCATTTTCTGCCCAGTACTGCTGGTAACAGTATTTGCGATCTTGTTCCACAACTTTTCCATTTGAAGTGGTAGAAGATCAAGCGTAAAGGGGGTGTTGCGGGTAAGTTCAAATTTGAATACGGAGATAAATTTGCCCGTAAGTTGATGATTGAGCAAGGAATATGTATTTGTGGAGAGAAGACAAAGGTTTTCATCAATGGGTAATAATGAATTGAATAGTTTACAAGGAGGAGTGGCTTCAGAACAGGCATTTTGCCATTCGATCACACAAACGTCCGCTCAAGTTCTGGCCTGACTTGGCAAGCTGTCATTACAGCCGGTATATCGTCAAGTGGTATAAGGAGAACAAGATTGATTTCGTTAAAAAAACTCAATCCACCAAATTGTTCGCATTTCCGTCCCATCGAGTGATATTAGACAATTATCTGAGGCAAATCCTAAAAACATTGTTTTAAAATATGCACATTCTGGTACCGGATATGAACTAAAAACAAATTCAAAAAGGTTATTATTTGGTCCGCAATTCGTTAAAACAACGCAGTGCGAGACATTTTAAAATGATGAAATGGTTGAACTATCCAACACACAAGAGTAATAAAAACACAATTATGCCAACCGACACATGTTTCGGCTCACACAGCATACCAGCAGCCATTTGGAAATGTATTACTCCGTCACGAAAAGTCCACATTTCATAATTGAGCCCTTTTCCACAAAAAGATCAACAACATAGTTCATATCCGGTACCAGCCAAGTGGTATCGAACAAATTGGAAACCGATTTTGTACACATAAGAGAAATTACAGCGAGAACGTGCCTACAATACGATCCGTTTCCTACGAGTCACGAAGTCGATTCTATGTTTCAGAGGGTTTTCCCTCAATAAGCTGAATCACGTCGTGTGAAAACAAAAAACATGCCAACGACAAAATCGTTATCCACTTTTGGGAACTCTAATCCCAACAAGACAACAAATCGAGCACTAGCTGATTTCACAAACAAGAGAAAGATTGTTGGATATATTCCCTCGGGAGTCCCGGTATCAAAATCCTAAAGTTCAATGATCAAACATACAGCACACACGGGACGTACATATTTTCATGTTCTTGCATTCGAAATTTAATTGAATCCCTTATTTAAATGTTAATGAATCGAAAAGGACAAAAACTAGGCACATAATTTAGCTTATTACTGATGCTGCCTCTCTGTCAGCTGAATGGGAACGAATTTTAATGAATCCTGTTTCCGAGAGAGTAAACGAAACTGCTCAACAAGATCTTAAATGGTGTACCACTGCCGTCGAGTCAAAGTGAATAATTCATATAAGGTATAGTCGAACTAAAGGGTGTGTCACATCAAATTGCATCACGGAAAAAACGCTGTAGAAATTCGCCCAGTAGACCGATCCTTTTGAAAATTTTAGACAGTAAAATAAAAACTATTAAACAACTTTTGGCATTTTCTTTTTATTCATACTTCGAGCCCAAGCCCGTATGCTCGCACCTTCCTCTTTACCCCGTCCATAAGGTTCCGTACAACGTCAGGTTGTAGTTTTTTTTGAACAGAAATCCATTTTCTCTTGAAGTCCGCCTCCGATTTGACAACTTTTGAGTTCTTCCGGAGGGCCTGCTTCGTAATCGCCCAATATTTCTCTATTGGGCGAAGCTCCGGCGCGTTGGGCGGGTTCATTTCCTTTGGCACGAAGGTGACCCCGTTGGCTTCGTACCACTCCAACACGTCCTTTGAATAGTTGCACGAAGCGAGATCCGGCCAGAAGATGGTCGGGCCCTCGTGCTGCTTCACTAGTGGTAGTAAGCGCTTCTGTAGGCACTCCTTAAGGTAAACCTGCCCGTTTACCGTGCCGGTCATCACGAAGGGGGCGCTCCGCTTTCCGCAAGAGCAGATCGCTTGCCACACCATGTACTTTTTGGCAAACTTGGATAGTTTCTGCTTGCGAATCTCCTCCGGAACGCTGAATTTGTCCTCTGCGGAGAAGAACAACAGGCCCGGCAGCTGACGAAAGTACGTTTTGACGTAGGTTTCGTCGTCCATTACCAGGCAATGCGGCTGGCCACCATGTTTTGCCTTTCGTCGCGGCTAGGAGCCTTCTTAACCTTGTATGTACGCAGGCCCTCCCGCTGCTTGGTCCGCTGGACGAATGAACTTGACAAATTCAGCTTATTGGCGACATCCCGGACCGAACTTCTCGGATCACGTCTAAACTGCTTAACTACGCGCTTGTGATCTTTTTCACTGACGGAGCATCCATTTTTGCCATTCTTCACCTTCCGGTCGATGGTTAGGTTCTCGAAGTATCGTTTTAGTACTCTGCTGACCGTGGATTGGACGATTCCCAGCATCTTACCGATGTCCCGATGTGACAACACCGGATTCTCGAAATGAGTGCACAGGATTAATTCACGACGCTCTTTTTCGTTCGACGACATTTTTCCAATTTTACGAAAAATTGACAGTGAAGCATGGTCAACGTGATCTATACACTCTTATCTGATTATAAGCGAAAGCTGAAGATATAATTCCTAAAAATTAAATTTCTACAGCGTTTTTTCCGTGATGCAATTTGATGTGACACACCCTTTATGCTTTGGTGCTTTGATGAAAATGAATTCGACGCTGTAAGAGGAATTTGAATACATTGCTGCAATTTTCCACCAGCAAAGGATGATGAGATGAGATTGAATGGACGGATGCACCTCGTGTCGGATATTCACTCTTACGTATGAGTCTATTCAATGAGTTAGATCAAATGAATAGATTACCGTAATTACGAGCAAATAGGAGGAAACTGCACGTATGATGATGCTTTTACGGTCATCTGAAAAACATTAATCGATTATTCAATCAGGCTGTCTTCAGCTTTTCGTGAACGATGAGAGGGGTGAAATTCTTTTCCATTTCCATATCGGTTTTCAATCAAATTGAAACAATATTGGAAATATTTCCCTGATTTGATATCATGTGACCAGGTGTTCTTTCACAGTTTCAGTTGGCCAATCGACGTTTAAGTATCAGAACATGATATAGTGCATGGTGACTGTTCAGT
The DNA here is from genome assembly GCF_029784135.1 of Toxorhynchites rutilus septentrionalis. Lineage (NCBI taxonomy): Eukaryota > Metazoa > Arthropoda > Insecta > Diptera > Culicidae > Toxorhynchites > Toxorhynchites rutilus. The sequence continues at coordinate 205,780,043 of NC_073746.1, read as the reverse complement.
CCACCGCTCAGCGCAGCGTACTGAAAGTACGACCGACAGGATGGCGGAGGAAGGAACGCAACGAAAGGACGACCGCGAGGACACATACACCAACATACGCCCCACCCGTGGGGAGAATGCATTGCGAGCGCAAGCAAACTGCACTGCGTGCAGGGAGGGACTTCTATTTCAACCGCCAAAGGAAGAGGTTTATTTTATGTGCTGAACTCACGATAGAAGAAAGAGCTAAAAAGAAAGTGGAAGTGTTTGATCTTGTAAATTTGCTGTAAATATAAAATGTGTACAAAGTAATAAGTTCAAATTTGCTATCAACTGGTTAATCCCTTATTCGGTCCGTGGTATAGTTTTGTGTTTTGGATTGGTCCCTAATAGGACCAAAGAGTTATGGAATTTTCCATACCTCGCATAGCACGCAGCACTGGGCCGCTCGGAATCATTCCGTGGAAACGCACTCTCTCCTAAGTAGCATAACTGCTACTTTGGTTGAGAATTGCACATTCGTTGACCTTGCGTGTCAGCCGCATGGGCGGCTGTGGAAATTTGGATCGAGCACGCACAAACATGATCGCAGCAAAATACAGTCCACTGCTTGGTGAAACAACAGTGACAAAAAACCAAACAAGTCGAATCAAAATCCTCAAAAAAAAAGGTTTTCTGTTGAGACTATGTATAAATACCATACTGAACCATATTTCGGACACTTTGTTCTAATATCTTGAAATGTTTAATGCACTGATAATATAACTATAAAACTAATATCACAACTGCTTCTTTAGAGTAATCTCTTGGTTTCACTATCATTTTATATGAGAACTACATTTTAACTATAACATAATCGGCAAAAATTTGACAACGCTACTCATTATTGTTTGTGTTTGACGTTTGCTTAGCGTGAGTACGTAGAATTTACCCCTTCATCAATATTTAAATTTCTCCCGTGTTTCATCAGTTCTCATCATCGTTCACAGTTTACTGTGATTGCTTGGTAAGTGTTTCGCAGTTGACTATAAAATATAATCAAGCGTAATGTAATTTTCGTCCAAAAAATTACAAAATAAAGTGTCCGAAATTTGAATCAAATTTTTTTCCTTACGATTCATATTTCGGACAGTTGAAATTGGTGATACTACAATGTGAGTTTTCAGGCTTATTGTGGATGCAAAGCGTAGATTCATATAACGCACCAAAATATTTTGAAATCTTGTATAAATAATACACATGTTTTCCAGCTTCAGACCAACAGATAGATATGAGGGAAGTTGAATGATTTGTGGACAATGTGCAACTGGATGAACTTCTAACAGAAGAAACCTTGAATCCTCCCTATGTTGTCGTGTATCCTGGTAATTCATCAACTCATGGTAAAAGTAAGCCTCACGTTACTCCTGCAGTGCCAGAAGCGAGTGCTGGGATATGTTGTATAAAGAAGTAGAACCTGCGAAGAAGTTGATTGAAATGACGAAGCGCCAAAAAACTTGAGGAAAAGCAAAGGAAAACTGATTTGAAACGGGAAGAAAAAGAAATCCAAACATTAGCTAAGCTGAGAAAGCAGGAAGAACGGATGGAGCAGAAATAAAAACTTGAAGAACTGAAAAAAGACAAAAAAGCTGCAAATTCAAGAATTAAGAAAGAAAAATTGACACAAAAGGATAGTGACAAAATAGATGTAACTATGTAACAAAAATTGAGAATCAATTGAGAATAATTCATGCTCTGATGCCTTCAATTGTTTTATTACTTTGAACAACAAATAACCTGAATTCAAATATATAATTATCATTGAAGCATTATGGTGTTTTTAACCATCAAGCTACAAAGAAACATCAATAGACGACAAGAATTTTGGAGAAATAGAAAATATCATAAAAGAGGTTGTTGAAAATTATTTCGAGCCAATTAAAAAAACAATTGGTTAATGTTCTATTACAATTTAACCAGCCATCGAAGGTTGTAGAACTTTTTAAAACATTTGTATGTGCATGGAAGATTGCAGCACACTTTTAGACAGGCCGTTGTTATTTCCGAATGTTTGATTATTTTATAGTATTAGTAATTGTACATAAATCTAAATTGTGCTTAAAACCACAAGAAACCGTTATGCAAACAGAGTGTCCGAAATTTGAAATTCAATCTGTTCGAAATTTGATTTCATTCTTATTCGCTTCATTTGAAAAACATTTCATTTGATGATTTTTCCATGTTTTCAATCAAGTACCTAGTAGAAAGCTTAAAAGCACATTGAACTAATCTATTAAAAATTTCAACCAAATAATACCTGTACATGAAGTTTAGTTCTGTTTTCTGCATCATATGTCTTAAGGTGAAGGTGGAAGCTAGCCACAAATGGCTGCCACAATGGCGTTCATTTCTTTCATCTCCCTACCTCCCCTCCCGAAAATCAACAATTTTGTAATATCAACCAAACTCTAATCGATTACTCACAAGATATTAAATTTTCATCTGCTGTCGCACTGTATGGTGAAAAACGTCGGAAAACTCGAACTAGTGCTCTGAAAGTTAAATTTTCATTTTTCAATCTTCGGCAATGATTTTGTTTGTATTGGTGAAAGCATCGTTACTTTTCGACACTGATGCCAGACAACATCATCGAAACAGCTATAAAAACCACTAAATAAAATGTTATTCCTGAGTCATAGCGTTTCATGTCATGAAAATCAACAGAAAAAAATTGTGTTGATATCAGTACAATTATTATTTTAACGTTTAATGGGTCTATAATGTAAGTTTTAGCAACTTTAACATTGGGTAAGAAAATTGTATTGCAGAGCTCGGAACACTGCCATGGCTGCCTATGATTTAAAAAACAGTAAACGGAACGTTACTTCATATGCAAAAGCACCTTCTATATATATTTATATTTGCAATTGTTCGCACTAGCTCGAGTTTTCCGACGTTTTTCACTATACAGTGCGACGGCAGATGAAAATTTTATATCTTGTGAGTAATTGATTAGAGTTTGGCTGATATCACTTGAAGGGAAGTGTGCGAACACGATCATTTTCTTTACACTGTGTCGCAAATTTATTGATTTTCGGGCGAGGGGTGAGTAAGGGAAATGAAAGAAATGAGCGCCATTGTGGCAGTCATTTGTGGCTTCCTTCCACCTTCACCTTAATCTATATATATAAAAATAGATTTCTGTCTGTCTGATTCTTATGGGCTCGGAAACTACTGAACCGATTGACATGAAAATTGGTATGTAGAGGTTTTTGGGGTCGGGGATCGTTCTTATGATAGTTCGAGACCCTTTCCCCCTCTCAATGGGCTGCCATGCAAATGAACTACAAATTTCTGCATTACTCGAGAATTAACCAAACAAATGAAATCAAATTTGGCATGTGGAGGTTTTAGGATGCAATAAATGTTTCTATGGTGGTTAGATACTCCTCCCCCCTCTCAAGGGGTCTGCCATACCAATGAAGCATACATTTCCGCATAATTCAAGAACTTATCAAGCAAACGGAACTAATTTCGGCATGTGGAGGTTTTATGGGGAAGAAACATTTCTAAGGTGGTTCGACACTCCTCCCCCTCTCTAAGGGGGTCTCCCATACAAATGGAACACAAATTCTGTATAACTCGAGAACTAATCAAACAAACGGAACCAATTTTGGCATGTGGAGGTTTTAGGATGCAATAAATGTTTCTATGGTGGTTCGACACTCCCCCCCTCTTAGGGTGCCTGACATACAAATGAGAAACAAATTTCTGCATAACTCGGAGTACTAGGAATTTTTAAGTAAAAGGTAAATTCAACGGGGTCGATTAGAAGATTAATCAATGAGCAGTTCTGCGATTGGACTCATGAACTTGCGCTTAGTAAGAAAACGTGAATGTGATATCGAAATATAAATTTTGGGTTGGATGAAGTTTGCCGGATCAGCTAGGGAGTTATAAAAAAGACCGTAGAAAACGAGTTAGTATTGTTCTTCGCTTTCCACCCATTTTTCCACCCATTCATGTAGAAAAACGAGCTGGCTTTCGAAACTATAAAAATCGACATTTTTTAGCATCTTTGTGAGAATGGAAGCGATGCTCAGTCAGGTAATGTGTCATCGATCTGATAAGTGCTAATAGGTGGGGGCAATATCTGAAAAAAGCGATGAGGAAGGATTTACTATTTTAGCGTTTTTGTGGCCATACATTGTCGTGTAGCACAAACATTTTGGCAGATCCCTGCTCGTATAGCAGCAGTTTTACATTCGGTTCAGCCAACAACACAAAAATATTATGTACAGTAAAACCTGTTTTTGTGCGATTTTTTTGTGCGGTATTCTGTTCTTATGCGATTTTTTTGTGCGGTGTATGAAAAGAAGCATATTTGACGAAGTTATCGTCCATTTAGTTTTTTTTCGATGGTTTATATGCATTTCAGTGCGAAAAAAGCATGTTTGCGTCTCAAGTATCCACTTCTGAAATCATTCCCCTCCTCTCATCAAATGCTCAGAAAAAGTTTTTCTGAGTTTTTGCATGACATGATTTCTAACAGCATCACGTTTCGACATGCACAAAAACAGTCACGCGCAACCGAAGAGGCAAAGTGTCCCATCGCAAAGCAGGGAAACAAAAGGAAATTGAACGGTGAATGGCGTAGATTTGAGTTATTTTCATGGGGGGAACTTTTTTTATGCGGTCCCTATCTACCGCGCAAAAAAAGTTTTTTTTTTCAAAATGTGTACAGAACACGATTTTTTTTATGCGACTTTTTTTGCGCGGTCCCTATCCCCCGCAAAAAAAGGGTTGCCTGTACTAGCTGACCCGGCGAAATTGATTTTTTAATATGAATTCTTTCGAACATTCACGTTTTCTTACTAAGCGAACGTTCGTGGGTTCAATCACAGAACTCTCCAATGGTTGATCTTTGAACCCTTTGCAGTCGTTTGTCTGCTCTCAGCAACCATAGCAAGGAATCATAGTATATACTTTATTCAAGGATGTAGCAGTGTCGATTACTTCTAAAATAATTTTAATGTCTAGTAAACTTTTTCAATAATGTATACGAAGTTTCTATGAATGATAGGTAACGGTACTCGGCATAAACAAAATATTATTTGCGTGTAAAGATAAGAGGATCCCTTTTGAGAGAAATGAATTCTCACCGCAAAGTGTTAATTGACCATTCACGATTTTCTGTTACTATAAATTTCATGGTACCTTTACCAAAACTCGTTATTTTAAAACAAATTAATTTCCAGACATAAGTTTCGCTCAAGATTCTTGATTCACTAGCACAAAAAAATGTTTCTCCATTACATGGAATAAATGTTCGATACAGAAAAGTAACACGAAGCTTAATTCCGCAACCGCGTAATCCAATTGGACTCATTGCTAGATTATATGAGGATTACGTTTTTTTCGAACATTCCCTCGATGTTTTTGAAAAATTTCATTTTTTTTTGTCTCACCATAACATTGATCTACGTGCAGAAGCGAATACAACAAAATAAAGACCTCGGATTTCGGGCTTAGCAACACATTTGGCGATCCATTTTTATTTATATAGATACAAGATATGGTCGGTGTTCAGTCAGACCGGACTAAGTAACATAATTATGATTTCGAGTAAATCGAACCCAAAGTTTGAAGCGGTGTACTTTTAGTAGCTTCCAATCATTCTCCCTAATTATTTTTCTACAACTCCTAATTCCAGTTTAGCAAGGTCGTATAATGGCATTTTTAACAAACAAAACCTCCTTAAGGTCAATCAAGAGGGTTTTACGAATGGATATGTGTACTTGGTCCATTCTGACTGAACAAAAACATATTTTACAGAGACTTGTTCCCCTATGACTAAACATTTGGATGATGAAATCATATCATTTTTTCAGTAGGATTTCCTCCATTAATCTTATACAATAAAACAAATCGATTTTATGACTAGAAACAGTATTTTACTCACAAACAATAATCGATTACTATGTATTTATCAATTACTAGCTGACCCGGCAAACTTCGTCCCGCCCAAAATTGTTTTTTTGTTATCAATACCTTCAAACATTCACGTTTTCTTACTAAGTGCACCATCATGGGTCCAATCGCAGAATTGTTCATTGCTCGATCTTCTAATCTACCCTTTAAAATTACCTTTTACTATAAAATTCCTAATACTTTTAACAGAACTCGTCTTATAATATCAGATTATTATAATATTATAATATCAGATTATTTTCAGACACAATTCTCGTTCAATATTTTTCTACCACTTTTAATATATATTTAACAAAAGCAAATATTTAACATGTTTCTCCATTTGGAATAACTATTTGATACAGAAAATATGATAGAATAAAGACATCCCTAAATCGGTGGAGGCGATCTGGCGTAGTGGTAACATCCATGCCTCTCACGCTAAAGGTCACGAGTTCAATTCTCACTCCCGACATTCTTCCAAAAATGGAAGTAAAAGTGACGAACCAGCCTAATGAGTTGAAAATCACTATAATACAGATAAAAAAAAAAAAAAAGCCCTAAATCGGACCATTCCTTCCTCGAGTTCTGCTTTTATCAACACATTCGGCGATACTTTTTATTGGTATAGATAGAACGCACTCCTATATGCGTTTCATCGTGCGTAGAACATATGGGAATTTAATTTTCCGAATTTCCTTTTTTCCTTCAGAGTTTTCCGAAAATTTTCAATTTCAAATGTTTGGTTGGAATATTTTTGATTGAAATATGTGTAATATTTTATTGGACCCCCTCTCCATTCCAGAGAAGGGAGGGGTGTTATACCATCATAGAAACATTTCCCATACCCAAAAACCCTCACATCCCAAATTGAGCTTGAGCTCAAGTTATGCAAAAGTTTGTGTTTGTGTGCCCCCTGGAATTTGTGTTTTATTTTTATGGGAGTCCCCTCTTAGAGAGGGAGGTGGAGTGTTTAAGCACCATGGGAGATTCCAGGAATTATTTCAGTCGTTTTCTCGGGAACTGAACTGTCGCGAAGACGGTTCTAGATGCGCTAAAGGTGTTCAACTGTGCGGATATTCAGAACAAGAGATCATTAGTTACGTCAATTCCGCAGAGCCTAGTCCCCCTTTGGCATCTAGAAGTTCGGGGACAGATGAAACTTTCTGATGAGGTTCGCCAAATCAAAAAGTGTCGAAATTCTGTCAAAAAAAAAGAAAAAAAGGTGACTCTCAGAGGATTTTTCATTTTTTGTGTACTTCTTATTGCTCTTCGAGGGTTAGATGGACCTCCTTCAAAAACCTTAATCCCTGGTCTGAACCTCGGGGATCATTGAGGTTGGGTACTAAGGGCCTGTTTTTTCGTGGTTAGCACAAGCTCGTTTTTGAGGTGATTTCACTTGTCAATCACTATCACTATCACTCAATGCAATGAAGTTCGGGAGAGGTGACCTTGATCCGACCCCTCAATTGCAGCGACCATTCATTACATAAAATTCCTGTTTTTTCGCGACTTCGGCATTGAAATATATAATATAATTTTTTAACTATGTTTTCTACTGGTAGGTATGGTTCACGAGGGTTAAAAAAGGGAAAAACAGAGGCCGAAACGTAAGTCTCTTTTCTCGACACTCTCAAAAAGTGGTTAGCGTCATAACTAACATGCCGGGTGTTCGCGTTCGATTCCCGTTCTGGTCGGGGGAATTTTTCGTCAAAGAAATTCCCTCCGACTTGCACTGTGATCACGCGTATTCTAGAGCTTGCCACTCAGAATGCATTCAAGGCGTGTTATTTGGCATAGAAATCTCAACTAAGTACTAATAAAAATGACGCAAGTAATACTACGTTGAGACGGCGAAGTTCCTCTAGGAACGTTAGTGCCATTGAAGAAGAAGAAGAAGATGGCTTCGAGACCAGGGCAATTTTTATATTTTTTTTCTAGAAAGCTGAGGATTTTTACATAAAATTTCTCAAAATCAGAGATGTGTTCTTTTTCGTTTTTAGGTTATGATTTTTCGAATTTAAATGATGCCTTAAATTAAATTTAATTAAAAAAAAAATTAAATGAATAATTTTTCAACTTTATCCCAAAAATGACTATTTTCAAAAATTAATAACTTTTCAACAACTGTACCGATTCAGACGATTGGCATACCGAATTAGGGCACTTTTGCTAGTTTTCTTCACAATATCACATAAGCGAATAAATTGGATTCTAGTTGCATAAATCCAGTATAGTCGCATAGAAAAATTTGACGAAGACTAAAAACATGTTAATTTTGAAAAACCACTTTAAAACGAAAAAGAACACATCTCTGATTTTTAGATATGTTATGTAAAAAAACTTCAACTTTCAAGAAAAAAATTATAAAAAAATATAGCGTCCTTGGTCCCGAAACCATGTATACTTTAAAAAACAGATACAATCGATTATCACGAAAACTAAATTTATTTCCTTCGCAAATGTTATATTTTTTTCAAAGAAGTCTAGCTCATTGGCTTTAATTTAATATATCGATCATCTAAATCGGTCTAGTAGTCACATCTCTGATTTGGAGATATTTTGTGTGAAAAATCAGTTTTTCTAGAAAAAATATTAAAAAAAATATAGTGCCCTTGGTCCCGAGACCATGAGATACGTAGAAAACAAATACAATCAATTACAAAATTCAAATTTTTTGCAACTGAAGCATTTTTCCTGAAAAGACGAGTCATTGGCTTTAATTTGATATGTCGATCATTAGAATCGGTTCAGTATTTAAAAAGTTATGAATTTTTGCAGAAAGTCGTTTTGGGGAAAATGTGAAAAAAGTGACAAAGGTAAAACGAATATAAACTTGTTTTGACTTCCAGTTTGCTGATATCTGAATGGCCAGCAACGATAGGAAACCCCTACGATATGGTTATTGGGTGAAAGGGAACAAAGATGATGGCTTCCGGTTCATAGAAGCGGTCCGAAAATACCGAAAATGGAGTTAATGAAGAGGAGTTATACAAAAGAACACGACGGTCGTGTTAGAACGAAATGGCATTGAAAACATAAATCCATGTTTTTATGTCCATGCTTCAATGCCCATGTTGGAATAGGTGGATGCGTCCTATCCAAATTGCTTGAACTTTTGATCCGTTAGGCAAATTTAATTGAAATTTTGCGTAGACATAGTTTAATGTGCATTATTTACACTCTGTGAGTTGATTTCATCAGGTGCGCAATTTTTTTTCAAAATGGCGACGAAAGAACAGTGAGTGCGCGAAAAAGTTTTGTTTGTACTTCGAGAATAAGGATCTATCGCATCGTGCCATTGAAAAAAGTTGGGAATCGCAATTCCATGGTGTCTGGTATCATAAAACGGATCGAAGAACGTCTGACTGTTGATCGAAAGCGAAGATCTGGAAAAAAAGCCGTCAGGTCAACGAGAACCTACAGGTGTGTAAGACTTTCGCGCAGAATACCAAAACTCGAGCTAGACTACGTACTTTTAAGGTTCAGAAGTCCCCAAACCGTGGCGAGAAATAGAATACGGTCGCAATTCGCGGAAATAATCGGTCGGTTTGTCGGCTAACCACGAATCGATTCAATTTTTGACTTCATCAAAATTGGAGACGGACTGGTCAACCAGGCCATGTTGCATCGTTCGAAAAAGATAGTATTCGGACGGAGCAATGTCTGGAGAATACGGCGGGTGGGATAGGACCTCCCATTTCAGCGTTTCCAAGTATGTTTTGACCGGTTTCGCGACATGCGGCCGAGCACTCACCGCAAAAACACTCTCGTTGGTACGAAATTCGACATATTTGAAGTGGTAAAAAACTATTTTGTTTACGCTTTGACTTTTAGACATAAAGAGGAAAAGGAGGGACTTTGGACCACCTAAGCTAATCGCCTAATATTTCCAAACCAATACGGTCCAAATAAAAAATGTCACATTGTATAGTAAGCTACGCTTGTTTGCTCTCAATCAATAATATTTAATCATTATATCAAGCTTTAAACTACCAAATATATCAGAAAATAAAAGAGATGATTTTTGGACATTAAAATTTGATGCGGGGTGATTTGGACCGTCTGTGGGGTGATTTGTTTCATCGTGTGTGTTTCATCGAAAAAAACATACTTATGTTTATGTGAAGTATTTTGGAATAATGTTAGAATCCGTAACAGTGTTCTGGGATCGACACCAGGTGTCTTGGCCAGATTTCAGACCAGAAAAATTGGATTGAGACCATCTCGAATACTGCATGGATTTTTTCACTGTTCTTGATGCTGGTGATGCACTTTCGATGCTTGGTCAAAGAAAATCCGTTCTTGATGGCCTGCCTTGCTCTTTCAAGCTCCTCCTTCTTCCAACGTTGTCTGCGCATTCTCTTTTTGTAATTCAGCGACATCTGGAATCGATTAGACCAAAGAAAAACCTCAAATATGTAGGGCCAATTCATCCCACAGAAACATGTCCATGTCACTCCACATAACATGCAAAAATTAAAATGCAATTAATTTCATTTATAGTTGTCAACCTTACAGTTTCGCTGCATCAAATTGTTCCTCTTCTGTAGACGAACAGAACTTTACTGCACAATACACGAAAAGTTTGTTTAATCTGCGGGAAAAACCTTAACACCACGATCGGAAAACATTTTTTGACAATCAAAGTGCTTGCTTCACTTCCTTCCACCTGTCGAATTTTACTAAAGTTTTTTTACGTTAGTTACATACGGTTCAACAATAAAAGAAGATGACATTATAAAAAATCCAAGTTGAGCCGTACTTTTTGAGATAATGGGGTGGTCCAAATCACCCCGTATGTCCAACTCACACCGTGTTACCCTACTGAAAAAGACGCGCAATGACAGTAGCTTTCCAACGAATGTCCGGAAATTTGATTCACTGGAATAATAATCAAGTTACGCCATCCGTTGTAAAACGGAAGTAACTTACCGGTACACGTAATACATCAGTTATCCGTTCAAAATGTGATTACACCCAGGTTTTTTACGCGGTTTTTTACGAGGTTTTTTTTACGCGGATTTTCCAGTTAACGCGGTTTAAGACCAATGGAATATCACATCTTTCCCTCAGCTCACATTTTTCACTCATTTTCCCTCAAAGCAAATTACGGTAATTAGTGCTTGTAACGGAGCTTAGCGCTTAGTGCCGCACCTTATAAAAAAAAAAATTCTGGTGCTGTTTGAGGTGGATCTGCCCGTTTGCAGTCCCGATAGTCACGAACGGCGCACTCCGTTTGCCACATGAGGCTTGCCAAATCATGTATTTCTTGACAAACTTTGGAAGTTTCTGCTTCCTTTCTTCCTTTGGAACATCCAACTTGTGCTGGGCGGTCAAGAACAGTAGTCCCGGAAGCTGCCGGAAACCCGCCTTAACGTAAGTCTCATCTTCCATGATGAGACCATGAGGCTTCATCAGCATCTAGGTATACAGCTTCCGGGCCCGTGTCTTTTCCACCGTAATTATTTTGCCGTTCGTCACGATTTGGAGCCTTCTGCACTTTGTATGTATGCAGTCCCTTCCGGTCCTTGGATCCCTGAACGAAAGACTTGAACAGATTCAAGTTTTTGGCCACATCCTTGACCGAAGCATTGGGATTCCGCTTAAACGCTTTCGCTACACGCTTGTGATCCTGATCACGAATAGAACATCCATTCTGACTCCATTTTCCCTTCTGTTCAACGCTCAGAATTTCGTAGAAACGTTTAATCACACGACTCATCATTTTCCATGATGCAATTTGATGTGGGACACTCTTTATAATTTTGATAGATGACACGAATCACGCGTGATTTGTCAAAAACAGTGCACTAGAAAACAAAACAGCAAAATCGTTGGGCCATAGCGTGGTTGTGTTTTCAACCATCCTTCACCGTTATTTAGTACACGGAATCAGGAAGGTAATATGTACCAAATGTACCTGCTCTAAGACTATAAAATTTACTGAGTGATAAAAATAATTATGATAGAAGTTTTTTTTTTTTTTATTAAATCGTTTATTGTTACAGGCTCAGTTACATAAGTTTAAAGGAGCCAAACTCCTATCTGTATAGTTACAAGTATACATAAACATTTTTTATTAATTCTAATGTTAATGAAGTAGAGAACCGATTACTCGCGGCTTGCTCGAGTTTAGAAGGGTGACATTTTGTTTCAGGAAAAGGATGGGATATAAGGATATGTTGACAATGTTCACACTCACATTCGCACTCACATTCATCATACTCATTTCTTAAGCCTATCTTATATCTAACATGTATTTACATTTCACCTTATTCTATTGTTAGTAAGAAGAGATTTGATTTCTCGCGAAGGAAAAGGAAAAGGAGAATATAAGGATATAAGGACAATCACACACGAAGATCGATAGTTTTTAGGAAGACATATATTTGGGACATGTAATCAAGGTCTAACCGAGCCAACACATCTCTCACCGGCACATTGGACTGCTTTCCTCCAGCCCGAAGGGAGTTTTCTAAATTCGATCTGGCGACAAGATACTCCTCGCACGACCAAACAACGTGTTCGATGTCGTGGTAACCTTGGCCACAAGCACAGATATTGCCATCGGCAAGATTAAAACGAAAGAGTAGCGCGTCTAACGAACAGTGATTGGACATGAGTCGAGAGAAGGTGCGAATAAAGTCCCGACTTAAGTCCAGACTTTTGAACCATGGTTTGAGGCTAACCTTAGGGATAATCGAGTGAAACCACCGGCCCAATTCATCTTCGTTCCATTTACGTTGCCAGTTAGCGATGGTATTTTTACGGACTAAAGAATAAAATTCATTGAAAGCGATTTGACGCTGATAAATATCGCCTTCAATTGCACCTACCTTTGCCAATGAGTCAGCCCTCTCGTTACCCGGAATGGAGCAATGTGAAGGGACCCAGACAAAGGTAATGACATAACAGCGTCTGGTTAAAGCACTCAAATTTTCTCGTATTCTCTCAAGGAAGTACGGCGAGTGCTTTTCCGGCCTCACTGAACGGATAGCTTCGACAGAGCTAAGACTATCCGTTACAATGTAATAGTGTTCAACAGGTCGTGAGGCGACGCTGTCCAGCGCCCAATGTATTGCTGCCAATTCAGCAATATACACAGAGCAAGGATTCTGAAGACTGTGGGAGGTGCTAAAAATTTCGTTGAACACTCCAAATCCTGTGGACTCATTCATAGAGGACCCATCAGTAAAGTACATATTATCACAATTGACACGCCCATACTTTGCATTGAAGATCGTAGGAACGATTCCCGATCGATGATAATCTGGAATTCCATGGATTTTCTCCTTCATGAACAGATCAAAATGTACAGAGGAATTGATGTAGTCAGGAAAACAAACACGGTTGGGAGTATACGAAGAAGGATCAACCTGCATGGAGACGAATTCATGATATGAGCTCATGAATCCTGAATGAAAATTTAGCTCGGTAAGCTGCTCAAAATTTACGATCACCAATGGGTTCATAACCTTACACCGGATGAGGAACCGAAGAGATAATAAATTGAAGCGATCTTTTAGTGGGAGTAGGCCTGCCAAAACCTCGAGACTCATGGTATGCGTTGAGGGCATACATCCCAACGCGATACGGAGACAAAGATACTGAATTCGCTCGAGTTTAATGAGGTGTGTTTTGGCAGCTGATTGAAAACAGAAACTGCCATACTCCATCACTGAGAGAATAGTTGTTCGATACAACATTATAAGATCTTTGGGGTGGGCTCCCCACCATGTGCCGGTGATTGTACGGAGAAAGTTTATTCTTTGTTGGCATTTTTTACTCAGATACCTAATATGGGCCCCCAAGTACATTTGGAGTCGAACCAGACCCCAAGATACTTGAATGACATAGCATGAGTGATCGGTTTACCCAAAAGTTGAAGCTTTGGTTTTGCTGGTTTATGCTTCCTAGAAAAAACCACCATCTCTGTTTTCTCCGTGGAGAATTCGATCCCTAGCCCAATGGCCCAGGTTGAAAAATTATTCAAAGTATCTTGTAAGGGTCCTTGCAGGTCGGATTCGTTTGATCCTACGACAGACACCACTCCGTCATCTGCAAGTTGTCTTAGGCTGCAATTTTGTGTAAGACAATTGTCGATGTCGCTTACATAGAAGTTGTACAAAAAGGGGCTTAAACATGAGCCCTGGGGGAGGCCCATGTAGGAGACCCGATTTACTGTCGAATCCCCGTGAGAAAAGTTCAACTGTTTCTCACAAAGCAAGTTATATAACATATTATTCAATAGAGGCGGCAGACCCCGAGAGTGTAATTTGTCTGACAAAACTCATATTGAAACAGAATCAAAGGCCCCCTTTATGTCCAAGAATACTGAAGCCATTTGTTTTTTTTCGGCGTAAGCCATTTGAATTTCTGAAGAAAGCAACGCAAGACAATCATTCGTCCCCTTGCCCCTGCGGAACCCATATTGTGTATCTGAGAGTAGGCCATTCGTTTCAACCCATCGATCAAGGCGAAACAAGATCATTTTCTCCAACAATTTCCGTATAGAAGACAGCATTGCTATTGGGCGGTACGAATTGAAGTCGGACGCGGGTTTTCCGGGTCTTTGAATAGCTATAATTCGCACTTGTCTCCAATCATCTGGAACAATATTATGCTCCAGAAACCGATTGAATAAATTCAACAAGCGATGTTTCGCCACATCAGGGAGGTTTTTTAACAAGTTGAACTTAATTCTATCCGTTCCTGGAGCCGAATTGTTACAAGAAAGGAGAGCAAGAGAGAATTCTACCATCGAAAACTCGGAATCAAGATCGCACCTATCTTGTGGTATATCTCGAACAATTTTTTGCACAGGAACGGAATCGGGACAAACCTTCCGTGCAAAATTAAAAATCCATCGATGTGAATATTCTTCGCTTTCATTCGATGAAGAGCGATTTCTCATGTTTCGAGCCACTTTCCATAATTTTTTCATTGACGTTTCTCGTGACAAACCTCCCACGAAATTTCGCCAATAAGCACGTTTTTTCCCTTTGATCAAGTTTTTAAATTGATTTTCAAGGTCCAAATACGTTTGAAAATTCTCAATGGTTCCACGTTTCCGCAAAACTTTAAATGCGTTCGATTTATCCTGATAAAGCTTGGAACATTGGCTATCCCACCATGGATTGGGAGGCCTTTGACGAAAAGTGGAGCCTGGGATGGGTTTCGTTTGAGCGCGAACCGCGCTGTCATATATCAAACGAGAAAGGAAGTTATACTCCTCCAATGGAGGCAAACCATCTCTGGAATTGATGGCTAGAGCAATTGCGTCCGCATAATTTTTCCAGTCAATGTGTCTTGTGAGGTCATATGCCATGTTTATAGATTCAGAAGAATTCGAACCAATGGTGATGGAAATTTTGATTGGCAAGTGGTCACTGCCGTTGGGGTCCTGGATTACATTCCACTTGCAATCTAACGATAGTGTATTCGAGCAAAGCGAGAGGTCAAGAGCACTTGGGTTAGCAGGAGGTTTAGGTACACGTGTTGTTTCCCCAGTGTTCAAAACGGTCATATTGAAGCTGTTACAAAGGTCATATATCATCGATGAACGATTGTCGTCGTACTGTTCCCCCCAGGCAGTTCCGTGAGAGATAAAGTCTCCTAAGATCAATCGTGGCTCAGGAAGGAGTAAGCACATGTCAACAAGTTGCTTGCGGCTAACCGCAGCTCTCGGAGGTCAATACAAGCTGACAATACAGAGGTCTTTGCCTCTGATGTTTGCATGACAAGCAACAGCTTCGATCCCCCCAATAGGTGGAAGGTCAATTCTAAAAAATGCTATAATCCCCAATAGTACCCCTCCGTATCTGTCAACACGGTCCAAGCGTATAATATTAAAATCGTGGAAAGAGATATCATCTCGCGAAGAAAGCCAAGTTTCGGACAGAGCAAAAACGTCACAATTGAAGTTATGAATTAAAACTTTGAATGTATCCAATTTAGGGATAAGACTACGACAATTCCACTGTAAAACAGTGATATCTCCGACCTCTCTATTTGAATTAGACATCAAGAGAGATAATCATTGCAAGGAGGGGCCATGTTTGCATCAATTGTTGCAAAATTGTCTTTAATACTGGAAGCATTGAAATGACAATGGTTCTGATGGAGTCGGAAACATTAAAGCATGTGAAGATTTGAGCCAGAAGGTCAGTCAACTTTATAAATCCCGATTGGGGAGTTGAGCTGGATGGAAAAATAGGGACATTTGGGGTTTTTGATGTCCCCTCGAGTGCTGGGTCGTTCGAAGGTGAACTATTCCCACGGAAGCCAGGAGGAACCTGATTTTGCTGGTCCGCTGCACTCGATTTTTTAGGCATGCTAACAGGAGGTATAACCGGAGGGGCTTGTCCTTGAACTTTGGGAGTGGTCACATTTTTGCGCCGGGGATTCCCTTGGAAAATGAACGGTGTGCCCCCGTTAGCTGTGTCCGCTTCCATTTCGTCAACGGGCAACGTGGAGAAGACATTTTGTGTGATGATTGGTTGTTGTTGTTGGGCAAGTGGAGAAGCGCCCTTTAAAATATCCGCAATAGTGCGTTTCGAGCGTTCCTTCAAAGAGCGCTTCTGTTTCTCCCAGCGACTCTTGTAAGTTTCACAAACTGAGAGCTCGTGTGGGGATCCCCCGCAATATGGACATTTATGCTCAGTCGCACTGCAGGATTTCCCCTCATGTTGCTCTCCGCAAGTGGCACAGCGCTCCTTGTTGGCACAATAATCTGAAGTGTGACCAACTGACTTGCATTTTTGGCAAGTCATGGGCTTTGGCACGAAGAGTCGCACAGGCAGTCTTAATTTGCCCACCATGACCATGACGTCAGGGAGAGCGGAACCAGCAAAAGTTACTCGAAACGAGTCTGACGGCGTGAATTTAGTTTTTCCCTTTTCTTGGGATACTTTCCTTAGTTGGCGGCTGTCCAAAATTTTAACGCCCGCCAACGGGAGTCTTTTAAATTTACCAACTCCTTCCTTTATCATTTCACACGTCAGACCCGTTTCAGTTATCACCCCCGAGATTTCTACGTCATGGGACGGCACGTAGACACGATACTCTAGGGAGAATCTCTCGTCGATCACAACTGCATTTGCGTGTTTCCGATCACTCAAGACAACACGCAGTTTGTTCGGTCTAACCTTAGAGATTTCGACCACGGAGGAATAATATCTTGCCAGATCTTTCGAAACCTGAATGACATTGATGGATTTTCCGTTCGGTTTGGGCCGGAAAAAAACAACCCATGGGCCAGCTCCAGGTGAATCTTCTGGATAGACCTTGACACGAGGAGAGGAAGCAACTGAGGGGGAGGTCGAGGTCGATTGTTGAGCGGGAGCGGGATCAGTAGGGCTGGGAGGCAAGTTCGGAGTTGAGCGAATACGGGAGCGGGAGAATGAGGGGGTGAAGAGGAAAGGTTTGCAAATTTTCTTGAGGGAGGCTTGTTGAGGTGAGTTAACTCTTCCTGTGAAGAGACATCTTCTGAGGGGGGAACGCGTTTAAGCGACTTCCCAGCACCCGTAGCTGGGGAGGGGGAGACAGTTGATTCGATATCCATGTCAACGCTTTCTTCCCCTTCTGCCATTTAAAATGGCAGATGTACACTTTCTTATAATTTTTGCAATTTTTTTTTATAATTAACCTTAACCTAATAACCTTAACCTATTAATTTCAGTATACTTATTATGCACACCAGTGCGGATTATTTATAACGGTGCTGCGTGTTGATCGTTCGGTACAGCTGAACCCGTGCATCGCACCACGCGGTGATGATGTCGAAGACGGTGCTACGGCGATAACACACCAGCACACAGCGCGTGCAGAGTTTCTTCCTCTCGCTTGTTGTGTCTGCTTCAATGAATTCACAGGGAATCCCGTTAGTGTCCAACACTTACTTCACCAGCCACGAAAATAACGGTATCACTTCAACGATGGACGATAACGATATAAAACCGTCCGGCGGCTTCGAGCTTAGGAAGACGAATGATGATAGAAGTTGAATCTGATAATAATTCATTTCAATACAATGTGTTTCGCTGATATAATGCAGTTTGTTGATTTTGTTTTGACGTAGGACTACGTCTAACCGGAAGATATACGGGGTGAAATGAAAATCTAGGCACTGAACAAGTAGGAAAAAATGCAAGATTTGGAACGCTTATAACTCGAGCATTTCTCAATAGATCGCAAAGGTTTTTACATCAATTGATAGGACATATATCTACGCATCTATCATAACGAATAACATTTCATTTTTCTTGAGATAAATAATTGAATAATTGTGAAATATCAAGCATTGTCCAAATGCACTATGTGCCCATTTTTTATTGGTCCATTTTGTGCTCCTCAAATCGTACCGACCAAAGCGGGCAACCAGAGCAGCAGCGAAATACAATGAAGCACGATTGGAAAGGAAAAAGAAAAAATATGAACGAAACATTGGTCGCAGTCTCACACATGCATAATTCTCGAGCCAGCCAGTCAGCTTAAAAATCCCCGCTCCGCTGCCGTAACGATCATTCTCATCGAAACCGTACACCACATCGTTTCACATCACATCAGATCAACAAACCAACACACAAGCAGCCATGGTTGGACATGGCAAAGGAGGAAAAGTGAAGGGAAGGGCAAAATCCCGCTCGAACCGTGTTGGTCTCCAGTTCCCCGTATGTGTATCCGCCAATTGCTCCGCAAGGGTAGCTAGGCCGAGCGCGTTAGTACCAGTGCACCAGTCCACCTAGCCGGCGATATATAAGGCTGATTTAGACGATGCCAGTCAGCGCTCTAGTTGAAGTATCCAGTGAACAGAGAACAGACACTCTGTTCAAGTTCGGGGCCAATTACTTGTTCGATACTGGTACAAGTAACTTGAACAGAGTGTCTATTCTCTGTTCACTGGATACTTCAACTAGAGCGCTGACTGGCATCGTCTAAATCAGCCTATAGTTTCGGCCGCCGAAGTTATCGAGTTAGCTGGCAAAGCTGCTCGCGACGATAAGAAAATCCGCATTCAGAATAGACCACAATCGGTTCCGTGGACACCAAGCCAACAACAGGCAGTTGCAGCGAGTGGCGAGTGGCAAACGCAATCGCAAAACGGCAGCAGGTAGCAGAAGAAAAAGTTTGTTCTTTATACAAACTGCTTTGGTGGCAAATCCAGAACAAGGCGGCGTCGAGGGCGTTCGAAATGGTTTTTTTTCAAAACCACGAGTACTAAGTTTTCTAAATTGGAACCATTCCATAAAACACGGCGCTTATCAGGGCCATTAAACCTTTCAAAAAAGAGTTTACCAAATACAGTTCAATGTATTCTAAAATATTATCCAAAATAATAATAAAACACACATTCATTTTTTCATAATTTGTTTGCCAAGATATGATGAGTATGAGAATTTGGCAGTTGTGCTGAGCTTATTGATGGTTGGGGACTTTCTCGATTATTCAATTTTCACCAATTAAATTGCTTCCAGATTGAAAGTACAGTAATTTACATTTAGCTCGACATTTAGCTAATTTGACGGACCTGTAATGCGACATATTTTGGTTGGACATTTTTGTAAACATAGAGTTCGGGGTCCAAATTATGACCCCACATTGAAAGTCGACACTGTACCACTGTCATCGAAAATGTTCAATTACAGGTTAAAATCGCCTCCAATGCGATACTGAGTGGTGCTTCGGCATATCGCATTAAATGTAATTTACAGTACAACATGTCCCAAGCTGGATGGGAAGAAATTTTCCAACTGTGAATCCTATGGCGAGTCGCAAAAGAAATCGCTAAACAGGAAGGTTTAGCCGAACAAGATGAGGATATCGAGTGGTAACAAAACAATAAACTCTTTAGATTAAAGATAATTTTGTGATCCTGAAAAGGACCCTTTTTAGCCTGCATGTGAATCCAACGAGCGAACAAATCGTAATGAATGTATTTTTTTACCATCGCTGCCTTTTATCGCTCATGCGTTCGTCTCGTTGGACTCGCCCCTTTGGCTGAGTCTGCCGATTTGTCTTTATCCTGTGAGCGGGTACCGCTAAAGTACGAAACGCGCGGATCCGCTGAAAAATATATCATTCTCTATCAAACCGTAAATCAGTGTGGTTGTATGGCATCGAGTGGCAAACGCAATCGCAAAACGGCAGCAGGTAGAAAAAGGAAAAAGTTTGTTTATACAGACTGCTTTGGTGGCAAAACCAGCCACCGTAAAACACGGCGCTTTTCAGAACCATTAAACCTTTTAAAGAAGAGTTATTAAAAGTTATTCACAATACCAATGCATTCTAAAGTGACATAATATGATATATAATATGAACTGATTTATTTTGTTTATGCTTGTTTTTGAACTTATTGGTGGTTGGGGTCTTTGTTGATCATTCAGTTTTCACAAACCCATGCATGGTTCCCGAATTGAAAGTGGCTTCAAATTACAACACATTGTATGCAGGATGGCATTCACGATTTTCTCGGTAGCAAGAACTGCTTTCTTTGGTTGATAACTGATGTTGAAAATTGACTGAGGTTACATCTGCATTGTATAGGAACATAACTAAGGAGCAACATGATGAGCTATGTATTTCCTGCTGCTCTGTTCTTATTTTAAAGGACTTTAATCCGAAGGTCATCCGTCCCTGTATTCACTGTTGGTTTTTCAGAACGCTTATAGCTCATCTATTTCTCGACAGATCGTAAAGTTCGTCTCCATTTCATTTTTATTTACATTGTTTGCGGAGACTACAAATCTTACAATTCATTCGTTTCCGAAACCACAGTTTAAGGTACGGTAATGTGCTCAATAGTGAAATATATGATAGTGAATGAGCTGAGGACCACTATATGTGCAAACGCCAAAAGATGCCCGGCGTTGAACATTGAATAAGTACAAAGCCTTCAGAAAAATATCAAGAAGCAACTATAAGATAGTGAGAAAAAATTGAGAATGTTTGTAAAAAAACGCAAAAACACAACATCAAAGGTTCTTTTCAGAACCTTCAACATGTTCATAAAGAGTAAACAGTAAACTAATCCATTTTTCAGTGAGATAGCTAGGTATTCACGTAGGAGAAGAAAATGAAACAATATATTTAAAATATATATTTAGCTAAAGCTGTCCCCTTTGTATAGTCCTACGTCACTCCGGTTATGTCCCCGACAGTACCCACTCGTCTTTTTTGTTTATGTTATCGTTCACTGGTTAAGCTTAATCACAAAAAAAATACATGTTCTACAAAAGTATTATAACGAACGCAGCAGCAGTTGCTCGAACAAATAGAGCTTTAGTAACCCACGCATATACCAAACCCGCTGGAATATTCGCCACAAAACACAAATAGCGCACGAGTGTTGAAATTCCATATGCATGCAAGCTGCCGGGTTCATCTGGAGTGAGAGCCGTAATCATCACTCTTGATACCACACCTATTGATGGATGAATTCTGAGCCCAATAAATCGACATGATGTGGGCGAGGCAAACCAATAAGAGCGAAACCGTTTGCATAGCTGTTACACCACATCCAACACCCAACCAAACCAACCCGCAAACAGTGTTCGAAAATCGAATGAGATGAATTTTCAAAGCACAACAATATTGTGAAAAGCAAATGTTTACTTTTCCAAGATCAGAGTTTCGATTACATTCTATGTGCAACATTGCTGATAAAATGCCCCTGGAATCACAGTTCGAAATTGGAACCAAACATTGCAAGGGGTTCAAGTGGATTTGCTGCTACACCGGTACAAGTGATTCCCTGCATTCTTTTCGAACGACGAGAGATGCAGATTTTGTTGCCTGCACATATTGATCCAACTGCGGAAGCTGGTGGTTCCTTATGTGTATTTTTACTGAAAGTGGTTCTCCGTCAAATCCCAGAAAAAGTATTACTGATCGTCCTCTTTTCAATTTTATTTAAACTTCGTCGAATTGTTTCATTATTTTCCACATTGTGCAGTGATTTAAACATGTCCAGCTTTGTACTGATATTTACACTGCACTATTTTCTCATGATGAAAAAAATGTGAAATGTACACGATTTTTGTTGAGACCCACGTCAACTGTATTCATAACATGCAGAGATTGGTTTCTGCGCTCAAAAAATAATGATGTTGACATTGTAGATGATGAAGAAAAAGTTGAAGAATTCTGTCCGAGATACGACCGCATAGCTGACGCATGTTGATTTTGAATTCTTCAAAGAAAGATACGCCTCAGTCGATCACTAACGGCAAAAGCTTTGCCGTATATTACCGTTCTGAATCATATTTCGGACGCTTAAGGAATATGATGCAGAAAACAGATCTAAGCTTTATGCACAGGTATTATTTGGTTGATATTTTCAATAAATTAGTTCAATAAGTTTTTAAGCTTTTCATTTGATTGAAAACATAAAAAAATCATCGAATAAAATGCTTTACAAATCAAGTGAATAAGAATCAAACTTCGGACACTAAATCACATTTCGGGCAGATTGAATTCAAATTTCGGACACTTTGTACTGTAAACTGTCCATAGATGAGCGTGAAGAATATAGATACAAGTAAACACTTGTATCTATATTCTTCACGCTCATCTATGAACTGTTTAACCGAACGTTTACTAGACAGTTTTAGTGTTGCCGGTTTATGTCAAATGAACGGAATCCTCAACGATAATAATCGTATGCTCGATCTATGTTTCACCAATTCAGAAATGGTTCACAACACAACGGTGATCAAAGCTCCTTCCTCTTTAGCTAAAATATGTCGTCATCATCCTCCGCTTCTTGTTTCATTGATCGAAACGTCACCACTCGCCTTTATTGAAACCATCGAATCTACTTACTACAATTATCGTAAAGCGAATTTTTCATCAATGAATCGTTTCTTCACAAGTATCAACTGAAACGACATTCTGATTGACAGCGATATAGAGGTAGCCACGCAGTATTTATCTAATGTTATCCTCTATGCGATTGATCGATTTGTCCCCAAGAAAACAGCCTGCAACTCCCGTTATCCGCCATGGTCTAATCATCTTTTGAAACGTTTGAAGAGGGTAAAACGTTCTACTTTGAGGGAATTTTCCAATCTCCGTTGTGCTTTTTGGAAAGCCCGTTACTCAGAAATCAACAAAGACTATAAACAATTGAACAGAGCGCTATTTGGAGCTCATCTGGACCGTGTTCAGAGTAATCTGAAAAAGAACCCACACGAATTTTGGAGATTTGTTGATGTACAGAGGAAGGAGTCAGGACTACCAACCATAATGACACGCAACTGTGGATGCTTCAATCAAAATAAGCATATGTGAGCTATTCCGAGAACAATTCAGTAGCGTTTTCGTTAGCGAAAGACTTCACAATGAGCAAATTTATGAAGCCGCCAGTAGTGTACCTTGCCTACCTGCTATCTGTATTAATCCTGCTATAAGTTCCAGCAAAGTACAACTTGCGTGTTTGTATCTTAAGAGATCTTCGAATGCTGGGCCAGATGGCATCCCTTCTATCGTATTGAAAAAGTGTTCAAGCATACTCTCTTCACCGCTAAGCCTATTGTTCAGTCGCTCACTACGCTGTGGAGTTTTCCCGAAGGCATGGAAAAATTCATTCGTTTACCCCGTTTTTAAAAAAAGCAGCAAAAAGGACGTCAAAAATTATAGAGGTATCGCTTGCCTTTGTTCTATCTCCAAACTATTTGAGATAATAGTTTTGGATTTCATCTCACACGCCTGCAGTAGTTACATCTCCGACCAACAACACGGTTTCGTGCCCAGAAGGTCTACTTCTACAAATCTGGTGCTGTACACATCGTTCATCGCCCTCTGCAATCTCGTAACCAGATCGATGCTGTTTATACAGATTTTTCGGCCGCGTTCGACAAAATCAATCACGATATCGTTGTCGCCAAACTCCAGCGTCTAGGTTTCCATTGTTTTCTTATGAACTGGTTACACTCATATCTGACTGATCGTGTGATGTCAGTGAAAATCGGCGATACCGTTTCATCTCCTTTTCGGGTGACATCGGGCGTACCTCAAGGAATTCATCTCGGTCCTTATATATTCCTGCTTTACCTCAATGATATTAATCTTTGTCTAAAGTGTCCCAAACTTGCATATGCGGACGATTTTAAATTGTTCTATACTGTGAATAGTGTCGATGATGCGATATTCCTACAGCAACAACTCGATATTTTCTCTGATTGGTGCGAAACCAATAGAATGGTTTTAAATCCAGCAAAGTGTTCAGTCATATCGTTCACGCGGAAACGATCGCCTGTAACATTTTCGTATAAAATACGCAATATCTCTTTGAAACATGTTGTAACTATCAAGGATCTTGGTATCGTCTTAGACTCAAAGCTAACGTTCAACGACCATATCTCATACATCACCACCAAGGCATCTAGGATGTTAGGTATCATTTTTCGCATCACAAAGCAATTCAAAGACCCACATTGTATCAAAGCTCTTTATTGTGCTTTAATGCGCTCTCATCTTGAATATGCGTGCATAGTATGGTCTCCCTACTACCAAAATAGTGTCCAGCGAATTGAGGTGATCCAGCGGAAATTCGTCCGTTTCGCCCTACGCAACTTGCCCTGGAGCGATCCTTTGAACTTACCCAGCTATGAGGATCGTTGTAAATTGAACGGACTCGATTTGTTGAGCTTACGTAGAGATGTAGCGAAGGCAACTTTTATATCCGATCTTATTTCCTCGAAAATCGATATATACGCCCTCGTAACCTGCGTTCACATACATTTCTCTGCCTTCCTCACTCTCGCACAAACTACGGTTACAACGAACCCGTATCGAGTATGTCTCGTGTATTTAACCGCTTTTACTTATCTTATGACTTTCACTTATCTCGCGCCAGTTTAAGAAAGGCATTCTTGACCGCTCTTTCCAGTTAGGCATAGTTTTAAGTAGATTAAGTATTTTAAGTTATTAATTTATTAGGTATCATTAGGGTACTCATGTTCAGGCCTGTTGATAGTAATGAATAAACAAACAAACTGTATTTTTTGGACGAAAATTACATTACACTCGATTATATTTTATAATCAACTGCGAAACACTTACCAAACATCACAGTAAACTGTTAACTATGATGTGTACTGATGAAATACGGGAGAAATCTAAATATTCATGAACGGGTAAATTCAACGTGCTCACGCTAAGCAAACGTCAAACACAAACGATAACTACTCATTATCAGACTTTTGCCGATTATGTTATAATTCAAATGTAGTTCTCATATGAAATGATAGTGAAACCAAGAAATTACTCTAAGGAAGCAATTGTGATATTAATTTTATAGTTATATCATCTGTGCATTAAGCATTTCAAGATATTAGAACAAAGTGTCCGAAAAATGATTCAGAACGGTATATCCCAATGCTTGTTGTTATTATTTCCATAGATTTTCATTTCCATTGGCCTTTGAATGAACTAATGGTACACCGTAGGCTTGTCGTTCAGATGTGTACTGTTGTACATGTCTGTAACAAAGCTCAGTCCTCATCCGAGTAAACATTCGGTTTCAGAGGCTCAATTTCACACGTTTAAATTGCAGTAATAACATTCTCAGCAATAATGCACTTGTCATAGGAAATACCAAAAAATTAGATGCAATTTGGTTCATCATCAAAATTATTTTCTATCTAAAGTCCTAAAGCAGATGTTTCGCCCGCAAAATCGCTCTATTTACTTGTAGCATGTCGACACATAGGCGAATATGACTACCATGAATAATATGGAAACCCATGAGCTCGGTTCAGAAACCGTCTCAATGAATTATTTTAGTTCCAATACTTCTAGCTTGTCCTCCACTCGACCAAGCGATGCATACGGCAAATGGCGCAAGCGTTTAGCAACTGGTTCCACAGATTTATCGACGGGAATGTGAATATTTACGTTCCTCACACAAGGAAATGGTCTGCTTACAGGGACATGATGAATATTCTCTTGCTGACTTGGTAATCCCACTATGAACATACCCAATTTCTCCATAATGACTTTTCCCCACAACGATTGTGTTCCTCCTTGCACAATATAGAACCGTGCTGTAGTCAATGCATCCTTTGGATAGTTATTTGATGTTTGGATACCTATCCGGAAGCTTGATTTTTTGATTTGTGATTAAAATCACTGCAGCAGAAACGCTCGAAGCACTTAATTTTCAATTTTTGGTTATGAATTCCAAGCTTAGAATTTTCTATGCTGGTTATAAAAAGACGGCGGGTAAGTAGCCCTCTGGATAGCAGTGATTGAAAAATAGCATTCTATCATTGTAAATTGATGTAGGGGAAGGGAGGTCCGTCTTTACCTCCCTAATTAAAATTTAATTTTTTTCGTGAACTTCACAAAAAAATATATAGCTATCTCAGCGCAAACTGATAGT
This sequence comes from Toxorhynchites rutilus septentrionalis, assembly GCF_029784135.1. Classification (NCBI taxonomy): domain Eukaryota; kingdom Metazoa; phylum Arthropoda; class Insecta; order Diptera; family Culicidae; genus Toxorhynchites; species Toxorhynchites rutilus. Next base: position 205,753,729 of record NC_073746.1, on the reverse strand, counting down.
CTAGGTTTCTTTTTATAATAAAATTTATATTTGAGGCAGAAATTTTGAAAAGTGAATGTATCCAACATCTTTGAAAAAATAAGATTGAGTCGGGAACGATGGACACCTGGGGCCGCTCTGCTGATTCGTCCATGATATGTGGTTGCACTTACAAACGTAGGGCATCTGTTAATAAAAGAAGAAGGAGATAACCAAATTGTTTTCAAAATAAAATGTTTGTTCTTTTTCGGGTGAGTGCCCGTCTTACCTGACTTGGTTAGAATTTTATTTTCGTCAATATTTTTGGATCAAATATAAGAAAACTTCACCGCTTCACCGTGATGGTAAAACATTCACGTAACGAAAAATACCCGAAAAATTAATCGATGATAATGAGAACCTTATTTTCTGCAGACGAAAATTTACATCGAGCTGCACCTTGTAGATTACTTTTTTTGTTTTTATTTACAATTTTAACAGAAAGTCAGCTAGAAGTACACAGTACGTGTCAATGGTTGATGCACTGGGGTGTCCGTCTTTCCCGACTTTCTCTACACAGGAAAAATTCAAATTCACAAAACATCACGATGTGTTAACTCTGCGCTACTTGAACTCAAATTTAAAAAACAGTTTTGAAGCACATTTAAAGTAGTTCATAGGCGTGAAGAATATGAGGGTTCTTTCCACGCACCAGTTCACTCTAAGAGGAGAGCACCAAACTCAACAGTTCTCAACATACGGAACAATCGTTATCCTCAAACTTGTTAAAAAAATAGACCAAAACAATGTAAATGAAGTGAGGGCAAAGTGATCACTTTAACACTTTAAGGACCGCACGTTTTGGGGCAAACTTGAACGCTTCATTTGCTCGGATTCCACGAATAAGATCGTTTCGATGTGGATGAGATTAAGGCGGTAGGCCTTGTTGGCAAACCAAGGATTGAACCTTCAAGTGTAGAAAACACGGGTTATTTCGTTATCCATCCGTAGCAGACGAAACGCGAAACACGAGAAATCTCGTGAGCTGTCCGCAATGTGTTAAAAAATATTCGATGTACTCATGTTTGGGCCGTGCTGTTGGAAATTAAATCGTACGTCAAGGGGTTAAAGTCGCAGTCACATTCCCTTTTTAAACGCTTCATCACCAGTCTTCCGAAAAACACTTACACATGTCCACGCGATGTGAAAATTCCATGTTTTTGTTTGAATTCGAACATGATTCTCGCTAGTGTTGAGTGTCTATCCCCAACACGAACAATGATACACAAACATAGACATGTGAAAACAAACACGATGTTTATAATTCAAGAACATCATGTACAAACATATCACCCGATGTCACAGTATTCATTGCTTTCGTTTCGTTTCTTTTCATACACGGAAAGAAATTATTCATCCCAAAACATTTCTTCGTAGAATACTTTTTCACAGGAACGAACTTAAAATTTAGTTCGCATTTCAAAAATTGCACGAACTAAGAGGCTATGAGTTCATGCACCAAAATATATATTTTTATTAAGGCTCATATGGCGTCAGCCTAACGGGGCCGGGAGTTCAATATTTTGACAATGATTGCTTACAACTATGTTATTAATATGTAACCGATTACTCGCGGTTGGCTCGAGGTTAGTATTACAAGTGTTCTCATAATTGGGATGTTGCAGTCTTCAGTGCTCTGTACGTGTGCCCGACATGGGATACTTCCTATTGGGATGCAGCTGACCGTTAATCAGCAACGACCCCCTAGTCTGCACCGCATATCTAGCGTGGTGCGTCTTTTTCGACTCGAGGAATCCAGGATAGAATGATCACTAGCCGGCGCAATCATCAGCTCGTGTAGAGTTGTCATGAGCGGTACAACCTTTGGCTCTTGTTGAATCATCAGTGGACTGCACAACCTTCGGCCCGTGTATCTGTGAAGAGTGTGTGTATGTATTGCCGCGACTAAGTAAAAGTTTATAGATCGTTCATGTACATTTTGCAAGTCTGATTAAATAATCCTTGGTTTCGTTCAAAGAAAACATTCTCTGAATAGAAAGAAGCTTTCTATTTTTTTTTTGCGTGCATGTTGGTAATTAAAGCCTGGGGAGCCGACTGCATAGCGGGTGACGTCGTACAAATGCTGACCAAATAAATAAATACCGAAAAATAAGTTTTAGATGCAAACTTCAGCGGCACACAGCAGAACCAGCAGAGAAATTTCAGCGGCTAAAACACACCATTAATTTCTCGATGTTATCACAAACTGAATGAAGGAAAAAACTAAAAGCTACACTTACACTGCACTACATATGCTATGTGTGCATGCGATTGCATCATCCTTTCTTCTCCTCTTCTCCGCGCGTTTTATAGCTCGGGTCGCGATCGTCGCGAACAAGCAGTATTGGCCATTTGTATTCAAAGATCCAGCCAAAATTGTTGCTCCCGTGGTCGAGTGATTAGCGTCACGCCTAACATGTCACTGCTGAATAATTCAATTTTAGTACTTGTTCAAATAGCTAATAATAGCGAATGTTACATGAATTCAATATATAAATTGATGCGTGCACTAAATAATGATATCAAATGTGAAAAACTCTCATATCAATCGATGTTTATTTTGTTCAGAACAGAAAAAGAGGTTTATTTTATTTGCCCAATATTTTTGATGAAGCATTGTCATGAAAGGAAAGCATTTTTTCCATGTCAACATACCAACACACCACGCGTTGAGTGGTGGTGGTGTGGTGTCCGATTCGCTTCTTCTACTCTACGCACTACCGGTGCTTGGGGTGAAAATGCAAGAGAAACTGTACACCATGTTCGAACATCATGTGAAACATTGCGAATAAACATCATTTTCCTTCTCACACACTCTCTTTCTTTATCTCTCTCTCTTCTATCTCACACTTCTCTCTCTCTTTTCTCTCTCTTACACTTCTCTCTCTATTTATTTTTTCTTATTTCTTGATAGTCTACATTTTACCGGAACCCTCGTTGACACTTCGATGCCGCTCGAGACTGCCCAGTGGTCTCAATATATGTGGTTCGAATTAGTGTGGTGTACATTTATTATGACCTAGAAACATTTTTACTACGTGACGTCACATTGTTCATACTAGTGTTTTTATCGATCGTGATTCTCAACGTTGTTTTAGTGTTTTTATTCTACACTAGCTGACCCGGCAAACTTCGCCCCGCCCAAAATTTGTTTTTTTGTTATCAATACCTTCAAACATTTTCGTTTTCTTACTAAGCGCAAGTTCATGAGTCCAATCGCAGAACTGTTCATTGATTGATCTTCTAATCGACCCCGTTGAATTTACCTTTTACTAAAAAATTCCTAGTACTTCTACCAAAACTCATCATTATAATATCAGATTATTTTCACACACAATTCTCGTTTAAGTTTTGCCAACCACTTGCAAATAACATGTTTCTCCGTTACATGGAATAAATGTTTGATACAGAAAATATGAAAGAATAAAGACAGACCCCTCCAGCCATTTCCCCTTAGAGAGGGGGGAAGAGTGTCTATTCACCATAGAAACATTTATTGCACCATAAAACCTCGATATGTCTGATTTGGTTTCATTTGCTTGATTAATTCTCGAGTAATGGAGAAATTTGTGTTTCATTTGTATGGCAGCCCCCTCTAAGAGAAGGGGTAGGAGTATCTTACCACCATAGAAACATTTATTGCAGCCTAAAACCTTCACATGCCAATTTTAGTTCGGTTTGCTTTATTAATTTCCGAGCAATGCAGAAATTTGTGTTTCATTTGTATAGCAGCCCCTTCTTTGAGTGGGGGGAGGAGTGTCTAACTATCATAGAAACATTTATTGTACCTTAAAACCTTCACACGCCAACTTTGGTTTGGTTTGCTTGATTAATTTCCGAGTAATGCAGAAATTTGTGTTTCACTTGTGTGGCAGCCCCCTAGAGAGGGGGGTGGGGGCTCAAACTGTCACGAAAACTTTCTCCGGCCCCAAAAACCCCTACATACCAATTTTCATGTCGATCGGTTCAGTAGTTTCGGAGTCTATAAGAACCAGACAGACAGACATCACTCCATTTTTATATATATAGATAGATTTCGAGCCTCTTTTCTCGTGCTCTATTGATATACCGTTGTTAGAGACATACGTTTGCGCTTTGAAGCTTTGTACCGTTATTGTGTATTTTAGATTTTCGCTTATTCGTGTTCTTTGTTACTGAAATAAAACAATAAAGACATTTGTGGTATTCTACGTGGCGTTCGGAGGCGTTAAAAACACGTTCTACATTAAGATAAATTTTATTGTTCTTTATTCTGTGGAAGTCGAATCGCGATGGTTCAAGAACACGCAGCGACGGAAGTGTACTCGGACAATCGCTTAATAAAACGGATGTACACAAACGCTATCTTGTCATAGTGACGGGTGACATTTAAAAATTCGAGGGGTACATTTTCCTAAATAGAACAATGCGCACAAGGTTGCTACACATTCTACCTTCCACACCGATTTTTTTTACTGAATATAAATTCAAGCTATCGCTCTGAAGCTTGGTAGCTCGTTTTTCTTTACACTGCATAATCGTAGGCGCTTCCAAATCTTGATTCCACCGTCAACTAAGGAGACTGCGTAAATCAGCTGTAATCGTGATCTCTTATCTCGTCTGATTGGTGAACAAAGCTATTCCGTCATTATGATTGCTACATGCCATGTCTGCGCTACCGATATCACCGACGAATCCATCTTTTGTAACGGCTTCTGCAAAGCGGAATGCAATGAATGTAGATTCATCCTTACACTCAGAGACACCGAATCGTCAAGAGGGTGCCATGGTACATCGGCTTTAAACACCCCAGAACGCATTGCCTCTAGCATCATGGAAACCCCTAATTCTTCCGGCCCTGTCGCGCTTGCTGCTTATTCTTGCCATCTCAGTTGTTCTGGCACTGTGGATGAGGACGATAACGGGGCCTTCCAAGCATTTATTCCAGGTAAGTATTCGTGTTGTTCAAACCTTTCATCGCCTGATATCTTTCACACTTGCAATGCAACTCAATTTCCCCCAGCCTCACCTCATCAATCATCTCTGGTTAATCAAACACTAGGACGCATCGAAAATAGTGCTAAGGAAGCACTTGTGCCCCTGCCGTAGCCGAGTCTCTCATGCCAGCATTCAACAGTCGTCCCGGTATAATGTGTAGGAGCGGTACAAGTTTCTTCCTTTTTGATAACAAAAGGCAGGTACGATGGTTTTGTGTACTCGATGACTCCTGATTCGTTCATCGCTTGCAGCCTCTTGTCAGCTATTAGCAGTCGTGCTGGTATGGCAACCATCGAAATTCTGAACTATCCATTTACTACTAGAATGTAAGAGGATTGCGGACGAAGATTGAAGACTTTTTTACAACCGTTACTGCTTCGCCATATGACGTACTCGTGGAAATTGAAATCTGGCTCGATGAGGTTATACCATCTAACATGATGTTCAGCAACGATTATGCGTTGACGAGCACTAAGAAGCGTGTCTTCATTGCTGTGAAGGATACCAACCCGTCCAGTTTTATTCCGACTAACGAACACAGCATTGAGGACGTATGGGTGTTGTTAGCATGTCACAATGCAAGCTTGCCATTGGTTCTATGTATATTTCTCCAGATAAGGCGTCGGATGTGAAGCTGCCTAATCTCCATATCGACTGTATGGAATCAGTAGCCTCACACTCCGAGCATGATTCAGTTGCTGTATTCGGTGACTACAACAGACCTGGACTGCGATGAATTCGAAACGATGATTCAAGATGTTGCGTGGACTTCACAATATTATCTATTATTCAATCCAACTCAGTTCTGCTTGATGGAATGAGCTCCAATAATATGTGGCAGATAAATTGCCTGAAAAATCACTTTGGGAATACGCTTGATTTGTTGTTTGTCAATGAGAAGATAACTAACTACTTTTTTTCTTCCCCAAAATATATATTTTATTAAGGCACATGTGGCGTTAGCCTGACGGGGCCGGGAGTCCAATATTTTGACAATTTTTGTCTTACAACTATGTTAGTAATATGTAACCGATTACTCGCGGTTGGCTCGAGGTTAGTATTACAAGTGTTCTCATAATTGGTATGTTGCAGTCTTCGATGCTCTGTACGTGTGCCCGACATGGGATACTTCCTATTGGGATGCAGCTGACCATTAATCAGCAACGCCCCCAACTTGACTATTGATGAAATTGACAATCCTCTTGTTCCAACCGATACCTGTCATTCAGCTTTGTCATGCACAATCGAAATTCACAAGCCTTTACTAGAACTCAATGACCATGAATTTGATTTCAAGAAAGCTGATTTCAACAGATTGGACCAATATTTGTATTCACTGGACTGGTTGCCAATGATCCAGTGTGTAAATCTGGATGATGCTGTCGAAAAATTCACTGTTTTACTTCACCGCGCTTTCGTCTTATTCGTTCCACTTCTACGTCCCCCGCAGAAACCACCTTGGTCAAACACTGAACTTCGACGTAAGAATAAACGCTACAACGCTGCGCATAAGGTTTACCGAAGAAATCGTACACCAGCTAACAAAACGGCGTCCCAATTCGCCAGCCGTCAACATAGAAGACTGATTGGTCAACTCTATCGTAAACATGTTATCTTTACGGAACGAAATCTGGAACACAATCCAAAAAGCCTCTGGAATTTTGTGAAATCCAAGCAAAAAAAATCTATACTACCTTCGTCAATGTATTTGGATGAACGACTGACTTGCAGTTCTTCGGATAAATGTGAGCTTTTTGCTTCCTACTTCGGTTTGATGTTTAACCTCGTCTCTGACAATGTTGAAGCTGGTTTGGAACTAACTTCTGCTGAAAGCGCAGACGTGTCATCAGAAGGGATACGGAAAGCGGTACAGAGATTGAAAATTTCTTGACAGCCTGGACCTGATAGAACTGCAGCGTGTGTTCTGAAAAAATGCTTCGAACATCTGGAGCGACCACTCACTCATTTGTACATTTTATCTCTGAGGACTGCAACCTTTCCGACTCGTTGGAAAGCATCGTTCATGTTTCCGGTGCATAAACAAGGCAACAAAAACGATGTTCGGTGTTATCGGGGCATCACATCGCTGAGTGCTTGCTCGAAGCTATTTGAAATAATTATGTCGGAACACATGCTTCGTCAGGTGAAACACTACATCTCCCAGAACCAACATGGATTCTTTCTTGGCAGAAGTGTCACTACAAATTTGTGTGAATTCACATCCTTCTGTCTTAGCAAAATTGAAGAAGGCCAGCAAATTGACGCCATTTACACCGCCCCTCGACAAAGTTGATCATAGTGTACTTCTGGCTATGCTGATGATTTAAAGCTGTACATTGTCGTCAACAGCATTGAAGATTGTCGTAAACTTCAAAACCTGCTTGATCAATTCGCTGCATGGTGTCGAGTAAACAGGATGCAACTAAGCATACCAAAATGCTTTGTCATAAGCTTCCACCGCCAGATAAACCTCTTGTCGTTCGAATAAACTATCGGGGGTGAAGTGTTAAGTCGAGTTCAAACGATTCGAAATCTCGGTGTTTTCCTTGACCCTGCTCTATCATCCCGGAACCACTACAAAGACATCATAGACAAGGCTCGTAGTCAATTGAGATTTGTGAGCAAATTGAGTAGAGAATTCAGAGATCCTTACACACAGAGATCCTTGTATTCGTGCCTGGTTCGGCCGTTTTTAGAAACCTCCTCATTAATATGGGACGCTTATCGTAGCACTGTGGCTTCTCGCATCGAATCAATTTAGGGAAGGTTCGTCATATTCGCCCTACTTCACCTGCCATGGAACGATCTGCTGAATTTGCCACCATACGAAAATCGATGTCAGTTGATAGGGTTGAAAAGGCTGGAGCAAAGGTGGAAACCGGCTAAGGCAGTATTCATCGCTCGACTTCTTGCTGCCGAAATTGATGCTCCAAACTTACGTGCGCAAATCGCCATTAATGTTCCAGGTTATATTCTTCGTCGCTCTGACTTCCTTCGACTGCCGATCGGACGTCGAGACTATTTCCTCCACGAAACAATACGTTCAATAGCGGAATGCTTCAACGATGTTGCCCACTTGTTTGATTTCAATATCACGATTGACGAATTTAAAAGTAGAATTATACGTTTCGTGTTTAGCTAGTTTTCCTACACTTTTGTTCATTAAGACATACTAGTCGGATGAAATATCATAATAATACAAAAATAAATGAATAAATTTACTTTAACTACAATTGACAGAACCAGCAATAACAAAACAAAATAAACTTATAGACTACGGAAAAAAACATAGAAAAGACAACAAATAACTGTGGTGTAACAACCCCTATTGACCACTTTTCCCACACTACCCCTATATGGTTCACAAATGAGAGCTGCTGGTGCAATAATGTGTCAAATGCATACAGTATTGCCAGATTTTTATGCTCGTACGTTTCATGAAGGCCAATGTAAACTTCTGCCCAGTGCACGCATTTGTCTTTCACTGCTCTACACGGGTCATTGGAGAAATAGTGGAGGTGGTAATGGTGGTAATGCGGACATGTTAATAAGAACTTCAATTTTATCTTTGGTAACTCATGTTATCCAAAACTTATATATGAAATATGTTTTACAAATGAGGGGCTCAGAATGCAAGGGATGTAAGTGACTTGATCGATTTTTCTTCATCAACTTTTTATTTAGTTAATTACTCAACTGCAAAAACTTTCCAATTTAAGTTTGCTATAGAATCCGATAGATGAGGTTCTGACCTATTTTCCACATTGGTAAATACAGCTGGGAATGTATTTGCAGTTAAGTTATGACCCAAAGAGAGAGTCGATGTAGAAAAATCGATCAAATCACTTACACCCCAATAAGTGTTGTCAATGTTTTCTACTGAAATTAAAACAGACCAAAAAGTACAATATTTTTGTCGATGCGCGTAATATGGACATATAGTGGGGGGAATATGGACAGGTTTGTAATATACGATGCGTAGAGGTTTACCGCTCGCGAGAGGAATAATTTAGCTCTCTCTTCGTTTGTTTGTCCAGTAACCGATAAAGAAATTTGAAATTCAAAATGTAACTATACAAATCAACCACCTGTCCATATTACCCCCACTTACCCTAACTGTTTAAAACAATGGTGTAAGACTGAATAATTCGCATGGACCACCTTAAGCGCTTTCGCGACCAGCATTTGTATGCAATTATCTCCAAATATATATGACAAAGAATAGATTAGTTAAACATTTTGATGTAGGACTACGTCTAACCGGAAGATATAGGGGGTGAAATGAAAATCTAGGCACTGAACAAGTAGGAAAAAATGCAAGATTTGGAACCCTTATAACTCGAGCATTTCTCAATAGATCGCAAAGGTTTTTGCATCAATTGATAGGACATATATCTACGCATCTATCATAACGAATAACATTTCATTTTTCTTGAGATAAATAATTGAATAATTGTGAAATATCAAGCATTGTCCAAATGCACTATGTGCCCATTTTTTATTGGTCCATTTTGTGCTCCTCAAATCGTACCGACCAAAGCGGGCAACCAGAGCAGCAGCGAAATACAATGAAGCACGATTGGAAAGGAAAAAGAAAAAATATGAACGAAACATTGGTCGCAGTCTCACACATGCATAATTCTCGAGCCAGCCAGTCAGCTTAAAAATCCCCGCTCCGCTGCCGTAACGATCATTCTCATCGAAACCGTACACCACATCGTTTCACATCACATCAGATCAACAAACCAACACACAAGCAGCCATGGTTGGACATGGCAAAGGAGGAAAAGTGAAGGGAAGGGCAAAATCCCGCTCGAACCGTGTTGGTCTCCAGTTCCCCGTATGTGTATCCGCCAATTGCTCCGCAAGGGTAGCTAGGCCGAGCGCGTTAGTACCAGTGCACCAGTCCACCTAGCCGGCGATATATAAGGCTGATTTAGACGATGCCAGTCAGCGCTCTAGTTGAAGTATCCAGTGAACAGAGAACAGACACTCTGTTCAAGTTCGGGGCCAATTACTTGTTCGATACTGGTACAAGTAACTTGAACAGAGTGTCTATTCTCTGTTCACTGGATACTTCAACTAGAGCGCTGACTGGCATCGTCTAAATCAGCCTATAGTTTCGGCCGCCGAAGTTATCGAGTTAGCTGGCAAAGCTGCTCGCGACGATAAGAAAATCCGCATTCAGAATAGACCACAATCGGTTCCGTGGACACCAAGCCAACAACAGGCAGTTGCAGCGAGTGGCGAGTGGCAAACGCAATCGCAAAACGGCAGCAGATAGCAGAAGAAAAAGTTTGTTCTTTATACAAACTGCTTTGGTGGCAAATCCAGAACAAGGCGGCGTCGAGGGCGTTCGAAATGGTTTTTTTTCAAAACCACGAGTACTAAGTTTTCTAAATTGGAACCATTCCATAAAACACGGCGCTTATCAGGGCCATTAAACCTTTCAAAAAAGAGTTTACGAAATACAGTTCAATGCATTCTAAAATATTATCCAAAATAATAATAAAACACAAATTCATTTTTTCATAATTTGTTTGCCAAGATATGATGAGTATGAGAATTTGGCAGTTGTGCTGAGCTTATTGATGGTTGGGGACTTTCTCGATTATTCTATATTATTATATTATATTATATATATCTATATTATTATATTATATAGATTTTCACCAATTAAATTGCTTCCAGATTGAAAGTACTGTAATTTACATTTAGCTCGACATTTAGCTAATTTGACGGACCTGTAATGCGACATATTTAGTTGGACATTTTTGTAAACATAGAGTTCGGGGTCCAAATTATGACCCCACATTGAAAGTCGACACTGTACCACTGTCATCGAAAATGTTCAATTACAGGTTAAAATCGCCTCCAATGCGACACTGAGTGGTGCTTCGGCATATCGCATTAAATGTAATTTACAGTACAACATGTCCCAAGCTGGATGGGAAGAAATTTTCCAACTGTGAATCCTATGGCGAGTCGCAAAAGAAATCGCTAAACAGGAAGGTTTAGCCGAACAAGATGAGGATATCGAGTGGTAACAAAACAATAAACTCTTTAGATTAAAGATAATTTTGTGATCCTGAAAAGGACCCTTTTTAGCCTGCATGTGAATCCAACGAGCGAACAAATCGTAATGAATGTATTTTTTTGCCATCGCTGCCTTTTAACGCTCATTCGTTCGTCTCGTTGGACTCGCCCCTTTGGCTGAGTCTGCCGATTTGTCTTTATCCTGTGAGCGGGTACCGCTAAAGTACGAAACGCGCGGATCCGCTGAAAAATATATCATTCTCTATCAAACCGTAATTCAGTGTGGTTGTATGGCATCGAGTGGCAAACGCAATCGCAAAACGGCAGCAGGTAGAAAAAGGAAAAAGTTTGTTTATACAGACTGCTTTGGTGGCAAAACCAGCCACCGTAAAACACGGCGCTTTTCAGAACCATTAAACCTTTTAAAGAAGAGTTATTAAAAGTTATTCACAATACCAATGCATTCTAAAGTGACATAATATGATATATAATATGAACTGATTTATTTTGTTTATGCTTGTTTTTGAACTTATTGGTGGTTGGGGTCTTTGTTGATCATTCAGTTTTCACAAACCCATGCATGGTTCCCGAATTGAAAGTGGCTTCAAATTACAACACATTGTATGCAGGATGGCATTCACGATTTTCTCGGTAGCAAGAACTGCTTTCTTTGGTTGATAACTGATGTTGAAAATTGACTGAGGTTACATCTGCATTGTATAGGAACATAACTAAGGAGCAACATGATGAGCTATGTATTTCCTGCTGCTCTGTTCTTATTTTAAAGGACTTTAATCCGAAGGTCATCCGTCCCTGTATTCACTGTTGGTTTTTCAGAACGCTTATAGCTCATCTATTTCTCGACAGATCGTAAAGTTCGTCTCCATTTCATTTTTATTTACATTGTTTGCGGAGACTACAAATCTTACAATTCATTCGTTTCCGAAACCACAGTTTAAGGTACGGTAATGTGCTCAATAGTGAAATATATGATAGTGAATGAGCTGAGGACCACTATATGTGCAAACGCCAAAAGATGCCCGGCGTTGAACATTGAATAAGTACAAAGCCTTCAGAAAAATATCAAGAAGCAACTATAAGATAGTGAGAAAAAATTGAGAATGTTTGTAAAAAAACGCAAAAACACAACATCAAAGGTTCTTTTCAGAACCTTCAACATGTTCATAAAGAGTAAACAGTAAACTAATCCATTTTTCAGTGAGATAGCTAGGTATTCACGTAGGAGAAGAAAATGAAACAATATATTTAAAATATATATTTAGCTAAAGCTGTCCCCTTTGTATAGTCCTACGTCACTCCGGTTATGTCCCCGACATTACCCACTCGTCTTTTTTTTCATCACTTTTTGTAATTTTCGTGTGATGTATTTCAAAATGAAAACAGAAATTTCTAAAAATTACCCTACATACCAATATACGTGGGGGAGTAACGATTAGTTTTACCTTGAAGGAATACTTTCGAAAAAAAAACAAAAAATGTCATTCTAATCAGGTGAAAAAAGGATAAACAGAATAATAGTAATCGAACAGTTCATTAGTTTATTTAGCTGTTTGCCTTCATACCTGAACCCGCGAGTAATAATAAGAAATTATGACTTGAGAAAAATAAATAAATACATAATAATCACTCTTGAGACAAAAGCGAAAAAAAACGTCAGAGAAGCATTGTTAAAAATCTTACATAAAAGACACACATACCCTTTCACTCTCATTTAAGGAGATTCAAAGCAGAATTATACAAACATGTACGTGTAACAAACTGAAGAAAAGAAGTACGTGTGACAAATTCATTGCTATATAAGGTTAGTGTAAGCTTTTTCTAGCTACTCGTTATTCTATTTTCTGAAGCAAATCACTGACGACAGGGAAGTGACATCACTTGGACCCTACTATTCAGGGTCATCATTAACATACGTGAGCTGTGGACAAAGATTCACTTCTATTTCGGGGGAAGGCATGACCAAAACACTCAGAAAATTAGTAAAACGTCGTTTGATATTGAACCGAGTTCTGTTGAGTAGTTGTGTAGTATCTGTTAGTTGCTAACCGCACAACTAGCTAAACTTCCTGTTTAGCAAAAAATATGAAAGAAGGAGAAAAATAAATCCCCAATAGTTTTGTTTCAATTCTCATAGGTACGCTTGCCTTAATACCGCAATGAACAAGAAAAAAGTATGCTGTAAATGAAAACAAAAAAACGTTTGGTGGAATTTAAGCTTTTACAAACAAAACAGCTTCCACGAGCTTCTCAAGAATGCTTTCAGGTGCTGGTGCAAAAACTGAGATGTTGGTTTTGTTTTGGTGAATGTATTTCTATGTTTCTTAAACGAAGAAAAAAAACTTGTATGGCTTTCGGCTTCGGCCTTCAGAGAAGCCAGCAATATTTACGTTTGAGTGATTCAAGATTATGTACTTACTTGGTGTAGAAACGAACCGAAATAGTAGAAACAGAGAAGTAAACAGCGTTATGTTTATTGTTATACAGGATAAATATTCGAAATGTTTCTGTAAAAAGAAATAACCATTGCAAACGTCCTAAACGAGTTCATGTTTTTCCCAGAATTTGTCAATAGTTTGCAGACTATACAGGGTGTTCGGTTACTCAGTGCATATATTTAAGGTGTGATAGAGAGTTTTATTTGAAGTTCAAAATCATTCTATGTATATGGTCAAATCTGAACTACGACAATTTTTTTGTAGTTTTCTTGAGCCCAAACTGCCTTGTACTGGCTCTAATTCAAACAGTACACTACTTAGAACGATTATGTTTGAATCTGTTGGAATGAACTTCAAGAATCAGAAAAACTTAAAAATTAATATTTTATATGGGTTTTTTGCTGATTTTCTTAAAAAATGTGATAAATACAGTGAAATACGGTGGCTTTTGAATTTTGTAAGCGTTGTTACATGGTGAATATGTGTTGAGATCGAGTTGAAAATATTTCTTTCTTTCAACTTCACAACTTAATTCATTCAGGTTTCAACTACTTCAATATTATAACACAAGTAGGTATGTACATAAACGTAATAGATTAATAGTTCGTGGCTTCAGGATAACCATTGCAGATCGTTCAGTACCGAAGATGGGGAAGTGAACCTATTTCATTTAAGAATCAATTGCAACCCACTGCGATCTCGATATTTGTCTTTCGTTGGATAAAATTACAATGAAAAAAAATGGGTGGGTTATATCTATGATATAACCGCAAGGTTGACGTGGGACTACCGTTGGCCTAGTTATCCTTTGTTTGTATTGATTAAATTATTGATTGGATGGAACAATTTTCAAATTCAATTCAATTCACAACTTTAACCTAGGAAACGTTGAATAATCGACATCTAATTGATCACGTTATATTAGATTTCGATCATAGAAAATGGTTCTACGGAATATTTGGATGCCTCTCAATCACCACTGTCATCATTATAACGAAAAGTAGAACCAAAAAAAAAAATGATCAAGGACGTCCAATCTTGCTTTTCGAAGAAATTACGTGACGGTCCACGTGGTATCAATCCTACACAACGAGTAACAAAGAGTCATCGACAACCAGCCATCATCGAAGACGGTACTGTACCATATATTGCAAACGATTCTTATCGTCGCGTTGTGGTTTAGCGGAGCTGCTGGAAGCCATAGTTAAGGGCTGGCTATACCGGGCTACATCCAGATGAAAAATAATTTAAATTTCCGACGTCGGGGGACTGTAACAGCGGGTGACAATGCCAACACAGCACTATAGTAGAAAAAACACAAAACACTGGAAGTAAAATCGAACTCACTTGAGCGAAAATCACTTGCTGAAAAACACTTTAGTAATGTAACTTAAATGTCACTTGAGAATAAAAAGCCACTGGTAAAAATATTTCGGGAATGTCTAGAAAATGTTTATGATATCTACCTATGCCCACAGGGCGTCCTAACTTTACTAACCCTATGTGAAAAAGCAAACTATTTTTTTCGCTTACCGGTAGACAGATGATACTTTCCTTCGGTAATGAAAACCACCGATCAGTGGTAGGGAAACGTAGGGGAGCCTTCCAGGCAATGGCAGGAGGCAATGATCCGGATCCAAAAAAGGCAGTGGGGAAAATCCTGAGGAGATGTCCACCATAGCAGCAGACGCCGACGACAGCGAAGTGGAAAGAACTCTTCCTTCATCTATCCTCCTATATTATAGTGGACCGATGAATCGAGAGACACCAGCGATAGCGTCAACCACCAGGGAGCGATGCAGTTGTATAAAGATGCCGAAAACTGGGTAGAAAAAACAGCGGGAAACGCAAGGAGCAGTGAAAACTGCCGGTATAGGTGACAATCCAAACCAAACCAACTGTCGTATTGGCATTTGGGGCTTATAGGTTATCTCCTTTTCTTCTTCTCGCACGAACTGTTGCTGAAAAAGAAAAATTGTATTTAGAACCGCTTGAAAGCTTTGAAAAAAGCTTGCATTCGGTAATGGCGGGAAACTTTTTCTTTAAACTCTTTCGAAAACGCTAAACGCGAGAAAGTAAAACCTTTCGGTTTGATTTCCAAAGCACTACGATGGCGAAGAACGATGCGAGTTATCTTATTGTTGGCAGCTCGAGCTCGAGAATTTCGACGGCCATGTACTCCAGAACCGCGGCGAGGTAGACTGGTGGACCAGCACCAACGCGCTCAGCATGATTACCCTTACGAAGCAATCGGTGAACACATCGTTCACCGATTGCTTCGTGAGCATCGAAGAATTGCAGACCAGCACGGTTCGAGCAAACCTTTCCTCTAACTTTTTCTCCTTTGCCAGACATTGTTGTATTGTTGATGCGATGCGATACGTTGTGGTACATCCACAGTGGCGTACAGTTTCGACGACAAAGAGAGACTGAGTTGGCTAGAGCGTCGCGAACATTTCTATGGTGTCTTCGTTTTCTTATTTCCCTTTGGATGGTGCGCTCGGTGGTTGCTACGATTGTTCCCGCAGTGGTATTGATTTCTTCTTCGTTTTTGTTGAGGAAGCCTGATGTATTTTGCTGCTGCTCTGGTTGCTCCGTTTGGTTCCTATTTTTTCTTCTTCGTTTTTGTTGAGGAAGTTTGATGTATTTCACTGCTGCGCTGGTTGCTCCGTTTGGTCGGTACAATTTGAGGAGAACAAATTGGGCCAATCAAAACGAGGGTGAACCGTGTTTAGATAACGCTTGCTATTTTACAATTATTCAATTGTTTATCATAAAAATGATGGGAAGTTATTCTTCGTGATAGATGCGTAGAAATATTTCCATTCAATTGATGCAAACATCTTTGCGATCTATTAAGAAATGCTCAAGTTATAAGCGTTTGGAATCTTTCATTTTTTTCCTGCATGCTCAGTGTTTAGATTTACATTTTACCCCCATATCTTCCGGTTAGACGTAGTCCCACGTCAAAAAACAATAGCCCAGATCTGAATCATTCTGAAAAAAATAATTGAATTGTATAACTGTATTCCACAGTAAATAGTTAAATCCGATTTCTATCGGCATAACATTGCTGTACTACTATTTGACTCAAATCATGACATTTTCGCATTTATAAAAAAGGTCTCAATTTATCAAATCTACGTATCTACTAACCATCCGATGCCATTTCTCAGACCATGAATTGTCTGAAGCGGGGTGAAAATAGTGCTAGAATCAATATGGAAACTGAAATATGGTTTGGTACAACATAGGATCCCATCACTCAAAACACAATGATTCAAACAGCTTAATTAGGAACTAGTAGCTGGTCGCTATTAGCGAAAGCAAACGAGTTTAAATCATAAGTTAATGAAATAGTAGGAATAAACTAGCTCATTTCTCCATACCCTTTTTTGCAAACAATTTTCCCTGCCCTAAGGTGCCCAAAACATTATTAAATTGAACGCCAATTTACTGCTGAGTGGATTAAACAAGGTTTTCATTAGTGGACGGACCGAAGTATACACTTGAACACAAATTTCGCTCTTCCTGTATAATATTCTGATCTTTGCTTATTCCCACGGTTGCGTTGGTTCTGAGTGAATTGTGTACAGGCGTATGATACAATTGTCGGCAGAAAAGAGCAGAAAAAAAACTCCGTAAAACAAAGCAATCTAATTAGTTCCGCTCTTATTTGTCTCTATCCCATTTCTCATCTTTCCAGCATCCAGTATTCCGAAAGTGATGCATTTGTGTTGGGCTGTGATGAAGGATGGAGTCAAGCATTGTTATTAAAACACGTATTTGGCTAATGGGACACGTTCTGGCTAGAACAAATGTGAAACAACAACTGCTTAATGCGATGATGATGTTGTTCCATGCACTAGGGCGTGAACAGCTTCTCATCACCTATGGTTTGGTCCCCAGGGCTGATAGGATTCAGCATTTGTTTGAAGCATTGTTTCGAGGTTGACGTGAACTTCGTGCATAATTGATTCAAGCATTTTCACTCGAAATACAAGAATATGCTTTTATACTCTCGCTTTGCACTACAGAATTCTGACAGTGCTTCTGGGGTAATACGACACTCACGAAAAACATACCCAAGATTCGGTTTTCTGGGACATTATTTCCATTACAGATGGACCATAAAGAATTGAATTTACGCACGGAGAATGTTTCCCGA
The DNA here is from genome assembly GCF_029784135.1 of Toxorhynchites rutilus septentrionalis. Lineage (NCBI taxonomy): Eukaryota > Metazoa > Arthropoda > Insecta > Diptera > Culicidae > Toxorhynchites > Toxorhynchites rutilus. Next base: position 205,736,074 of record NC_073746.1, on the reverse strand, counting down.
CGGCATTGCTCTGGGTTTCATCATAGATTGTCCCACAACATTAGAGATTGCTAATATAAACTAATAATATCGAGAGGATGTTTTCATCGTGAGTATCAGGAGATGGCCCCTCTTGAAATTCACTAGGTTGTGATGCTTCTCACGTTTTTATCACTTGTTCTGAAAACATCCGAATGAAAAAGGAAAATGCTTTCAATTTTACGAATGGATTTCTTCTGTGCTGGACCATTCCGGCCGTTGATTGGTGTTTTTAGTTCATTTTCCTTATTATATGAACAGAGTTAGGTTTACGCTTCGTTTTGTTCCAGTTTGGCAATGGCTATGCAAAAACCGTGTCTGGTCTTTGGTCTGTTTCTTCCCAAATACATTAGATTGAATGAGAAATATTTCATCTTCTTATTGTTTTAGGTGGGTGTCAAAATGGATCCGACTTTTTTGTTTCTTCCTCGTTTCTGCCCAAAGAAACCGTTGTATATATGCAATTTTATTTAATTTATTATTTTTGTTATTTTGCTAGTTATAGCCATTTGTGACCCAATCTGCTTTTTAACAATGAACTAATTAAGACTCCATCCTGTTTCCCAGGTTTTCCGCTCCACGGAACCTCAGAAGTGTTTCGAATATCAAGTTTGCTTCATGTTGCTGCATCCACAAGATCACAAACAATAACGTCATTATTTTCCCTCTAGAAATTGTTTTTATCACAATCGTTCTAACACAAATTGATTTTATAGTAAAAATCTTTATTTATATTCATATTCCGCCTGCATCTAAATATTATATCCGTTTCCATATGACTATTTCTTGGAAAAATATACATCGATGAAATTACTTTTTTCCACTCCGAAACTTTCCGCACAAGGATCCTTCGCTCGGTGACCGGAATAAATCGCCACAGTAAACAACTGCAACAGAAACAACCGCTTAGAAAAAGTGTAGTAGGCTAGAAATATTTGGCGCGGGAAAAACATCATGTGCCTCACATTTCTATTATAAATTTATTCTCTTGTTCTCGTTTTTCGAAATTTATTCTGAGGACAATGTAATGGGGACGAAGTCCCCATTTGGCGAGGATAAGGAATCGAGGCGGCCCATGCCGCCAAGATGACGCAATCCGAGTCCACCGCCGACCCGCCGTCGGAAGCGGCGGTGTCTCGCACGCAAACCTGGGATCCACTGATTGCCCGGTTAGTTTGAAACATAGGATACGATCCTTTAGCAATGTCCGACCGAGCTCTAGCGAGCGTCGGACGGTATACGTCTGCCCGGGGCGTTACGTTTGCCTGGGGCGATACGTTTGCCCGGTTAATTCTTGTTTTGAAATACAATACCGCGCCACAATATTTATAGCCTACTACACATTTTATAAGCGGTGGTTTCTGTTGCAGTCGTTTTCTGTGGCGATTTATTCCGGGAACCCCTTCGCTCATTGAGTGCATTCTTTAAACTGTCTCATAATTTGTGAGAAGTCCTCTTCGCATTAGGTATATTCAGCAAATTTCGGGCAACATCTGAATGTTACTCCATGAAATCCTTCAAATGTTCCACTTGAGCACTGTTGATGCTTATTGCATGTCTTTGTGATTTCATATTGCTAAAATAACAATTGATTAACTATGTTAATTACTAAAAGTGTTGTATTTATACTCACATACTGGTACAAATAGACGTCAACACCAAAGGAAATTCAATTAAAATTTTGTTTGTTGTAAGGTTTAGTATTATTGCTTTGTTCTTTTCACTCGTTTCGAGCTCGCTTCGAGATTCATATAGCGAAAGTGGTATCCCTATGCAAGTTTGACTCGCGGATCAATTAGAAACGAATCTGCTTTATCGGCAACACCACCAGTCTTGCGTCAGCAAATTGATGAATTCTGTAGGAATTCGTCCATTGCTAGAAAACCGGTATGAAAGTCCAGAACATAAAGTTACCAGCCTTAGTAAGGTGTTGTGAGACTTTTTGGCAAAGATAAGCTTCTATCGAAGATTTGTTCCAAATGATCCCTGGTAACAACCAAAACGATAGTCCACCGTTGAAATGAAGTGAAGGAACTATAACAGTTTCCGAGCGGTACAAGAAGAAACTCGCTCAGGTGACACTACTGGCACACCACACCAAGTCCGCTGAGTTTTCTTTCTCGGTTAGTGTCTTCGAACTCGCTGCAGATGTGGTGTTCTTGAAACGAGAGTTCCATCGAAGATTTTTTTTTCTCAAAAGAGTTCAACAAAGCACACGTTCACTACAACACAAACGATTGTGAACTAATCTACCTCGTAGTGCGGCACGTTCATATTAGAGAAATAATGTTGCCATATCTATACCGACAATCAAGCTGAACATCTATGCTTTCGATCCGAAGTAAGATCCTCCAATCGTCAAGCTTGTCAGTTGGATTTATCAGATTATTAGGAAAGTCACGACGGACATTTGTTAGAAAAAAATACCTTATTGCGTATGTGACAGCACCTACAATCGTAAAGACTCTAATCACCGCAGTCGGATTACACGTTTGCGTACCAATTTGCAGGTTGCGGTTAAAATTATCGGTACAAACTCGAAGAAGTGCACACTGTCAATTCACAGGCGCTTCCGTATCTTAGACTGCGTGATGCCGGAAATTCTTATCGGACCGGGAACACTTACTTCCGTTGCCTACTTCCTTGCCTGAATCTGCGACGAATATCATACTGCACTAGTAGGAGCGAAGTCAAAAGTTGCATTAAATCTTTCTCATTGCCTAGATTGGAGCCCCAGGTTGTCACCATTGGCCGTAGATTGATGAAGGCGCTTTGTTTCTGCCACAGTTTACCGAAAAATGTAGAATTATCGAAAAAGGTTCTAGCGGGGATCATTTTCGGTTACCGACGCAATCATCAGCTCGTCGAACGCAGATCGACAGTGTTTGAAAATCTCTTTCTACCTATCGTGAATCACCTCTGCACAGATGAGTGCAGAACGATGAAACGTCATCATTCGGCCACAGAGTGAAATTATGTACCGGTATCATTCTGGGACCTTTCCAGTGGCAAGCGGCGAATGAGGGGAGAAGCAAAACGAAAAAGGTTTTGTTTCTCACATGATCGGGCTGCTAGTAACATTTCGCGTTCAACATGAGTGCAATTTATATTGCAACTGGGACACCGTTTTCGGTTATTCTATTGCCTGACACGAAAAAGCCAATAATTTTGCGACAAACATGCGACATACAAACGCATGTAAAATCTCTTCAGCTAGCCGGACACTATCAATGGCACCAATGGAGTTATTCGTAGTTTTCGTTCACGTTTATTTGATATAAATATATTTTCGGCGCCAGCCAGATATAATTGATTCCGTTTTGAGCAGCGAGGGGAGACGACCCAAAAAGTAAAGTAAAGTAAAAAAAAACTCAATGCTACGTTAAGAAAATAAATATAATCTGACTACCCTTCCCTAAGTATCTTGCTAACTGTTCGTTCACCTAGGTAACACTCACTGACATACAGTGGCGTCGAGTGAAGCTTTCGCACCGGGCGGAAGAGTCGTTTTGCACCCCCCCCCCCCCTTCCATCAGGAGTAATATTTATTCAATTTCTTCATATAAATTCGGTTTATTCTGCACCCCTAAAATCGTGCACTCGGAGGCGGTCTGCCCCCTCCGCCCTTTCCTTAAGATTACTCTCCATCGTCGCGGTTGGGGTTGAATAAAGTCTACACGTGTTGAAAAACGGAATATAGTGCGCTACAAATACAGCGTCACCGTCCCGTCAACTATTCTCTTGGGCTTATTTTGCCGACGTCAAAGTTGCCGGTGATTGTGTATGTGAATGCTACCATACGATTTCCATGGGAGAATATTTGACATTTCATTCCTTTACGTTGACTTCACGGTGACGGGACGTTGTATGTGTAGCGCACTTATATCGCCGGTTCGATTGGCTTTAGAGAAGTTCTCAAGTTTTACATAGCGTAAACTCGATCACAGAAACCAGATATTCAACAACAGCTGTATAAGAGCCGAATTTCTGTTATATATTTTTAGTATGCATTTTTATTTGCAGAATATTTAGTTGTAGTATGTATATGTAAAATGATCACCTGGTGGTGATAAAATAAACACATATCGTTGAGAGTGTTACGTCGTCGTTGTTCACTGCACCGGTGTGGTCCGCCTCAACGCCGTCTTGATCTCCTGTCTGCGCGCTGTTCAGGTGTTCATCGTAGTGCTGTCTCCACCTTTCGATCACCTCGCTTTCGTTCGTCAAGATGCTTGACGAACCCTTGTCCCTGCATATCTCGGCCCGCGGCACAAATTCTTTGTGCGAGGCGTTCAGTTTCTTGAAGAACTTCCGCAATTCTCGAGAACGATGAAGCCACACTCTTTCTCTCCCAGGCGGCGCTTTTTTCCCGAAAAGGAAGTGTTTGCTGCCTTCGCTTCAGTCTGTATCGTTCCGCGTTTTGTCGAGTCGCTCGTTGCAGCATGGCTGCGCGTACTGCATCCTTCTCGTTCAGGAGCGCTCGGCACTCGTCGTCATCGAGGGGAGCAGCATCCAGTTCGTCTACACCCGGTAACGCAGCTTGCTGTTTGCTGTGGTGATGTCCAGGTTTAACGGTATTGGAGGCTGTGCTGGAAGAAGGTGCTACGTATGGCCATGTACTTGGAGGCAGCAAAGTCGATAAGTCTTAGGCCGTTTACGTTAGGTCACTGATGGGCGCTGAACCTACCAATTACCGGTCTGAACTCCTCCTCTTGGCCGACCTGAGCGTTCAAATCACCGTTGATGATTTTGATGTCGTGTTTTGGACAGCGATCGTTTTCACGCTCTAGCTGCGTATAGAATTCTTCTTCATCGTCATCGGTGCTAGCTAGATGGGGGCTGTGGACGTTGATATGATGTTGAAGAAGTGGCCTCGCATCCTCAATCAGCACATTCTTTCATTGATCGACCACTGGCTCTGAAAGTATCTGAACGCTCACTTTTGAAAAGGGCGTATCGATTTTAGTAAGTGAAATCTTTGATAATTTATATCTCAAAAACTATGAGTCGTACCGAAATAGTGTCTTAGAAAGAGTTATAGAGTATTGATGGTTGAATATGAAAAAAATGTACACTGAGAAAAAAAATTAGTACTCTTTTTTTTAATTTACAAAATAAAAATTCAATTTGCAATATCCAAAATACATATTTTTTAATTTTTTTTTAAATTTTTTCATGCAAAATAGAAGTCATGCAGAAAATTTAAAAAATGGGCCCAAGATGGTAAAACTATTTTTGACGAACTTTGTGGAACATCGAATTTTTAGGAATTTCCGAAACTTCGAATTTTTGTATGTCAACAATCATTTTTAGCCACAAATTATGAATCCTGATGTGATTCAAACAAAACAAGTTATTATCAATCTCCTTCTAAATGTAGCCATTCTCGAAATATTTAAAAAAATATTTCTAATTTATTGTCTTTTTTATAGTAAATACTCCCTTTTAATATGTTTGTCGTGTTATACCGTGTTATATGTTCATGTAATTTTATGAATTTGCTTATAATTTCCAACAACTTTTCCAACTACATCATCATGGTTCATTTTTTGACTTTTGAAAAGGGCGTATCGATTTGAGTAAGAGAAATCTTTGATAATTTATATCTCAAAAACTATGAGTCGTACCGAAATAGTGTCTTAGAAAGAGTTATAGAGTATTGATGGTTGAATATGAAAAAAATGTACACTGAGAAAAAAAATTAGTACTCTTTTTTTTAATTTACAAAATAAAAATTCAATTTGCAATATCCAAAATACATATTTTTTAATTTTTTTTAAATTTTTTCATGCAAAATAGATGTCATGCAGAAAATTTAAAAAATGGGCCCAAGATGGTAAAACTATTTTTGACGAACTTTGTGGAACATCGAATTTTTAGGAATTTCCGAAACTTCGAATTTTTGTATGTCAACAATCATTTTTAGCCACAAATTATGAATCCTGATGTGATTCAAACAAAACAAGTTATTATCAATCTCCTTCTAAATGTAGCCATTCTCGAAATATTTAAAAAAATATTTCTAATTTATTGTCTTTTTTATAGTAAATACTCCCTTTTAATATGTTTGTCGTGTTATACCGTCATGTTCATGAAATTTTATGAATTTGCTTATAATTTCCAACAACTTTTCCAACTACATCATCATGGTTCATTTTTTGACTTTTGAAAAGGGCGTATCGATTTGAGTAAGAGAAATCTTTGATAATTTATATCTCAAAAACTATGAGTCGTACCGAAATAGTGTGTTACAAAGAGTTATAGAGTATTGTTGGCTTAATTTAAAAAAATATACACTGAGAAGAAAAATTAGTACTCTTTTTTTTTATTTACAAAATAAAATTTTAATTTGCGATGTCAAAAAATTTGTATTTTTTAATATTTTTTCAATTTTTCCATATAAAATAGAAGTCATGTAGAAAATTTTAAAAAATGGGCCCAAGATGGTAAAACTGTTTTTGACGGAATTTGTGGAACATCGAATTTTTAGGAATTTTCGAAACTTCGAATTTTTGTATGTTAGCAATCATTCTTAGCCACAAATTATGAATTCTGGTGTGATTTAAAACAAAAAAGGTTATTATAAATCTCCTTCTAAATGCAACCATTCTCGAGATATTTAAAAAAATATTTTTAATTTATAATCTTTTTTATAGTAAATAATCTCTTTTAATATGTTTGTCGTGTTATACCGTCATGTTCATGAAATTTTTTGAATTTTCTTATAATTTCCAACACTTGTTTGATTGATTGAAGTTTGTATTAAAATAAAAAAATTGTTTAGTTTCGCTACGTTTTGTATTAACCCACATGTCTTCGAATGTTTCGTAACGTATCTCCTAAACATATGTCTTTACCATAACGATGTATTTGGAAAGGTTGTTGGAAATTATAAGCAAATTCATAAAATCTCATACACATGATGGTATAACACGGCACATATATTTAAAGGGCCTATTTACTATTAAAAAGACAATAAATTACAAATATTTTTTTAAATATCTCGAGAATGGCTACATTTAGAAGGAGATTGATAATATTTTTAATACATCAGGATTCATAATTTGTGATTAAAAATGACTGCTAACATACCAAACTCGAAGTTTCGAAAATTCCTAAAAATTTGAAGTTCCACAAAGTTCGTCAAAAATAGTTTTACCATCTTGAGCCCATTTTTTAAATTTTCTACATGACTTCTTTTTTATATGAAAAAATTGAAAAAAATATAAAAAAATACATATTTTTTGATATCGCAAATAAAAATTTTACTTTGTAAATGAAAAAAAGAGTACTAATTTTTCTTCTCAGTGTATATTTTTTTCAGAATAAGTCAACAACACTCTATAACTCTTTCTAACACACTATTTCGGTACGACTCATATTTTTTTGGATATAAATTATCAAAGATTTCTCTTACTCAAATCGATACGCCCTTTTCAAAAGTTACGCTTGAGTCAAAAAATGAACCATGATGATGTATTTGGAAAAGTTGTTGGAAATTATAAGTAAATTCATAAAATTTCATTAACATGATGGTATAACACGACAAACATATTAAAAGGGATTATTTACTATAAAAAAGACAATAAATTAGAAATATTTTTTTAAATATTTCGAGAATGGCTACATTTAGAAGGAGATTGATAATAACCTTTTTTGTTTTAAATCACATCAGGATTCATAATTTGTAGCTAAAAATGATTGTTGACATACAAAAATTCGAAGTCTCGGAAATTCCTAAAAATTCGATGTTCCACAAAGTTCGTTAAAAATAGTTTTACCATCTTGGGCCCATTTTTTAAATTTTCTGCATGACTTCTATTTTGCATGAAAAAATTAAAAAAAAATTGAAAAATATGTACTTTGGATATTGCAAATTGAATTTTTATTTTGTAAATAAAAAAAAGTACTATTTTTTTTCTCAGTGTACATTTTTTCAAATTCAACCATCAATACACTATAACTCTTTCGAAGACACTATTTCGGTAGGACTCATAGTTTTTGAGATATAAATTATCAAAGATTTCTCTTACTCAAATCGAAATGCCCTTTTCAAATTTTGTCGACTTTTGTCGATTTGTCGATTTGTCGATTTCATTTGGAATTACTCTATTATAAGAATTACAATTTGGACAAATAGTGTACCGACAGGATGAAGTATTTTTTCGAAATCTTAGCAACGAAATGATTTTTTGAATCGCTCATCAAAAAAAAGTAAAACTAATTCAACTCAATCATTTTGTTTCGTGTCGAGTAAAATTTCAACGCAAATTGTTCCATTAGAAAAAAATTTGATAAGCAGAAAAATTAAAAATAAAAGACTAAGAAAGTGGCGAATGAATGGAATGGGTTCGTAAGAATGCAGAATGCCCTATTCGTTTAAAAACAATTTACTCAACTGTCTTAACCAACAAAACAATTGAGAGTACTGTACAAAGTTGTCCAACATTGTTTGGCAGGGTTCGTTTTTTAATGATCTATAAGCTAGGGTTTGGGTGCACATCTAAAGAAAGAAATTTCTTTTGCCGTTCTTCGAACAACAACATTTTGAAGTATCATTTCATTCTTGTTTGTCTGAGCTATTTCAATCCAACGATTTCAATGGAATTTCCATTTTTTATGTGGAGATTTTGTTATGTTATTGTGAGCGATAATGCCATAAATACAAGGGCTGATTGTACGATTTTGAGACGCGAATCAACACATAGCTGTAGCATACCATCCTGTCAATCAAACGGAATGCGAGAAAAGCAGACCGGGGAGAAGAACCCTCGAAAGCATCTACAACAACACTTGTGCGTTAGACAAAGCCATTATTTATCATAAACATTTAATGACCATTTAATGATGGCCGGCTATCTGCATAGAGGGGCAGAAAAAGCGAGCCAGCTCGCTATTACAAGCATAACATTGATAAATGTTTCTCACTTTGCTTGGTTTGCTTCGGGGGGCGGCAAATCGATATCAATTCTCGATACGGTTATGATCTTAACGGCGTTTGTCAATACTTCCGCTGACTTTTTTTTCTACATATTTTCATGTCTAAATTAGACCCCTGTTATTTTCCTCAATTTTATGCTCAGGTCGTAAAGTTTTTTGGGATGACGTTAGTGATACAAACAATTAATGTGTGGAAGAATTGAATTATATATTTTCACAATTCATCAACAAAGTTATTTTTCAGGCGAAGATGAACTCTTCAGATTCTTAGGATAGATGAGGATGTTTTACTTTCTTTAGTGGCTCTGCAACACCAATTTGAGACCTCAAATAATAATTTGAAATTGGGAAAACTAATTATTTGTTTTTTTTTTTGGTTGATCCAGATCATTAAAATTTTGTGAAATTTGACGATACGTTTTTGTTAGGCATATAGGAATTTGTACCAGAATCTACTGTTCGATTTCTAAATATTGATATAAATTTTATATATTCAATATGAAGTTGAGCAAACCGGAATCTGAAATTTGGAACTAATCTGAGAGTACTCTTTTTATCGTCTAGATAAGTAAAATTAAATACACTGTCGGTTGTATTTGAATTTTTCCCTTTTCTCTTTGTGAACATATTGCAGATTAGCATTAACCAAACAACATCTTTCTAATCACGAAGAAAAGAACAACAACCCGAATAATCAAAATGAAAAGTCACGCCTCGAAATGAGAATCATTCCGGGGTCGGCCAGCGTGTTATACAATATTTGCTGAGATAATTTTTTCTGATGACCGCAATTTGCTACAGCTCATTTGGCAGATATATTCCGATAAATGGATAATTCTAAGCAGCGATCCTATTGACGGGCCGGAAATAGGCAATGACAAATTCAGATTTTTCTTACCTTGCCTTTCATCTTTATCTTCCACTGATCCCTTGGAAATACGATTGCTTTTTGTTCTGCAACTCTTCGCCCCCGAATACTCACCCCTTAGTGGTGCCTTTGTCCGTTCGTAGCGATACACTTTGTTAGTACCAGTCATTAGCAGCTTAATGAGGGATATTTTCGCTACAATAGCTGAAAATTGTAGATGCCAGTGGATTTTTTTTTCTGTTCGTGCTCTAAGGAAAGAAACACCCCCACTGTTTCTGATCGAGACCAGCTGATAAAAACCAAACCGGCAGTGGAAATGGAAACGAAGGATGACGGAATGAAGTAAAAAATCGCTTTTTTCATTATATACGTTGCGTGAGATGTTCCAATTCTCCTTTCGTACGATGTTTTTATTTTCTGTTGTTTGGTATTACATTTTTCCATTCAACTTTTGTATTATTTTGTGTTTTTTTAAACATAGTACATTCATTATTTTAGATACATTGTTTTTTTTCTCTATGTTTCTTGCACAGGGAGGGAGGGTTCTTGTTTATATATATATATATAAGTTTGGTTATGGTTTCATACTCTGAGAATAAGAATAAGAATTTCCAATATTTTTTGTTATGTTGCTTGAAAGGTTCGTCCATACGACTTCAGTGATATTAATTGTTTCAAAATTCTATTAACTTACCAGTGTTCGTTCAAAACATATTTTTCTGTTCGTCTGCGAGTTCAGTATATTTACATAACCCTTAAAAAACGTGTAACAATTTTTTCAATCCCTAGAAAATAATTTACATTTTGATTTTCCTTTTTATTTGACCGACACAAGTTTTCGTTATTTGCACACGAAAGATCAACATTATCCCGTCGTTGGAGCTCTTATATCGCGTTGGTAATAATCCGGCTGTAGGTTGCATGAATTGGTGTTTTATTAAAATGGCAAGCGGGCCTGAAAATGACTATTTAATGAATGCTTAGTCGAGATTATTGGCTAACTTGTAGGAAGGATGCAAAAATATACATAAATCATGACTCGTGGCTTTGATTCTTTCGCTGCTCTGCTGAAGGCGCTTGATAATTCTTTTCCGGAATCCTAATCGGATCATGGACCAAAATTCCGCTGATTGTAAACATCTGCCTCTTCGCTCTTCAATTTATTCGGTTCGCTGGTCGAGAATCTGCGGAGTACTTCCCATCCTATTGCAGCAGAGAAATAATTAATCTTGACGGTTGCGCATTTTCGGTGTGATTGATATAATGTCGCTCTCGGGATGCGAGCGCCATGGCGATATTACGTGCAGGATATGTGCAATTGTATCCAACAGAGGATACAATAGATCGTAAGTGATGCGAATGCTCTTTCTTTGTCTCCTTGATTGTGTTGAACCGCAGCTGGTGTTTCGCCTAAATTTTTTTGGAATGAAATTTTCATTAGAGCTCGCTACGAATTTCCTGTTCTGTATCTATCGAATATATATGCCCTAGAGTGTGCCTCCCCATCTCCCATACTCTACACCTGCATTAGAAACTTTGATAGCGAGGCACATTCTAGGCATAGAAATGACACACATTTAGATACAAATTTGCGTACCATTCAACACTTGGATTTGTGCGGAGGTTGCCTGCTTGTCGGCTACGATACATGTGTAGAGGCCACTGTGCGTTCGTTCCGCCTGGATAATGGTCAGCCTACTGTTGAGCCACTGCTCCGAATAGCTGAAAATGATTATACTGTTTGAATTCCGCGCTCGAGCTTAATCCATACAAGCACATGGAAGGGAGGGGGGTTGGTGTATTGAATTATCGTAACAGGGTTTGCAATTTAGAGTTTGGCGTGTTTTGATATAGTCGTATATTACACAGAATGCATTGTGTTTATGTGCTCATGTTGATTTCGAACAATTATGGTTCGGTGGTTGTCAACGTCGAGAGAAATGGAATCGTTCACCTTTTAGGTGTGGTAAGGTGTTACGTGTACGAATCTAGCAGCGTCAGCGTGGTTGCCATAACTACATTATAATTTGCATTTTTACAGATATTCCAGACTTTTTCAAACAAGGAATCTGTAGTTACAGATTTCAGTTTTTCTTTATTTCACACAGATTTTACATATTTTTCTAAAGAACATTCTATTATTTTTTCATGAATTCGTGTTGAAGTTAATGTTTTTATTTTATTTTTTTTTCATCCCTTCTGTTTCATTCGTTTGTTCAATCACAAACCCCTTATAAAATCGTCTGTTTAAATGAGTTTCATCTTATTTTCACATTCAGTTGGTGCAATTTATTTGAAAATGACTGTGTCTCATATGAATCGCTTATTATCAAAATAAAAGAAATGGTTCGTTTTTTGTTCAAAAGTACTGTAAATTTTAAATAATAAAAATAGGTAGGTTATATCTATGATATAACCGCAAGGTTGACGTGGGACTACCTTAACTTAGCAATCATTTGTTTGTATTGATTAAAATTTTGATTGAATGAAAAGATTTCCGAATTTAATTGAATTCAATATATTTGCTTTGTGAGTAAAAAGATTCCATGTAAGGTCATTATACATTCGTTACAAGTAAATTTAATGACAGTCCTTTTACGTTTGGTATGATGACATCTTGGTTTTGATGTCTGTGTCAGGCAAACACATTTCAGTCAGAACAAAAATGACCCCAATTTGCATGTATTTGCAATGCCGATTTCCCCAGACACCTTGGTTTAGAAGTCTTTATTAGGCAAACACATTTCAGTCGGAACAAAAATATCCCTGACCTGCATGAATATACAATGCCAATTTCCTCAGACACCTTGGTTCTGAAGTCTTGGGGGAAACACATTTCAGCCAGAACAAAAATGCCCCCGACTTAAATATATTTGCAATGCCAATTTTCCCACGTTCCTTGGATTTAAAGTCTGTGTTAGGGAAACACATTTAAGTCGGAACAAAAATGCCCCCGATTTGCATGTATTTGCAATGCAAATTTCCCCACACTCCATGGATTTGAAGTCTGTGTTAGGGAAACACATTTCAGTCGGAACAAAAATATCGCCGACTTTCATGTATTTGCAATGCCGATTTCTCTAACGCTACTTGGTTTTGAAGTCTGTGTTAGTGAACACAGATCGGTGCGATCAAAAGTCCCCATACTTTCATGTGTTTGCGATGCCGATTTCCCCAAGGCTGCATGGTTTTAATGGCTCTTTTGGTGAAACCGTGAATCGGGCCAATCAAAACGAGGTAGTTAGGACGTTTAGATAACGCTTAACATTTTACAGTTATTCAATTGTTTATCTAATGAAAAATAACATTTTATTAATTGCGATAGAAGCGTAGAAATATTCCGTATCAATTGATGCAAACGTCTTTCCGATCCAGTAAGAAATGTTCGAGTTATAAGCATTCGGAATCTTTAATTTTTTCCTGCATGTTCTATGTTTAGGTTTTCATTTTACCTCCCATATGCTTAACTGTCAAATTTCGTTTCGTTCTCACATAATATAACAAATGAATGAATTGAATACAAAAAAATCAATGCCGTCATGTTTTAGACACTACACTAAATGATGTTTTCTGTCTATTTTACTATTTTCCAACGTACAAAAATAATGATCTCACAAATTATCAACTACTATTGAGAGTTGTTGAATTACCCTTTCAAATGACATGTCATTGATGTTTGACAAAACATGAGCAAATGGAGTCATCTGGCATGATAATTTGGTTACGGACCAGTACATTTCGAGATTTTTTGAACAGTTGACAACCTAGTGGAACAATCGACGATGCCCGCTTATCCATATTTTTTGAAGTCTAAATTAATGTATTGGTACAACCATTCGATAAAAACAATTGCTTTATAGTACGTGATAATGATAACCCTTCAATTGCAGAAGCGACGATTAAATTTTAAATATTAATTGCGATGTTCGCAACTTCAGCTCTTATCTGCACACATGTGTGAAAACGCTTTATTTCAATAAAATATTATCTTATGTATGTTATATCGAATGTTTCCAACTCGAATAAAGTATATTGTCTAATTCGACGCTTATGCTCAGCATCCCACGGCACCGCGGAAAGATTACCACTTCAACTTGATTGCACTGCCGCTCGAGTTGGCTCGAGTAAACATTGAAGTGCTTTGAACGGCGGCACAAGCGGAAACATAAAGCCGTTGATAGCAGAAATCAGAAACCATTTGCATAGACTTACCTACAACTGAGCTTGATATCTTTCGGGAGCTCGGTACCATCTTTTTTCCAAACGATATTCTGTGGTAACGATTGTTTGGTCTTATCTTTATTATTATTGCTCGCTGTCACTCCCTCGTTTAAAAGTTTGGAGCCGGTCATCCTCGTTCCGCTCGGTGAAAGTTGTAAACCGTTGATGGTGTGGCCCGCCGGTGATGGAACATCATTTGGCAGTGTTGCCAGGTACGAAAGCGACACCTGACAAGAGATATCGATAGTGCTACCTAATTTATAATATCTGTCGTAGAACTCGTAGCCGATTTCGTCTACGATCCTCACCGCTGGTTCTAAACAGTAAGAGAGAGAAGATATAAAGTTAGTACGATATTCAGAGATAAATCAATTCTGTGTGAAAAATGTATTCGAAAAATTCTGGAGATAACGGTTCGGTAATCAATCTGAATTGAAACCAGAGATACTCAACAGCAACAACAACAAGTTGCCATTGTTGTAATAAATACCGACTGAACAGTATGCTTCGTTTCAATGCTGCGTTAATCCCGCATAATAAATCTCAGAGTTAATTGTGTCTGCTGGAAATGAAGCCATTGTATGGCAATTTGCACGCTGGTCGGTAATTCATCTCCAAGACAAATTTTTATTCCTGGTAGGCAGCGGCAGAGCTCGTAATCAAGCACATCCAAAAATTCATCGTAAATCCTTCTTCATGCGCTGATCAGAAGTATATTATTTCCGTCTTTCGCCTGAAGATTAATTCTTCTCTGCTGAATTATTCGCTTTGCGCTTTTATATTCCGTCAGTGCGAATGGCATGCCCTGAATGGCTGATCGACTGAATACTTTTCACACGGATGGAAATGAAAGACATTCAATGAAACGCGAAGCAATCATTCATTCCGTTTTGCTGGGGATTTGCTAATTGTACCGAAATACCTCTATGAGAGAGAGAGAGAGAGAGAGAGAGAGAGAGAGAGAGAGAGAGAGAGAGACAAAGGACACCTACCTAGAACCGTGAGATTGGTGGCAAAAACTCGGGGCGGATGCGTGGATACCTGACACATGTACATGCCGCCATCTTCGTTCTTGATAGGGTTGATATGTAGGCGCCAATTGTTCGGATATTGAAATTTCACCCTTATCCTTGGATCGCCACTATACGTATTGTTTCCTACTGTTAGTAGTGATACCTTATCAGTCGTTCGCCTTATCCACATCACCTGATGTCATACGCATTGAGGAAGTTATAAATGGTGGGAAAAGGGAGAACAAAAAGCTACTTTTCAAAGAAGATAAGCCAAATTGTAATACATTTGTTATTGGCACACTTTATCCCTCTCGGGTTAACTTGTTTGTGTGTGTGTACGTGTGTGTGAGAGAATAATCCAACCCGGTCAGAAAGGAAATTAGAACAAGATTGGAAAAGTGTCTTACCGTTTTATCTTTAAGCATTCCTACCCTACAGTTGAGAATTGCTTCCGTCGACAAATGATATCCTACTTGCAATGCTCCGGAAGTCACGTTGAGTGGCTCTTCGAAAAATGGACCCCAGTGCCGCTCATGATGATGCTTGGACTGATAAGGCATTGAATGCATAATCCTATGTCGAATATCAGGTAAAGTAGGTACTAGTACTGTAACCATAATTTGTCAAATTAAATGTCTTTCGCTTCATCATTTTGAGGATGACAGTTAATCTTACATGGTCGAAAAGTTGTGAATTTTATGCTGTAGTTAGTTTTGTGCTGATCCATCATTTGTTCGGCCGCAGGTGTGGATGTTCGTTGCTCTGTGGCTGCTCCTGCTGCTGCTGGTGGTGAGGGATCTATCCTAGCTGTCGAATGCAATTGTGCCGCCTCGGCTCCATCGATCAGAAGGGTTGGGATATTGGTCTGATGCTGCCAAGGGGATGTTAACGCTTCCGTCGTTGTCACGTTGAGTAGTATCACCTCTGCCGGTGACATCGTCGACACCGACAATTGGCTATTTGGAGTGACTTGTTTAGAATATGCGTTTGCGTTTGCTGTTGTTGTGGGACGTTCTGTTAACATGGTTTGCTCTCTCATATCTGAGAACGAAAACAAAGAAAAAGAATATCGTTCAAAAAATTGAGATGGTGAATATCATGCTATCCTGTTTGACGCATTTAGTTTCCCTGAAAATTGTACAATGCTTTCCAGCAAGCGCATTAAAACATTAAAAAGAAAAGTGAGAAATCTTTTTTTTTATGGAGGGGCCACTGCGCATCGAGCAGATCATTCGGAATAAAGGGGTTCAAAAAAAAAAACAAAAACAAACGGTAGCAAATCTAAGCAAAGCAACTGTTCGTAAAGCTATTAGAAAATTCTAAATTACGGTCAACTTTACGAACTTTAGGAGCAATGCTCGTTCGAGAAAAATATCGCCCACGAGATGACCATCAGATGAACAAAATTTTTTGAGCGTTTTGAGCCATCGAGCAACTGCATTAAAGTTAGATTACAAGGCGTTTGAGCTCTACGTCGGATATGATAAAAAAAAAGAACTAGCCGATGTTTGCAACATGCACCCATGTTTTTCGGTGCGGGTAATATAGACATGTAGTGGGGGGAATATGGACAGGTTTATAATATACGAAGTGTAGAACCATTCAACCAAGGTCTGAACTCATCACGAATGTTTGTTAAATGACGAAAAAATACTTCTAAATCCACATATAAATCCACAATAAACGGGCAGAACCTCAACTATTTTGCTTTTGGTTCCAGCCAGCTTCTAGACAGTCCACCTTTGGCGACTTGATTCCCGTCTGTAGACGTACAGCATTCCTTAGGAACAGAATAAACAGACTTTTTACAGTCCATCACATTCCCATTAGCAACTGTCCGTTTCACCACATCAATTTTTCACATGAAAAAAATAAATTAATCCAGAATCAAGAGGTGATAGATGATCATATTTTTTATATTATTTCAACAATGACAGAGTTATAGAACTTTTTTTGGTTTCGGACTCTGTTGCCTCAAACTGGCTCTATATTGAAAAATACGCTACAAAAGACGATTCTGTTGCTACCATTTGAGAGATGAGAAAATTCAGTACAGGATATAGTAGTTGAACATCTAATTTAGTTGATTCAAATAACCTTTTGGAAGTGAAAATTTAAAAGTTAGAATGTTTTTAAGTGTTATCATTAATTTTATCCTATTTTTTTAACTTGATTGTTAATATCAACTAAATTAATTCTCTCTAACCGCCTTACAATTTGTTCTTTGCCACCCAAATTCTATCTTTCTTAACTTCGCTGCAACACGATATAAACAACTTCTGGTGAAAATTCAAACAAAATCTTCAAAAATCACGATTTTACCTCATTGCACATAAAGCCTGTCCACGTTAAATTTCGGACACCAAGATGATGCCAGTAAAACAAAAATTCACGTAATACAACAAAACCGATTGTTTATTTAAGTAAAATAGACTTATATCTAAAACAAGGAAAGCTTACTTCGATGCTAATTACGTTGCCTGTAAAATTCACGAACTTTCATGGGAACATCTGCCATTAGGTTCCGTACAGTATCCTCAGATTTGCTGGCGGCGGCGCTTTTCCATCTGCTCTTGAAATAATTAATGCCATTCGCTTTCTTCTTAGTTTCGAATAGTTTTCGCTCAATCAGAGCCCAGTACTTTTCCACTGGGCGAAGTTCTGGACAGTTCGGTGGATTTGCCTTTTCTGGCACATATTTGACCTCATGTGCATTATACCTTTCCAGGATGGATTTTGCATAGTGACAAGAAGCCAAATCTGGCCAAAACAACGCTGGAGAGTCATGGCTTCTTATGAATGGTAGCAACCGCTTCTGGAAACATTTCATCTCGTAGACATCTTTGTTGATAGTGCCGGTAGAGACGAAACATTTGGATTTTCGGCCACACCTGCTTATTGCCTGCCAAACCAAGTACTTTTTGAGGAATTGAGACTGCTTCTTGATCCGGAAACACTCGGCTACGGTAATCCTTCGCATTGCAGTATAAAAAGCGAGACCCGAAAGCTGTTTGAAGTCTTCGAGTACAACATTTTTTTCAAAAACTGGGTGTAGATCACCTTAGCACGGCTTTTTGCAGTGAAATTTTGCTTATCATCACGATTGGGCACCTTTTTCACTTTGTACGCCTTCAGTCCATGCCTCTGCTTCACTTTTGACGTAGGACTACGTCTTTCATTTCTATACCGGGGTGTAAAATCAAAGCTTCGAAAACGAAAGCGTTACGCCGGAGACCGAGATTTTGAGCGTTAATAGCTCTTAAACAACTGACCGAAATGGTATGATAAACACTTCATTCGAAAGATAAAATGTCTACGCGTTATATACTTGTTACTTTTTCATCCAAAAACTTGTTTCAATAGCCTTAAAATTGCTTTCAAAACAGGCTATTGAAATCACCAATCGGTATATAAGCAAGCACCGCTCGGAAATTCACTCAGTTATAATTGAACAGCGATTGGAGCATGTTGTCTCTGTTCTGGTGAAGCTGAATTCGTTCATCATGAAAGCGCTGATGAACGGTGTCACCAAGAGCCTGTTTGTGCACCTTAGGACAGAAGGGAATCCATCAGGAGGAGATTGATTCCATAAACGGTTTCACTTGAGACATCGGAGGAGCCGCCACACAAACACATACAAGCGCCGAACTTTTTTCGTTGGGTTGCCATCCAGCGTCGAGAAGATTCCGGAAAGACGTTCTCGTTGCAGGAAAATATTTTCAATATTTTCGTATCCAGTATTGGATGCGCGCGCAACGGAAAATGTTTCGCATCGCGAAAGTCATATAATTTACAATCGATTATTGCTCAGTAACTGAAAATTGCAAACTCAGGGAGTTCATTCGCCTCTAGTTTGCCTTCCAAATTACCATCGTAAACCTCTCGATTCAATCGGACAAAAAAGCATAACTTGAGCGATACTCTGGTGGTGAAACGCATTCATTTTTCGTGAGGACATCGACAAGACAACATCGTTACTGAACGAGCTGAACGAGCTGAACAAGCTGAACGAGCTGGACGGAGAGACCTGACCTGACCTGACCTGACCTGACCTGACCTGACCTGACCTGACCTGACCTGACCTGACCTGACCTGACCTGACCTGACCTGACCTGACCTGACCTGACCTGACCTGACGTGACCTGACCTGACCTGACCTGACCTGACCTGACCTGACCTGACCTGACCTGACCTGACCTGACCTGACCTGACCTGACCTGACCTGACCTGACCTGACCTGACCTGACCTGACCTGACCTGACCTTTTTTTTTTTTTTTTTTTGGCAGACTTATCTCACTTCTTAACTAGGCGAACCTAGCCAGAATTTTCACCTGCCCCCGGGCTTCTGAATGCCAAAGGGGGACTAGGCTCTGCGGAATGCACGTATCTGTATGCTCGTGCTGTTTTAGTCCTGACCGAGGAATTGTCGGACAATCGCGCAGGTGCTAAGGATGACCGACTTTTGGATGCCGGCCAATTCCTTCTCGATGTTCAACACCTTTAGCGCTTCCAGAAGTGTCTTCGGGATAATTCCAGTTCCAGAGAGAACGACTGGAACAATTCTTGGGACCTCCCTTAGCCCCCACAGTTCCTTGAGCTCCACGGCCAATGGTCGGTACTTGCAGATTTTGCGACCGTGGGTCTCCTCCAGATTCTGGTTCAGTGGAATAGCGACATCGATGATGGTGACTTTGCGGTCGCTCTTGTCGTAAACCATTATATCTGGGCGGTTGTGGTGGATCGAGAGGTCGGTCAGAACAGTGCGATCCCAGTACAGCTTGAAACGGTCATTTTCCAGGACAGGTGCAGGCAGGTACCGGTAGTTTGGTACGTTGTCTTCCAGTAGAGCACATTGGAGCGCCAGTTGTCGATGAACAATACGGGCCACGTTGTTATGGCGCTCGGTGTAGGCTGCGTTGGCCAAAACGGGACAGCCTCCCATAATGTGCTCTATGTTTTCACCTGGTTGATGGCACATCCGGCAAATGTCATCAACGTCTTGATGCCAGACGTACCGCCTGCAGTTTCTCGTCGGCATTATCCTGTCCTGGATGGCTATCATGTCGGCTTCTACTACTGAAGAGAGTTCACCACGCGTTAGCCACAGATTAGATGCGGCCTTGTCGACGTGTGGCCGGTCCAGTTGATGGGGGTGGGCACCATGCACTGCCTTCTGCTTCCAAGCTGCAATCTTCTCCTCCACTGTCTGCAGATTGCAGTTGAGTTGGTACTCCGCTTGCGCCAAGTGCAG
This sequence comes from Toxorhynchites rutilus septentrionalis, assembly GCF_029784135.1. Classification (NCBI taxonomy): domain Eukaryota; kingdom Metazoa; phylum Arthropoda; class Insecta; order Diptera; family Culicidae; genus Toxorhynchites; species Toxorhynchites rutilus. The sequence goes on along the minus strand of NC_073746.1, from coordinate 205,715,762 downwards.
AGCGCTGTATCCTCTGTCGGCGGCGCAGACAGCCCGGTATAGCGCGTTTTGGTTGGCGCGTTCTGCGAAGTACTCGCGCAGTTGTCGTACCTGGGCAACACACAGTGCAGAAATGTCGACGATTCCAAGTCCCCCTTCTTTGCGTGGTAGTGAAACTCTCTCCAGTGCCGATTGAGGATGGTGCATTCCGGCCTCTTTGAATGCTTTCCTCATCCTCCTCTCAAGGTCCTCTAGGTTAGTTTTGCTCCATTTGACTACACCAAAACTGAAGGTCAGCAGGGGAACCGCGAATGTGTTGATCGCGCGTACCTTGTTCCCCGCGTTGAGGAAAGTCCTCAGGACACAGTTCACTCGACTCAAGAACTTGTCTCGCAGCTCCGTCTTGATGTCGGAGTGGCGAATCCCGGTGAGCTGTCGGAATCCAAGATATTTATAGGATTCGCCACGAACCATGTCTCTTATAAACTCGCCGTCATAGACCTCGTAGCCTCCGGATTCGGTAAGTTGTCCTTTCAGCAGGTGGACACAGCGACACTTGTCGAGGCCGAACTCCATACAGATGTCCCTGCTTATGTCTTCGACAACCCGGATAGCTACACCTAGACGCTGACGTGAATCAGCGTAGACCTTGAGATCGTCCATGTAAAAGGTATGGGTCACTTCTTCGTGGGCGCCGTCGCCATACCTTATTTTATAGCCATGACCGTTTCTATTGAGCGTCCTACTGAGGGGGTTCAGTGCCCAGTGAGTTTTTTTTTTTTTTTTGGCAGACTTATCTCACTTCTTAACTAGGCGAACCTAGCCAGAATTTTCACCTGCCCCCGGGCTTCTGAATGCCAAAGGGGGACTAGGCTCTGCGGAATGCACGTATCTGCATGCTCGTGCTGTTTCAGTCCTGACCGAGAAATTGTCGGACAATCGCGCAGGTGCTAAGGATGACCGACTTTTGGATGCCGGCCAATTCCTTCTCCATATTCAACACCTTTAGCGCTTCCAGAAGTGTCTTCGGGACAATTCCAGTTCCAGAGAGAACGACTGGAACAATTCTTGGGACCTCCCTTAGCCCCCACAGTTCCTTGAGCTCCACGGCCAATGGTCGGTACTTGCAGATTTTGCGACCGTGGGTCTCCTCCAGATTCTGGTTCAGTGGAATAGCGACATCGATGATGGTGACTTTGCGGTCGCTCTTGTCGTAAACCATTATATCTGGGCGGTTGTGGTGGATCGAGAGGTCGGTCAGAACAGTGCGATCCCAGTACAGCTTGAAACGGTCATTTTCCAGGACAGGTGCAGGCAGGTACCGGTAGTTTGGTACGTTATCTTCCAGTAGAGCACATTGGAGCGCCAGTTGTCGATGAACAATACGGGCCACGTTGTTGTGGCGCTCGGTGTAGGCTGCGTTGGCCAAAACGGGACAGCCTCCCATAATGTGCTCTATGTTTTCACCTGGTTGATGGCACATCCGGCAAATGTCATCAACGTCTTGATGCCAGACGTACCGCCTGCAGTTTCTCGTCGGCATTATCCTGTCCTGGATGGCTATCATGTCGGCTTCTACTACTGAAGAGAGTTCACCACGCGTTAGCCACAGATTAGATGCGGCCTTGTCGACGTGTGGCTGGTCCAGTTGATGGGGGTGGGCACCATGCACTGCCTTCTGCTTCCAAGCTGCAATCTTCTCCTCCACTGTCTGCAGATTGCAGTTGAGTTGGTACTCCGCTTGCGCCAAGTGCAGAGCGCTGTATCCTCTGTCGGCGGCGCAGACAGCCCGGTATAGCGCGTTTTGGTTGGCGCGTTCTGCGAAGTACTCGCGCAGTTGTCGTACCTGGGCAACACACAGTGCAGATATGTCGACTATTCCAAGTCCCCCTTCTTTGCGTGGCAGTGAAACTCTCTCCAGTGCCGATTGAGGATGGTGCATTCCGGCCTCTTTAAATGCTTTCCTCATCCTCCTCTCAAGGTCCTCTAGGTCAGTTTTGCTCCATTTGACTACACCAAAACTGAAGGTCAGCAGGGGAACCGCGAATGTGTTGATCGCGCGTACCTTGTTCCCCGCGTTGAGGAAAGTCCTCAGGACACAGTTCACTCGACTCAAGAACTTGTCTCGCAGCTCCGTCTTGATGTCGGAGTGGCGAATCCCGGTGAGCTGTCGGAATCCAAGATATTTATAGGATTCGCCACGAACCATGTCTCTTATAAACTCGCCGTCATAGACCTCGTAACCTCCGGATTCGGTAAGCTGCCCTTTCAGCAGATGGACACAGCGGCACTTGTCGAGGCCGAACTCCAAGCAGATGTCCCTGCTTATGTCTTCGACAACCCGGATAGCTACACCTAGACGCTGACGTGAATCAGCGTAGACCTTGAGATCATCCATGTAGAAGGTATGGGTCACTTCTTCGTGGGCGCCGTCGCCATACCTTATTTTATAGCCATGACCGTTTCTATTGAGCGTCCTACTGAGGGGGTTCAGTGCCAGACAAAACCAAAGCGGGCTGAAAGAGTCGCCTTGGAATATCCCCCTCTTTATCTGCAGCGTTCTAGACTGCAACACATTTTCCCCATCACTGAGGTGCAGAGACGTACTCCACTGCCTCATCGCATGCTGCAGGAACCTAACGACGACGGGATCAATTTTGTAGAGCTCCAATACCCGGACGAGAAACGAGTGAGGTATGGAGTCATAAGCCTTCCTGTAATCGATATAGGCCATACTTAGGTTCCGCTGGTTATATACCGCCTGGCCGACTATGGCTGCGTCGATGATGGCCTGGTCTTTGCAGCCATGCGTATTTTTCCTGCATCCTTTCTGCTCTTCTGCGATGATGTGATGCTGTTCGCAGTGAGCAGAAACTTTGGCGGTAATTATGCTGCTCAGTATTTTGTACAGACTCGATAGGCACGTTATCGGTCTGTACTTTGATGGGTTCAATGTGTTGCTGTCTTTCGGGAGGAGGAAGGTGACGCCACGGGTGGCGAATTGAGGAAGGTTGTGTGGGTCACGTAGCACCTTGTTGAAGCACTCAGCTATCTTTGGATGTGCGACGGTCAGCTTCTTGTGCCAAAAGTTCTGGACACCATCGGGGCCCGGTGCTGCCCAGTTCCTCAGGCACCGCGAGGCTTCGCGGACATCGTTCTCTCCGACGATGATAGCTGGCATCTCTCCAATTTCACCACAACTCTCCTCCTCCCGTCTTAACCACATTTGCCCATCGCGATGTTGTACTGGGGTCTCCCAAATACCAGCCCAGAAGTTCGTCACATCGCTAATATCTGGCAAACCTTCGCGGTAGTCGGGCTTCTCGTCGCTAATGTGGTCGTAGAACGCTTTTTCGTTATCTCTGAACATCCGATTTTGTTCCTGGCGCTTTGCAGAGTCAGAGTAACGTTTCAGCCGTTTTGTAAGGACGCTCAATTGCTGTACCAGTGTGTCGAGTTTTTCCGTCAGCTGGTGAGCTCCCAGCTGGCGAAGTTCAGTAGGCCGCACGATCACAGCAACTTGGCGACATAATTTCGCCGATCTGCTGCCTCTTTTGTACGCCATCAGTCTTCCAATTGCGGCGCGCTTGTTTAGGATCCGTTGCTCCAATCTCCTTCGCCATGGAGGCTCACGCCTTTCACGGAGATGTTGGAGCAGTCCGCCTCTTGGCCTAATACGGTATCCTAAACTTTTGGCGGTCGCCACAGCAGCACAGTAAACTATCAGTTGCAGCTCCTCCATGTTCTCAGCATCAACCAAGTGCAGCGGAAGAACGTGCTCGTTCATGAGCTTTACTGCACTTGTCAGCCTGCGGGAATGCTGCAACTTCGGGATCCTGGGGCGCGACAAAGGGTCCGTGTCGCGGAACTGTGAGATCGCCTCGTCGTAATGGAAGACCAGATCGCGTAGTAGTTGTTGATCTGGCTGTGGATCTTCCGGCTCAGAGGGTTGTTGTACTGTGGCCTCCACTGGTGCTGATTCGCGTGCCCCACTCGCGAATGAATTGCTCAGCCGTACTGAACTTCGTCTCGACACATCGCTTGCTCTGCTTGTTCTGGAGCTTAGTTCTCTCTGCACCTGCTGCTTGATCTCGTCGACTTGCGTTTGGGAGAGCATATTGTTGCGTACAATCGCTCTACGCCTCGCGTTCATCGCGTTTTGGTCAAGCCTCCCGACGAACTCTGGATACGCTTCCTCGAACATTGCGAGTATTCGAGGGCGACCGCTCATGTCCGTCTCCAAAGCAGTGCAGATGTAATAGGCGCGGATCACGAATTCGTTCATTTCGTGTGTCCACATGATCCGTCGCCTAGTAGTACCCACAAGTGTGGACGACTGTCGTCTGACAGTCGCAACACGCCTCGTAGGCGCAGCGTTTCGTTGGTGATGTCGATGGCTGCTGTTTCCGTGTGGCGGTAGCTCTTCGGGTTGAACCCGGCTGGTGGCCCGCTCTTGCACATCGCCCTCCAGCCGCTGGCCGCTCGCTCTTACGCCCGTTCCAGGACCAGCTCCAGTTCGGGGACCCTCCTCGGGTGATCGCATTCGTAGTATTCGTCTTGACCTTAGCTCCATTGTCTGGGTGTATCTCCTTTGCCCGGGAGACAGCGGGTTGGCAAGGCCTCCATGACCCGGGAGGCCTTCCCCGGGAGAGATATAGCGCTCTGACTCGCTCGCACCCCCTCACTTAGCCACTTTCGACACCCGTTCTCGGAGCCAAGACCAGGTGTGTGTTTCCAGTTCACGCCCGATCTAAAAATGTCGTCATATGATCTTCGTGGAGGCGTGAGATAGGAACATTTGAGACCAACAGGTAGGCTCCTACCCTAGTGTTGATCCCCATTTGAGAATTTTTTTTTTGGCAGACTTATCTCACTTCTTAACTAGGCGAACCTAGCCAGAATTTTCACCTGCCCCCGGGCTTCTGAATGCCAAAGGGGGACTAGGCTCTGCGGAATGCACGTATCTGCATGCTCGTGCTGTTTTAGTCCTGACCGAGGAATTGTCGGACAATCGCGCAGGTGCTAAGGATGACCGACTTTTGGATGCCGGCCAATTCCTTCTCGATGTTCAACACCTTTAGCGCTTCCAGAAGTGTCTTCGGGATAATTCCAGTTCCAGAGAGAACGACTGGAACAATTCTTGGGACCTCCCTTAGCCCCCACAGTTCCTTGAGCTCCACGGCCAATGGTCGGTACTTGCAGATTTTGCGACCGTGGGTCTCCTCCAGATTCTGGTTCAGTGGAATAGCGACATCGATGATGGTGACTTTGCGGTCGCTCTTGTCGTAAACCATTATATCTGGGCGGTTGTGGTGGATCGAGAGGTCGGTCAGAACAGTGCGATCCCAGTACAGCTTGAAACGGTCATTTTCCAGGACAGGTGCAGGCAGGTACCGGTAGTTTGGTACGTTGTCTTCCAGTAGAGCACATTGGAGCGCCAGTTGTCGATGAACAATACGGGCCACGTTGTTGTGGCGCTCGGTGTAGGCTGCGTTGGCCAAAACGGGACAGCCTCCCATAATGTGCTCTATGTTTTCACCTGGTTGATGGCACATCCGGCAAATGTCATCAACGTCTTGATGCCAGACGTACCGCCTGCAGTTTCTCGTCGGCATTATCCTGTCCTGGATGGCTATCATGTCGGCTTCTACTACTGAAGAGAGTTCACCACGCGTTAGCCACAGATTAGATGCGGCCTTGTCGACGTGTGGCCGGTCCAGTTGATGGGGGTGGGCACCATGCACTGCCTTCTGCTTCCAAGCTGCAATCTTCTCCTCCACTGTCTGCAGATTGCAGTTGAGTTGGTACTCCGCTTGCGCCAAGTGCAGAGCGCTGTATCCTCTGTCGGCGGCGGTATAGCGCGTTTTGGTTGGCGCGTTCTGCGAAGTACTCGCGCAGTTGTCGTACCTGGGCAACACACAGTGCAGAAATGTCGACGATTCCAAGTCCCCCTTCTTTGCGTGGTAGTGAAACTCTCTCCAGTGCCGATTGAGGATGGTGCATTCCGGCCTCTTTGAATGCTTTCCTCATCCTCCTCTCAAGGTCCTCTTGGTTAGTTTTGCTCCATTTGACTACACCAAAACTGAAGGTCAGCAGGGGAACCGCGAATGTGTTGATCGCGCGTACCTTGTTCCCCGCGTTGAGGAAAGTCCTCAGGACACAGTTCACTCGACTCAAGAACTTGTCTCGCAGCTCCGTCTTGATGTCGGAGTGGCGAATCCCGGTGAGCTGTCGGAATCCAAGATATTTATAGGATTCGCCACGAACCATGTCTCTTATAAACTCGCCGTCATAGACCTCGTAGCCTCCGGATTCGGTAAGTTGTCCTTTCAGCAGGTGGACACAGCGACACTTGTCGAGGCCGAACTCCATACAGATGTCCCTGCTTATGTCTTCGACAACCCGGATAGCTACACCTAGACGCTGACGTGAATCAGCGTAGACCTTGAGATCGTCAATGTAAAAGGTATGGGTCACTTCTTCGTGGGCGCCGTCGCCATACCTTATTTTATAGCCATGACCGTTTCTATTGAGCGTCCTACTGAGGGGGTTCAGTGCCAGACAAAACCAAAGCGGGCTGAAAGAGTCGCCTTGGAATATCCCCCTCTTTATCTGCAGCGTTCTAGACTGCAACACATTTTTCCCATCACTGAGGTGCAGAGACGTACTCCACTGCCTCATCGCATGCTGCAGGAACCTAACGACGACGGGATCAATTTTGTAGAGCTCCAATACCCGGACGAGAAACGAGTGAGGTATGGAGTCATAAGCCTTCCTGTAATCGATGTAGGCCATACTTAGGTTCCGCTGGTTATATACCGCCTGGCCGACTATGGCTGCGTCGATGATGGCCTGGTCTTTGCAGCCATGCGTATTTTTCCTGCATCCTTTCTGCTCTTCTGCGATGATGTGATGCTGTTCGCAGTGAGCAGAAACTTTGGCGGTAATTATGCTGCTCAGTATTTTGTACAGACTCGATAGGCACGTTATCGGTCTGTACTTTGATGGGTTCAATGTGTTGCTGTCTTTCGGGAGGAGGAAGGTGACGCCACGGGTGGCGAATTCAGGAAGGTTGTGTGGGTCACGTAGCACCTTGTTGAAGCACTCAGCTATCTTTGGATGTGCGACGGTCAGCTTCTTGTGCCAAAAGTTCTGGACACCATCGGGGCCCGGTGCTGCCCAGTTCCTCAGGTACCGCGAGGCTTCGCGGACATCGTTCTCTCCGACGATGATAGCTGGCATCTCTCCAATTTCACCACAACTCTCCTCCTCCCGTCTTAACCACATTTGCCCGTCGCGATGTTCTACTGGGGTCTCCCAAATACCAGCCCAGAAGTTCGTCACATCGCTAATATCTGGCAAACCTTCGCGGTAGTCGGGCTTCTCGTCGCTAATGTGGTCGTAGAACGCTTTTTCGTTATCTCTGAACATCCGATTTTGTTCCTGGCGCTTTGCAGAGTCAGAGTAACGTTTCAGCCGTTTAGTTAGGACGCTCAATTGCTGTACCAGTGTGTCGAGTTTTTCCGTCAGCTGGTGAGCTCCCAGCTGGCGAAGTTCAGTAGGCCGCACGATCACAGCAACTTGGCGACATAATTTCGCCGATCTGCTGCCTCTTTTGTACGCCATCAGTCTTCCAATTGCGGCGCGCTTGTTTAGGATCCGTTGCTCCAATCTCCTTCGCCATGGAGGCTCACGCCTTTCACGGAGATGTTGGAGCAGTCCGCCTCTTGGCCTAATACGGTATCCTAAACTTTTGGCGGTCGCCACAGCAGCACAGTAAACTTTCAGTTGCAGCTCCTCCATGTTCTCAGCATCAACCAAGTGCAGCGGAAGAACGTGCTCGTTCATGAGCTTTACTGCACTTGTCAGCCTGCGGGAATGCTGCAACTTCGGGATCCTGGGGCGCGACAAAGGGTCCGTGTCGCGGAACTGTGAGATCGCCTCGTCGTAATGGAAGACCAGATCGCGTAGTAGTTGTTGATCTGGCTGTGGATCTTCCGGCTCAGGGGGTTGTTGTACTGTGGCCTCCACTGGTGCTGATTCGCGTGCCCCACTCGCGAATGAATTGCTCAGCCGTACTGAACTTCGTCTCGACACATCGCTTGCTCTGCTTGTTCTGGAGCTTAGTTCTCTCTGCACCTGCTGCTTGATCTCGTCGACTTGCGTTTGGGAGAGCATATTGTTGCGTACAATCGCTCTACGCCTCGCGTTCATCGCGTTTTGGTCAAGCCTCCCGACGAACTCTGGATACGCTTCCTCGAACATTGCGAGTATTCGAGGGCGACCGCTCATGTCCGTCTCCAAAGCAGTGCAGATGTAATAGGCGCGGATCACGAATTCATTCATTTCATGTGTCCACATGATCCGTCGCCTAGTAGTACCCACAAGTGTGGACGACTGTCGTCTGACAGTCGCAACACGCCTCGTAGGCGCAGCGTTTCGTTGGTGATGTCGATGGCTGCTGTTTCCGTGTGGCGGTAGCTCTTCGGGTTGAACCCGGCTGGTGGCCCGCTCTTGCACATCGCCCTCCAGCCGCTGGCCGCTCGCTCTTACGCCCGTTCCAGGACCAGCTCCAGTTCGGGGACCCTCCTCGGGCGATTGCATTCTGAGTATTCTTCGTGAACGTAGCTCCATTTTCTGGGTGTATCTCCTTTGCCCGGGAGACAGCGGGTTGGCAAGGCCTCCATGACCCGGGAGGCCTTCCCCGGGAGAGATATAGCGCTCTGACTCGCTCGCACCCCCTCACTTAGCCACTTTCGACACCCGTTCTCGGAGCCAAGACCAGGTGTGTGTTTCCAGTTCACGCCCGATCTAAAAATGTCGTCATATGATCTTCGTGGAGGCGTGAGATAGGAACATTTGAGACCAACAGGTAGGCTCCTACCCTAGTGTTGATCCCCATTTTTTTTTTTTTTTTTTATAGAGGTGAGGAACGCTCTTCCAGCCTTATCTGGGAAGGGATCACCCAGACGTCGAGTGGGGATCGCACCCACAAAAACCAAGCCCTCTACTCGTAGCCTCATTCCCCCCGGGACCACATCTAGGCGACTACTTCAGGGGGCGGCTGTGCTCATGCACTTCACGAGTTTTCAACGCTAACTAGCGTTGATCCTTCCCTTTTTCTCTATACATCTCATTTACGTTACCGTTGTACTCCGCCACGCACATCCGCAGCACAGGCTTCCTTTTACCCGTCGAGACGTGTACCGATTAGGAATTGCCCTCCAACTTGACGCGCAACCCGTCACAGTCACCCTCGCGGGGTTTCTCACCTGTCGAGACGTGAACCGATTAGGAAGCGCCCTCCATCTTGACGCGCGCCCCGTCACAGCCACCCTCGCAGGATTTCTCTTCCCAACGGAGCGCCGATTAGGCAGTGCCCTCCAACATAACGCGCACTCCGTCACAGCAACTCTCGTGGGGGTACCCACCGATTTGATGATGCTCTCCTAGGCTCTCGCTCCGCCGAAACGACCCTCGCAATGTTCCTCTCTCAATCCACCAACAGGCATTGCCAGCATTTTCTTGACCCTGCTCTCCAGATTCCGCTTATCCGTCGAGACGTGTACCGATTAGGAATTGCCCTCCAGCTTGACGCGCAACCCGTCACAGTCACCCTCGCGGGGTTTCTCACCTGTCGAGACGTGAACCGATTAGGAAGCGCCCTCCAACTTGACGCGCGCCCCGTCACAGCCACCCTCGCAGGATTTCTCTTCCCAACGGAGCGCCGATTAGGCAGTGCCCTCCAACATAACGCGCACTCCGTCACAACGACTCTCGTGGGGTACTACACTTTGCAACAGCCCTCGCATTTGTTCCTCTTCTATGGTCAGGGGTTATTACTACGCTGGTCGGCCCTCCACTTCCGCTGTAGCTCGGACATGATGTGTATGATTACACTGTTCACAGCGTTCCAGGTGCCCTCGTCGCGACACATTTTCTCTACTATGTTCCCGGCATGAAGGGCAGGCAGCCCCTCGCGTCTTGCGGTGAACCTGGGACACACAAATACCACGTGTTCTGGTGTTTCCTCCACATCTTCACACTCCGGACAGAGTGCCGATGTTGCGTGCCCGAACCGGTGCAAATATTGCCTGAAGCAGCCATGTCCAGACAGGAACTGTGTCAGATGAAAATTCACCTCCCCGTGCTTCCTGTTCAGCCAGGTCGATAGTACCGGTATGAGCCCATACGTCCACCTGCCTTTCTCCGCCGTGTCCCATTCCTGCTGCCACTTCAAGAGTGATTCTACTCTCGCTGTTTTCCGGATACCCCTGATTTCCTTTCGTCTGTAGCACTCTCTGTCTTCCGCCAGAGTGATGCCAATAGGGATCATGCCGGCGATAACGCAGACTGCCTCCAACGAGATCGTCCTATACGCGCTCGCAACTCTCATCGCCATGAGCCGAAACGTACGGTCCAGTTTTCTACGATTCCGGTGGGTTTCGAGAGCCGCCGACCAGGCTGGTGCTCCGTAACGCAGTATGGACGAGGATACAGCAGCCAGGAGACGCCTTTTGCTACTGCAAGGTCCTGCGTTATTCGGCATTATTCTCGCTATCGCGCTAATGGACTTCTCTGCTTTCTCGCAGACGTAGTCGACGTGGTTGTTGAAATTCAGCCGGTCGTCGATCATAACTCCCAAGTATTTCAACCTACGCTTAGAAGTTATCACGTGTTCCCCGACTGTGATTTCCGCTCGCTGCACGGCTTTGCAGTTACTCACCAACAATACTTCCGTTTTATTATGAGCAATCTGCAGTTTCGCTGCTTGCATCCAGTTCTCTACTGAGACGATGGACTCGATTGCAAGCATCTTCACCTCTTCGAGTGTCTCGCCTGCCACTGTGAGAGCGATATCATCCGCGAAGCCCACGATCTCCACGCCTTTGGGAAGCTTCAGATTCAGTACTCCGTTATACATTACGTTCCAGAGCGTTGGGCCCAGGATAGAGCCTTGTGGTACTCCGGCCGTTATATTCAACGTTGTCTGCCCCGTGCTCGTCTCGTAGACTAGGACGCGGTTCTGGAAGTAGCTTCCTAGAATTCTGCACAGGTACCCAGGAACCTTCATACGGTGTAGGGACTCGGCAATGGCTTCCCAGCTAGCGCTGTTGAAAGCATTCCTAACGTCGATCGTTACTATAGCACAATGTCGGTCGCCCCTCCGCTTTTGCTGTGACGCCTTCTCTGCCTTTTCAACCACTGTCCGGATAGCATCAACGGTGGACCTACCTTTCCGGAATCCAAACTGCATCTTTGACAGACCATGGTCACTCTCCGTACATTTCGTCAGTCTGTTGAGGATAATCCTTTCCAAGAGTTTCCCAAGAGTATCCAGCAGGCATATAGGCCTATAGGATGTTGGTACCCCCGGGGGCTTTCCTGGTTTTGGCAGCAGCACTAACTTTTGGATCTTCCATTTCTTAGGAAAGTGACCATCATCCAAGCATTTCTGTAGCACTATCCTGAAAATGTCCGGGAACGCCTGAATCGCCGTTTTCAAGGCCCCGTTGGGGATTCCGTCGGGGCCGGGCGCTTTGTTTACCTGCAGTCTCTTCGCCACTGCTACCAGTTCTTCACTGGAAACTTGAGAACGTTCGGTAGCTATTTCGGCGTACGGTGTCGGTGGCCATATCGTAGGATCATGCATCGGAAATAAACCCTCCACAATGACCTTCAGCTTCTCGGGACACGATTCGACGGGCGTCACAGGTCCTCTGATCTTCGCCATCACGACTCGATACGCGTTGCCCCATGGGTTGGCATCTGCATCTCGGCACAGCTCCTTGAAACAGTTCGCTTTGCTCAGTGTAATTCCCCGTTTCAAGGCGGCTCTAGCTGCTCGGTACACCGTATTTCGTTCCTCTCTATCAGCGCTATTTCGTGCTCTCTGAACGCGTCTTCTGGCTTGAAGACAGCTAGCGCGAAGGTTGCGAAGAGAGTCGTTCCACCAGTAAGCTGGGCGTCTTCCATTTTTTGGTACAACTTTCCTCGGCATGGTAGTGTCGCATGCTCTCACCAGTAGATCTGTCAACTTTTCTGCGTTCCAATCTGAAGCTCCGCCAGCTAGACGAAGTGCTTCGACGAAAAGGTCATTGTCGAAAGCATTCGTCTTCCACTTCCGCTCACCGCTTGTTGTCCTCCGAACTAGCACGTGGTTTCGTTGACCGATTCTGTACCGGATCGCCTGGTGATCACTGTGCGTATACGACTCGCACACTTTCCACTCCGTACTCGCCAACAGCGACGGACTGCAAAAAGTAACGTCGATGATGGATTCGCGCCCATCTTTCCGGAAAGTGCTAGTGGTACCTTCGTTTAGTAACGTTACTTCCAGCTTTGCTAGAGCTTCCAGTAGACTGTACCCTCTGATGTTGGTGCATCTACTTCCCCACTCCACCGCCCACGCGTTGAAGTCGCCTCCAATGACGATCGGTGTTCTACCGATTAGTTCCTCGGTCATTGCGTCTAGCATCTGGTGGAATTGCTCAGTTGTCCATCTCGGGGGTGCGTAGCAACTACACATGAAGATTCCATTAATTTTGGCGATTACGAAACCTTCATGTGAACCTTCATGCGCCTTCTTATACGAGGGACACTTGAAGCTTCCTGTCGCATGGTCGCTGCCGTTCTCTGGTTTGCAGAGCAAGCATTTCGGTTGCTTCGTGCAGTCTCTCGCAACATGCCCTTTCTCACCGCATCTCCTGCACAGTTCAGACCTGTCGGGGCCTGTGCAGCTTCTTGCCTGATGTCCAAAGCCCATGCACTGGAAGCATCTCTCCATCCGCTTGGCCACCCGGGGCACCATCTTCAGCGAGCAAACCGACCAGCCAACTTTTATTTTGGTCGTTTCTACCATCTTATTGGCTGCGACTGTTGAGAGCCGTATCGACGCCGTCTGCGTGCCACCATACGCCTTCCTCATACGGATCGTCATTGGTGTATTGTCCAGCTTACACTGTTCTATTAACTCGCGCCTTAACTCCTCGTCTGTCGTGATTTCGTCGAGATTTCTGCATTCGACCACTGATTCCTGGGATAGAGCCCTCACCTTCGCCTCCTCACCGAGCGACTTCGCAACCAGTTCCTTGAAGGCTGAACTTTTGACCGCCGGATCCCTCTTGAGCTCGAAGAGCATCTCTCCTTTCTGGGTGCGCCTGGTTTTCACCACATTCTCTCCCAGTTCTTTCAACTCCGGATCGTCTCTCACTTTCCGCAGGAGTGATGCGTAAGTCACTCCTTCCTTCACCTCGACGATCAGAGCATCTCCCTTACTTCGCTCGCGTCTGGGCCTGGTTTTTTTTGTCTCCTGCACACCTTTCTTCTTTTCTTCTTTCTTCTTCCGTTTCTCCGTCTGTTTTTCGACAGTTCGCCATCCACTGCCTTCACCTTCCTTTTTGTTTTCCAGGTTGTCATTTTTAACCTTCTTCAGGTGTTCTTCATCCCCTGGGGTATCCCTCTTCCTTTTGTCCGATCGTGGGTTTCGTGGCGTCTTAGGCGTCTCCTGTATCTCGACGGACATCTTCTCCCTTGCTTCAGCGAGTGCTTTTTCAACAACCTCTGCTCGCGTGATCATCTCCTTCTGTTCGCGGTCAGCAGCCGTAACGGCGGATTTGATGCTTGTGACTAAATGTTTGATCTTAGTATGGACATTGTTTTTGTCCTTAATGAACTCGTAGAGCTCGTTCACTTTTTTCTTGACCTCCATCAAGCTTGACCTCCCGACCTGCAGCCCTTCTAAAGAAGTGGTGGTGTTGGCTTTATGCACTTGTATCAGGCTAGTCTCTCCTTGTTGTGGATGCTGTTGGTGTCCTATAGGATTCGCTATGGTTGTCTGGTTGCGAATTGGTGATCTCTGGAGCTTACCGCTCCTTGCGAACACGCTCGCCTCTCCCGTTGGTGTGTCTTCATTACCGTCGTTTCGTCTGTTGAATTGTTGAATGCAATGTATCATGTATTATACAAATTTCGTGTGATTGCTTCTTTTGCTGAATATTGTGCCTTCCGTTGAATATAACGTTACGTTGAGCGTTACGTTTAACGCTCTCGTTTTCGAAGTCCCCCAAATATTTATTTATTCATTCATTCAGAATTGATTAAGATGCAACGAAAAACGAATGATCACTGAATCAACGATAGTCCTACGTCATCCTTGCGGTTATACCACAGATATAACCTTCTTCCTGTTTTTGTACATATGATTTTGATTTTCCAACCTTTCGAGCCACATTTCTAACTGAAAGGTTGGGATGTTTCTCAATAATGGCAACCACCTTTCGGTCCATCTGTCGGGAGCATACTTTTCGATTTGTTCCGCTTCCGACTTTCCGATCCACAGTTAAGCGCTGATCAAACGATTTACACACACTAAACACGGCACCCTTCGGCAGTTTTAGCTTTTTGGCGAGATCGCGTACCGACAGCTTTGGATTTTGCTGCCGTTCGCGCAAAATGCGTTTGCATACTTCCACTTGATTCGTCGTCATTTTACCAAACTGAAGAAGAATGTAAACAAGTTGGACATCGAAATAAAGAGGAGGGTTTTAGCTGTCATGTAAGTGAAATATTTCTTTGATTAGTGAAATATTTCATAATAGTTTGAAAGAAAAGTGTCCGAAATTTAACGTGGATAGGATTTATAATAGCCACTTAAAGTTAACGTTGAAAGGTAATATTCTTCCTCAAATAAACCATATTTGAAATGCAAAAAAAATTCAACTGTATATAATCGAGTCCAAAATTGTATATAATCGAATCATATAAATTCAAGTCTGTATACAATCGAGTCCGACCTGTGCCGCAAAAATTACGTCCACACGAGGAATCGTGTTTGATTTTCGGTTTTTCTATTTCTTTTCCACTTTTGATTAGTCTTCATTGTCATAAGGTTTTTTTTTAATATTATGGAATAGCATGTATAAGAGGTTCTCATTAACAGAAATTTGAAATTCATAATGTAGCTATACAAACGAACCACCTGTCTATATTACCCCCACTGTCCGCCTTACACGCACCTCCCCTATGCGTATTTTTGTTTCTAGTTTCTTCGCACGCTTGCATTTTCATTTATCGAAAATAATGAAACAACAATACATGTTTGTTCATTGATTGTTTTTCAATATTGTTGTGAATGCAAATTGACTCAAGAGGTAAAGCCATTAGACCATATGAAACCGATTGGGCCCGATTGGACCCTGGCGAATCTTGAAGAAAAAGATGACTTTCATCACAAAATCATCTTCAGCGTGTAACCATATATTGTTACAAAATTAGAATCTCGAATTAAAGGGAACGACAATTTGACTTTCATCATTTGGATTCCGGGAGCGGTGTTTGAAGGTGAAAAACAATGTTCGACGAAAGCAAAAGTTGGGGATCCCAAATCAAGGGGAAAACCCTATTAAATTTTGAATCCCCGCCATGGTGGGTGGTTGGGTGGAATTAACCAATAGATGGCTACGATGGAGATGACGGGATGACACATTGGAACAGCAGGAAAATGGAATGGTTGGAACGGAAGAATTCGGGAAGAAGGAAGGAATAAGGTTCGAGAAGGAAATCGAATGGGAGTTGTGGTCTCTTGGGTTTCGACCGCGGAATCGTGCGCATCGATCAAGTTGGATCAATGTTATTTTCACCAGTTTTCTTTATAGTGAATATCACGTTGCGGATCATTACAGTGAGCTGATAAACCGGCTGTAATAGTCCTGGTCGCTGGCCATAGTAAGGTCAGCTAAATATCAAGGACCATCCAGAAGAGTGTGCCTGTCTCACCCTCATCAGCCTCGTGCTGGTAAGGCTCACCGTGAAGGAGCTACGCAGGCCAGTTGCTCGTCGTGCTCCACTCGTTCATCGTCAAGGGCGATACGGAGGTTGCGACCTTCCACCGAAACCAAGATCCGGGGAAATCACCTCGTCATACCAGTCGCCCATTCGCCGTTGCCGACCGCTACCTCACCGATACCATTCCCGACCACGCCGTAGCCGATCACCACCCGCCAGTACCCACCGCCAACCTGAGTAGACGACCATTACCGAAAAGACGACCATTACCGTTAATCTGAAAATTACTTCTTCTTGCTAAACCAAATCCGAAAGCTTTTCCATACAACTCACACGACGAGACCAGACCTGAGACCGGAGGACCCAAAAGTCAAGTCATAGTTAGGGCCTAGGGGTTTAGGCTGCGGAACCAGCAGAATACATCCTCGGGGGTTGAGAGCAGCCGCACAAGAAAGTAATTCGTAACAAGCGATGAAGCTCATTTCTGGCTAAATGGCTTTGTCAATAAGCAAAAAATGAATGTTTGGTCAGATGCTTCAAGAAACACCATTGCATCCGCAAAATATACAGTTTGGTTTGTCTCCATGCAGATGGAATGATTGGGCCATATTTCTACGTCGATGAGATCGACCGTCAATGGAGAGCACTATCGCGACATGTTGGAAGACTATTTTTGGTCAGAATTGGAAGATATCAACATCAATGAAATGTGGTTTCAAAAAGACGGTGCCACTTGGCACACTACGCACGTTGCAATGGATTCATTGAAAAGTATGTTTGGTGAGAGTGTTATCCCGAGAAATGGTCCTGTTAATTGGCTAACTCGTTCATGTGATTTGACGCCATTGGGTTTCTTTCTATGGAGCTATGTCAAGTCAGATGCCAATAAGCCAGCAATTGTAGAAGAGTTCAGAGACAACATCGCAACATTACGGTAGAAATTTGTGACCGTGTAGTGGAAAATTGGGTCCAACGGATGGATCGATGTAAACGGGCCCGTGGTGGTCAAATGACCGATAAAAATGAATGAAAAAAATCCAAAAAATACTTTTTATTTAACTTTATTCAACTCTACACGAGCTGATGATTGCGCCGGCTAGTGACCATTCTATCCTGGATTCCTCGAGTCGAGAAAGACGCACCACGCTAGATATGGGGTACAGACTAGGGGGGCGTTGCTGATTAATGGTCAGCTGCATCCCAATAGGAAGTTTCCCGTGTCGGGCACACGTACAGAGCATCCAAGACTGCGACATACCAATTATGAGAACACTTGTAATACTAACCTCGAGTCAACCGCGAGTAATCGGTTACATATTACTAACATAGTTATAAGGCAAACATTGTCAAAATATTGAACTCCCGGCCCCGTTAGGCTGACGCCATATGAGCCTTAATAAAATATATATTTTGGATAAAAAAAAAACTTTATTCAGTTTTAATAATCATTTGATTCAGCCAATTCATTGATTCTCGGTATGCCAGACCTATGCGCGAGTATAGGAAGAGTAATGAAAGACCCGTTAGTATAGTATCCTGTTATAGTATCGTATCACCAATCGCTGACGCTATTGAAAGCCTCCAAGCATGCTCAGAACTCACTCGGTGTATCAACTGGATCATAGTGAAGCTTCTTGATGCACGTTGTGGAACGTTGAAGTCGATCTGTCTCAGAAGTGTCTCAGAACACTTTAGACATGGGTTGACGAAACGGAACAACGATATAAATGAATAGTGTTCGACATTAACTGCGAATGTGCAGATGAATTAACTGGCATGTACGTGAAGTGGACTTTCAATCCCCCAGCTATCCCACACATAGGTTGGGTATGGAAACGGTTAGTCAGATAAGTCTAAGAGGCGGTATAAGCATTAAAGGACGGTAGGCAGTTGACAGACGAGATTTTGCACACATCAGTGATGAAGGAAGAAGATATGATAAACTCGAGGCCGTCAAGCTACATTCCGCAGAAAATAGCTTAGCGCTTAGTTCCGATCACTTCTTGAGGGGAGTTTCACTGAAAGAACTGCAGATCGTTTCTCCGTCGTCGTTTCCGGTGCAGGCACTGCGGGATGTTTCTAACGTTCTAAGAAGATGGCACAGGAGAGGTGGATCCGGTGGGAAATGCGTCAACGCGATTTTCAATTGAACAAACAACACTACCAAGCAGACACCTTAAATCGGATGATCCGTCCTCGAATGGTTCCAGCAAAACTGCTACCAAATAGTTTTCCATTTACACTTATACTAAAAGTTTTGCAATGTATGATTGGTTATTGTGGTGGAATTTTGCGAAACAACCATTATTTCGAATACTATTATATACTACATGTGCAAAAAATGTCACTAAACTAAATGTCAACGTCACTAAAAATGAACAAGATTCATTTCGAGAGGTTCATCTGTCACTAGCTTATGTGTGAAGTTTCATGACATTTCGTTTATTTGTTCACAAACTACAGTTGATAAGGTGTCACAACCTGGGCATTCGTATAGAAAATGGAAAAAGAGGAATATCGTATTTTTAACAAACATTGTTCTTTGATGGGAAAAACTCCTGAACAATCAATGCAGTGGTTGGAGAATTGTTATTTCACTTCTGCTCCTTTTAGAACATCAGTTTATCGGTGGTTTAGTGAATTTAAAATTGGCCGTACAAGCAGATGCTCCTCGCTCTGGAAGGCCAAAAGAGGCTACGAATCCAGAAATCATCCAGAAAACAAGTGCATCGACTCGTTTTGAACGAGTAAAGTGTAGTTACGTGAGTTAGCTGAGGCCATAGGCATTTCAAAAGAATGGATGAGATATATTTTGCACGACATTTTTGACATGAAAAAGCTATCCGCGCGACGGGTGCCGCGTTCGCTGACTGTCGACCAAAAACAGCGTCGCGTTGATGATTCAACAGTTTGGCGTTGTTGAAGCGTAATCGAGTGGAGTTCTTTCGAAGTTTTGTGACAATGGATGAAACATTACCACACTCCTGAGTCCAATAAGCAGTCTGCAGAGTGGCTGACAAGCCTCGAAAGCCAGCCAAAGCGGCCAAAAGGCCAACGGTCGGCCGGGAAGGTTTCAGCCTTCGCTTTTTGGATGCGCATGGCATAATATTCATCGATTACCTGTAGAAGAGAAGAATAATTAACGGAGAGCATTATGCTGCTTTATTCGATAAATTGAACGACGAAATAACGAAAAACCGGCGCCATATGGCGAAGAAAAAAGTTATGTATTATCACGACAACGCACCGTCGCATACGTCCTCGTAAGCGATGGCCAAGTTGGACCAATTACGAGTCCAATTGGTTCTCCAGACTTGGCCCTCAGCGACTACTATATGTTTCCAAACATCAAGCGGTGGTTCCACAAGCTGTCGAATACGGTAACACGACAGCAAACCTACCTGATGAAGTCGCTGATCTTTTCGATGATTCTTCCAAAGCGTGTTCAAGACTAAGCTGCCCCAACTAGGATCTGAATGTTTTCACAACTTACCGTCGCATCATATCCATCTACCTTTCTTCAATTTAACCCAAGATGAAGTATAAAGGTCATTGCAAAAACTAGACGCGACGAAAGGAGCCGGAGTGGATGACCTAGCACCTATCCTGTTGAAGAACTGCGCTTCATGATTGTCCTTTCATCTGACAATACTGTTCAACAAGTCGCTCGAGGAGTGAACATTTCCTAGCCTATGGAAAACTGAATCGTGCACATACAGGGTTTTCCAACTTTAAATTCCGAAAGTAAATTGGAATAAAACACACTTAGAATTCGAATTTCGATGAAACTTTTATATCAAATTAAAGTTTGGTTAATGCCATTATGTGTGAAATACAACATCATTCAAATGTCCACCTAGGGCTTCCTCGCACACCTTGATCCGGAACAGGTAGTTTTCGATGACTTTTCGGCACATATGGGGCGATATCTCGGTCATAACTTCACGAATGTTGTCTTTCAAATGTTCAAGAGTCTGCGGAGAGTTGGCATAGACACGGTCTTTCGCATAACCCCACAAAAAAGTCTAGCGGGTTCAAATCGCATGATCTGGACGGCCAATTGGCATCACCAAAACGCGAAATTATGCGTCCCTCAAATTTCGTTCGCAATATGGCCATGTTCGGTCGTGTTGTGTGGCACGTGGCGCCGTCCTGCTGAAACCACATGTCATCCGTATCCATATCTTCAATTTGTGGCAAAACAAAATCGGTTAACATGCGGCCATAGCGCTCACCATTACCGTCTCGCCGTCCTCATTTTCAAAGAAATACAGCCCGATGACTCCACCAGACCATAATGCGCGCCAAACAGTGACTTTTGGCGGATGCAATGGCCTCTCAACAATCACGTGTGGATTTTCTGAGCCCCATATACGGAGATTTTGGGTGTTCACATAGCCACCGAGCTCAAAATGTGCCTCATCGCTGAAGAAAATTTGATGCGAAAATTCAGCATTTTGCTGCTGTTGTTCGTTCACCCAATCGACGTATGCCCGACGCATTCCATGGTCACCACGCTCAAATTTTTGTACCAGTTGGACTTTATATGGATGTAGGTGCAAGTCCAAATGCAAAATTCGCCACAATGATGTGTTTGACAAGCCCAATTGCTGAGTACGCCGTGGAATCAAAACATTCGGGTCATCCTCCACACTGGCAGCAACAACAGCAATATTTTCGGCCGAACGCATATTACGATGATGCACAGATTTCACAATATCCGCTACGGATCCAGTTTGTTCGAATTTACGCACTACATTAGCGATTGTGTGCTCTGTATGATGACCAAAATCCGTCCGTAATGCTAGAAAAACATTTGCCGGTTTTTCATCATTTTTATAATATAATTTAACAAAATTAACACGTTGTGCGATGCTAAAACGATCCATATTGTAAAATGGCAGACATTCAACTAACGATATGACGCTTTGGTTGACAGCTATGTCAAACGGTTGTCAGCGCAGGGCTGTATACTTTCGGAAGCCCGAAATGGAAAACCCTGTACTATCCGTGACTTAGAAGTTATCATGGTCTCTAAGCTGCGTTTGAACGATCATATCACATCGGAACGCATCACAGTTCACCGACGTATATGCAGTAACAACTTTGTACTGTGGTTTAGTGAGGAGCAACTAAGAGTACGCTGCACCGGTCTGGGCCCCATACCAC
The DNA here is from genome assembly GCF_029784135.1 of Toxorhynchites rutilus septentrionalis. Taxonomy (NCBI): domain Eukaryota; kingdom Metazoa; phylum Arthropoda; class Insecta; order Diptera; family Culicidae; genus Toxorhynchites; species Toxorhynchites rutilus. Next base: position 205,694,828 of record NC_073746.1, on the reverse strand, counting down.
GTATCCGAGATTGTACGTATTGAGCGTGTACAGAAATGTTTCGTTCGTTTTGTATCGCGACGTTTCCCGCCCATCTTCCCCATTATGAGGAACGTTGTCATTTAATCGACTTGAAACTACTCACGGCAAGGCGGTTGAAGATGCAAAGACTGATTGTATTCGGCATCCTCTGTGAAAATATCGATTGTGCGGATCTTTTTTTGCATACACCAATCATCAACATCAGCTGTGATTCTCAACACTAATTTTTGTTCCCGAACATAGAAAATGCTATCGCTGCGATAACTCATTCAGTTCCTGCATCCGAGCCTTTAACAATGTCTGCCAAATTGCCACATTGTTTGCGCGTTCGTTTAGAAAGCGATCGATCGTGAGCTCAAAACTCAGGACCCTCATTGACCATCTATGTGTTGTTTCAGAATAACTACATCCACGCAACAATCATCGGTGATGGCGATCGATCCACGGTCGAAATAAGATCGATTCATCCATACAACTCCTCTGCTCTGCAGGAAACATGCTACTGTTCTATTAATAACACAACAATGATCATATCAACTGTCTCCGCTCTCCGGTGGTCTAATTGGATATTGGAAGAACAGAAGAAATACTCTTACACCGAAAAATGGCAACTTTGTAATGTGCTATTTATAGATATGGTAAACATGTGACATGTACGCGATTAAAATTCGGTTCTGTTACAGCTAAAATTCCAATGAGCCTAAAATAAACAAATGGGATGAAAACCTGACTAAAGATTGTTTCAAAGCTAGTATTAGGAACATACAAAAAGTATAACCAGTCTGTACGATACTGTCTGTATAGTCTGTACGATACTTTCGAAGACGATAAATAAATAAATAAATAATAAAATAAAACATTCATTCGCTATCCAACTCTTGACGAGTAAAGTTCAGTGTCGTTATTGTGCGTTGCCACTTTTACTATTGTGCGATTGGTATAGTGTACGAGTGAAGGTCATTGCTGTCCGCTTTCGAATTGACCTTTTGTGAAGTGGAACAAAGGAAGCAGCGCTCTTGCAGCTTGCAGCCCTTGGCGGCTGTTGAACATCGGCATAACGGGATCGCCATCGTGTGGCTGTCGTTAACGGGAATTAACATCACGTGACCGTGTGAGCTATTCTTGCGCTATTGTGTTGATCCATAGCGCGTAGCCTCTGTCTCTCCCTGGTTAGGGCAGTAGAGCGCAGTATCGGAACAACTTTTATTTTAAGGTACACATATTTAATATTAATATTATTATTCAACTCATTTGTTCATTGTTATCATAATTCATATCATATCATTTGTTATCATAATTTATTTTTGTTTTGTTATTTTTTTTTTTCGAGAATATTGTTAAAATCAATAATATATTAGAAATAAGACAGAAATTTTTGTAAAATGGAGGATAGTGGAGGATCTCCAGAGATGGAGATCTCCGATAATGAATCCCATTTAAGATCTGGGAAAAAACATAAACGAGTCCCTCAAAAAGAAGATAATTCTTCTGGGGACGAATCTGCTCATCCTTCCAAGCCCCCCTCTAAGAAAATAGCAAGCCTCCCTTCTGAACCGACTGTTACTTCCACTCCCCCTCTCCCATCATCGATTTCGCTTCCCCCTTCTGATGTTTCCGATCCAACCCAATCCTCGTCCTCGTCTTCTCCCTCTGTTGTTTCCGCTCCACGTGTCAGAGTTTATCCAGAAGATGCACCTGGAACTGGCCCGTGGGTTGTTTTCCTCCGGCCAAAACCAAAAGGAAAAAGCCTTAACGTGATTCAGATCATGAAAGATCTGGCCAGATACACTTCTGTATCTGAAATTCGCAGGGTTAGACCGAACAAATTGCGGGTTGTCGTGAATGAACGGAAACACGCAAACGAGATTGTTGCTGACCAACACTTCACTCTCGAATATAGAACATTTATACCCTCCCATAACGTAGAAATTGAGGGGGTGATAACTGAAACGGGTCTGACGAGCGAACAAATAAAAAAAGAAGGAAAAGGCAAGTTCAAGAAGCTTCCTTCAATGGAAGTAAAGATCTTGGACTGTCGCCAACTCGGGAAACTCTCCCATGATGGGGACCAAACTAAATTTACGCCGTCAGACTCGTTTCGAGTCACCTTTGCTGGTGCCGCCCTCCCTGACTACGTTATGGTGGACAAATTGAGACTACCTGTGCGACTCTTCGTGCCAAAGCCCATGACTTGCAACAAATGCAAGTCAGTTGGTCACACTTCAGATTATTGGAGCGCTGTGCAACTTGCGGAGAGCAACATGAGGGGAAATCCTGCAGTGCGACTGAGCATAAGTGTCCATATTGCGGAGGATCCCCACACGCGCTCTCAGCTTGTGAAACTTACAAGAGTCGCTGGGAGAAACAGAAGCGCTCTTTAAAGGAACGCTCGAAGCGCACTTTTGCGGAAATTTTAAAGGGCGCTTCTCCACTGGCCCAACAACAACAACAACCAATCTCAACACACAATAGCTTTTCCACGTTGCCAGTTGATGAAATGGAAGCGGACACAGCTAGCGGGGACACACCGTTTATTTTCAAAGGGAATCCCCGGCGCAAAAATGTGACCACTCCCAAAGTTCAAGAACAAGTCCCCCCGGTGATACCCGCAGTTAGCTTGCCTAAAAAATCGAGTGCAGCGGACAAGCAAAATCAGGTTCCTCCTGGCTTCCGTGGGAATAATTCACCTTCGAACGACCCAGCACTCGAGGGGACATCAAAAACCCCAACTGTCCCTGTTTTTCCGTCCAGCTCAACTTCCCAATTGGGATTTATAAAGTTGTCTGACCTTTTGGATCAAATCTTCAAGTGTTTTAATGTTTCCGACTCCATCAGAACCCTTGTCATCTCAATGCTTCCAGTATTAAAGACAATTTTACAGCAATCGATGCAAACATGGCCCCTCCTTGCAATGATTATCTCTCTTGATGTCTAATTTAGATAGAGAGGTCGGAGATATCACTGTTTTTCAGTGGAATTGTCGTAGTCTTATCCCTAAATTGGATACATTCAAATTTTTAATTCATAACTTCAATTGTGATGTTTTTGCTCTGTCCGAAACTTGGCTTTCTTCGCGAGATGATATCTCTTTCCACGATTTTAATATTATACGCTTGGACCGTGATGACAGATACGGAGGGGTACTATTGGGGATCAATAAGTGCCACTCATTTTTTCGAATTGACCTTCCACCTATTGGAGGGATCGAAGCTGTTGCTTGTCATGCAAACATCAGAGGCAAAGACCTCTGTATTGTCAGCTTGTATTGGCCTCCGAGAGCTGCGGTTAGCCGCAAACAACTTGATGACATGTGCTCACTCCTTCCTGAGCCACGATTGATCTTGGGAGACTTCAACTCTCACGGAACTGCCTGGGGGGAACAGTACGACGACAATCGTTCATTGTTGATATATGACCTTTGTAACAACTTCAATATGACCGTTTTGAACACTGGGGAAACAACACGTGTGCCTAAACCTCCTGCTAAACCAAGTGCTCTTGACCTCTCGCTTTGCTCGAATTCACTATCGTTAGATTGCAAGTGGAATGTAATCCAGGACCCCAACGGTAGTGATCACTTGCCAATCAAAATTTCCATCACCATTGGGTCGAATTCTTCTGAATCTATAAACATGGCATATGACCTCACAAGACACATTGACTGGAAAAAATATTCGGACGCGATTGCTCTAGCCATCAATTCCAGAGATGGTTTACCTCCATTGGAGGAGTATAACTTCCTTTCTCGTTTGATCTATGACAGCGCGGTTCGCGCTCAAACGAAACCCATCCCAGGTTCCACTATTCGTCGAAGGCCTCCCAATCTATGGTGGGATAGCATATGTTCCAAGCTTTATGTAGAAAAATCGAATGCATTTAAAGCTTTTCGGAAACGTGGAACCCCTGAAAATTTTCAGACGTATTTGGACCTTGAAAATCAATTTAAAAACTTGATCAAAGGGAAAAAACGTGCTTATTGGCGAAAATTCGTGGGAGGTTTGTCACGAGAAAGTCAATGAAAAAATTATGGAAAGTGGCTCGAAACATGAGAAATCGCTCTTCAACGAATGAAAGCGAAGAATATTCACATCGATGGATTTTGAATTTTGCACGGAAGGTTTGTCCTGATTCCGCTCCTGTGCAAAAAATTGTTCGAGATATACCACAAGATAGGTGCGATCTTGATTCCGAGTTTTCGATGGTAGAATTCTCTCTTGCTCTCCTTTCATGTAACAATTCTGCTCCGGGATCGGATAGAATTAAGTTCAACTTGCTGAAAAATCTCCCTGATGTGGCGAAACATCGCTTGTTGAACTTATTCAATTGGTTTCTGGAGCATAATATTGTTCCAGATGATTGGAGACAAGTACGAGTTATAGCTATTCAAAAACCCGGAAAACCCGCGTCCGACTTCAATTCGTACCGCCCAATAGCAATGCTGTCTTGTATACGGAAATTGTTGGAGAAAATGATCTTGTTTCGCCTTGATCGATGGGTTGAAACGAATGGCCTACTCTCAGATACACAATATGGGTTCCGCAGGGGCAAGGGGACGAATGATTGTCTTGCGTTGCTTTCTTCAGAAATTCAAATGGCTTACGCCGAAAAAAAACAAATGGCTTCAGTATTCTTGGACATAAAGGGGGCCTTTGATTCTGTTTCAATAGAGGTTTTGTCAGACAAATTACACTCTCGGGGTCTGCCGCCTCTATTGAATAATATGTTATATAACTTGCTTTGTGAGAAACATTTGAACTTTTCTCACGGAGATTCGGCAGTAAGTCGGGTCTCTTACATGGGCCTCCCCCAGGGCTCATGTTTAAGCCCCCTTTTGTACAACTTCTATGTAAGCGACATCGACAATTGCCTTACACAAAATTGCAGCCTAAGACAACTTGCAGATGATGGAGTGGTGTCTGTCGTAAGATCAAACGAATCCGACCTGCAAGGACCCTTACAAGATACTTTGAACAATTTTTCAATCTGGGCCATTGGGCTAGGGATCGAATTCTCCACGGAGAAAACAGAGATGGTGGTTTTTTCTAGGAAGCATAGACCAGCAAAACCAAAGCTTCAACTTTTGGGTAAACCAATCACTCATGCTATGTCATTCAAGTATCTTGGGGTCTGGTTCGACTCCAAATGTACTTGGGGGGCCCATATTAGGTATCTGAGTAAAAAATGTCAACAAAGAATAAACTTTCTCCGTACAATTACCGGCACCTGGTGGGGAGCCCATCCCGAAGATCTTATTATGTTGTATCGAACAACTATTCTCTCAGTGATGGAGTATGGCAGTTTCTGTTTTCAATCAGCTGCCAAAACACACCTCATTAAACTCGAGCGAATTCAGTATCTTTGCCTCCGTATTGCGTTGGGATGTATGCCCTCAACGCATACCATGAGTCTCGAGGTTTTGGCAGGCGTACTCCCACTAAAAGATCGCTTCAATTTATTATCTCTTCGGTTCCTCATCCGGTGTATGGTTATGAATCCATTGGTGATCGGAAATTTTGAGCAATTGATCGAGCTAAATTTTCATTCTAGATTCATGAGTTCATATCATGAATTCACCTCTATGCAGGTTGTTCCTTCTTCGTATATTCCCAACCGTGTTTGTTTTCCTGACTACATCAATTCCTCTGTACATTTCGATCTGTTCATGAAGGAGAAAATCCATGAAAATCCAGATTATCTTAGATTGGGGTTCGTTCCTACAATCTTCAATGCAAAGTATGGGCGTATCAATTGTGATAATATATACTTTACTGATGGGTCCTCTATGAATGAGTCCACAAGATTTGGAGTGTTCAACGTATTTTTTAGCACCTCACACAGTCTTCAGAATCCTTGCTCGGTATATATTGCTGAATTGGCAGCGATATACTGGGCGCTGGACAGCGTCGCCTCACGACCTGTTGAACACTATTACATTGTAACGGATAGTCTTAGCTCTGTCGAAGCTATCCGTTCAGTGAGGCCGGAAAAGCACTCGCCGTACTTCCTTGAGAGAATACGAGAAATTTGCTTTATTCAGACGCTGTTATGTCATTACCTTTGTCTGGGTCCCTTCACATTGCTCAATTCCGGGTAATGAGAGGGCTGACTCATTAGCAAAGGTAGGTGCAATTGAAGGCGATATATATCAGCGTCAAATCGCCTTCAATGAATTTTATTCTTTAGTTCGCAAAAATACCATCGCTAACTGGCAACGCAAGTGGAATGAAGATGAATTGGGCCGGTGGTTTCACTCGATTATCCCAAAGGTTAGCCTCAAACCGTGGTTCAAAAGTCTGGATTTGAGTCGGGACTTTATTCGCACCTTCTCCCGACTCATGTCCAATCACTGTTCGTTAGATGCACTACTCTTCCGTTTCAATCTTGCCAGCAGCAATCTCTGCGTTTGTGGCCAAGGTTATCACGACATCGAGCACGTTGTTTGGTCATGCGAGGTGTATCTGGTCGCCAGATCGAATTTAGAAAACTCCCTTCGGGCCCGAGGAAGACAGCCCAATGTGCCGGTGAGAGATGTGTTGGCTCGGTTAGACCTTGATTACATGTCCCATATATATGTTTTCCTTAAAGCTATAGATCTTCGTGTGTGATTGTCCCTACATCCTTATACCCTCCTTTCCTTCCTTTGCGGGTAATTCGTCCCCTTGCTATAAATAGTAGAATAAGTTGAAATGTAAATAAACTATAGATATACGAATAGATTTAAGAATTGAGTGTTCATCAACATTGTTACAATTTCCTTATATCCCATCCTTCTCCTAAAAATATGTCACCCTTCTAAACTCGAGTACACCGCGAGTAATCGGTTTTCCACCTTACTAACCATAGATGTAAGAAAATTGTTTATATATATATATAGTTTTAAAAATATATTTAAGAATTCGGCTTAATAATAAAAAAAAAAAAAAATAAAACATTGAAATCACTGAAAACGGTATGATTTGTTTTTATTGAAGAGGCTTTGAATTTTGCAGTTCATTCGTTTCCAGATAGGCACGGGCACACTTAATCATTACTTGCTCCTTTTAGATGGCATAACTGGGGGAGCGCAAATTGGATCAATCAAGGCGTGGGACTCAGCGCAGCAGAAAATCAAGCATCGAATGCACATTTCGTTGTTCAGTCGCGTATTCTTATCTCAGAGTGCAACTGAATAAACAACTGGGAGAGCATCAATTACTTGTGCCAATCGATCAATCAGAACGTGGGATTTTCGTTTAGATAATGATTTACATTTTTCAGCCGTTCGATAGTTAGTTTCATAAATAGCATAATTTCATTGTAATTGTAATAGTCCACTCCCTAACGATCCCAAATCGATTGATGCATAAATCTCGTAAATCCAGCCGGATTTAAAATAGGCGCTTGAAACTGGACAAATATTGCGATGCAACCAATTTTCCGTTTTGCAATTTGCACCCCCAATATGTTCCCGACAGACGTAATATTACGTCAAAAAGTGTTGAAAATCAAAATTAGAAAGAATTAGAAATAAATCTAATTGAAGCTGTCGTAGTGATTATTATTAATCTTAGGTATTTCCTTCGATGCGCTTCAAAAAATAATGCTATGCCGTGAGTTATTTTGCATTGAAGTCTACATATTCGTAATTGTTATGCGAACAGCGTATAGGAGACATGTCATTGAAAAATAAAATCGATTTGTTTCATATGAGGGATGTATACATTAGCATTATTCAATCATGTATGGAATACCCAATATTTCATGTAAAATACTTACCAAACATCGTCGTGAGAAGGAAAACAATGGTCGCGAAGGCGACATTGTTACACTGATGATGTAAGGAGTGCGACGATGTCATCACAAAATATTTTACTCATCTACATTTTCTGTCCGAAGTCGAATTTATCACGATCACTGATAGCACACTTTTCTATATAGAAAGTTTTTTGTCCCACATCGTGACTTCTTCGTCCTGCAGCAGCATCCGGCGTTTATTCATTCGTCGCCGAGCAGCTTTTCTCCGTGGCATCTTTTGAATATGCCTGTCATCGCCGCTCCGGTGGCTTTTTTCTCCTTCACTTCCCTTTATCCAGCCTTACTTACAGTAATTGGATTTAATATCTACACAGCTCATTTTTCTTGATAACCATGCATTTTCTTCATCCAGTTTGACTGGCGCTTCTGAAATGCTATTTATTGTCCCATTTCACCACTCTCGTTCCATTTGTGTAGATTCTATTCTGCTTCTCGACATAATTCTTTTCATTTTTCAGAAATTCTGTTGTATATCTTTGTCCCTGACGCCTGAAGGGTTAGCATTTGAGGTAGGTGTCGTCATTTAGTGCCAATTGTCACATATTGTGCTTCTAAGAAGGATATTGTAGCGTCTAGCTTATGATGTTAATCCAATAAAACGTTAGGAAATTCTAGTTTCAAACAAAATTTACGAAAAAAAACAAACAAAAAGAATTGAAAGCAATGTGGATATTGTAGCACGTATATGGATTTGTTCTTAGGTAATGGGATAATGTTAATTTTATCCCAAGCATCCCTTCATTTTATGTATCTTTTAATATCACCACGATGGGCTATAGAAGCAGCTGTTTGAGAAATACATAGAAGATGCTCGCCTTGCTCTGGAAAGTGTGTTTTTTTCTCGTTCCATGGGAACAGCTGAACGATGCGATATTAATCATGTCAAGTAACATTAATGAATGTGTCAAGAACAGTAAGTTATAGTGTGCGAAGACACCATAGATTCACTGAGCATTCCAACAGGTTGCAACCACTGTTGAGAAGATTCATGGGCATCAAATCTGCCACTTTCTGGACATGCCGACAGGTCATTTTGTAAATTGACTTCGACAAAAAAATGCTCGGCTGTAAACCATGGATGCAGAAGCGAGGAAGGCTCGTCTCCCCGGGATATTTGATACTGTAATGAATCAATCGTTTTACTAAAGGGTGTGTCACATCAAATTGCATCACGGAAAAAACGCTGTAGAAATTCGCCCAGTAGACCGATCCTTTTGAAAATTATAGACAGTAAAATAAAAACTACTAAACAACTTTTGGCATTTTCTTTTTATTCATACTTCGAGCCCAAGCCCGTATGCTCGCACCTTCCTCTTTACCCCGTCCATAAGGTTCCGTACAACGTCAGGTTGTAGTTTTTTTTTTGAACAGAAATCCATTTTTTCTTGAAGTCCACCTTCGATTTGACAACTTTTGGGTTCTTCCGGAGGGCCTGCTTCATAATCGCCCAATATTTCTTTATTGGGCGAAGCTCCGGCGCGTTGGGCGGGATCATTTCCTTTGGCACGAAGGTGACCCCGTTGGCTTCGTACCACTCCAACATATATTTTTAAAGGGTGTGTCACATCAAATTGCATCACGGAAAAAACGCTGTAGAAATTTAATTTTTAGGAATTATATCTCCAGCTTTCGCTTATAATCAGATAAGAGTGTATAGATCACGTTGGCCATGCTTCACTGTCAATTTTTCGTAAATTTGGAAAAATGTCGTCGAACGAAAAAGAGCATCGTGAATTAATCCTGTGCACTCATTTCGAGAATCCGGAGTTGTCACATCGGGACATCGGTAAGATGCTGGGAATCGTCCAATCCACGGTCAGCAGAGTACTAAAACGATACTTCGAGAACCTAACCATCGACCGGAAGGTGAAGAACGGCAGAAATCGATGCTCCGTCAGTGAAAAAGATCATAAGCGCGTAGTTAAGCAGTTTAGACGTGATCCGAGAAATTCGGTCCGGGATGTCGCCAATAAGCTGAATTTGTCAAGTTCATTCGTCCAGCGAACCAAGCAGCGGGAGGGCCTGCGTACATACAAGGTTCAGAAGGCTCCTAACCGCGACGAAAGGCAAAACATGGTGGGGAAGACGCGAGCCCGGAAGCTGTACACCGAAATGCTGACGAAGCCGCATTGCCTGGTAATGGACGACGAAACCTACGTCAAAGCGGACTTTCGTCAGCTTGGCGGCGGGTTGGGCGGTTTCATTTCCTTTGGTACGAAGGTGACCCTGTTGGCTTCGTACCACTCCAACACGTCCTTTGAATAGTGGCACGAAGCGAGATCCGGCCAGAAGATGGTCGGGCCCTCGTGCTGCTTCAATAGTGGTAGTAAGCGCTTCTGTAGGCACTCCTTAAGGTAAACCTGCCCGTTTACCGTGCCGGTCATCACGAAGGGGGCGCTCCGCTTTCCGCAAGAGCAGATCGCTTGCCACACCATGTACTTTTTGGCAAACTTGGATAGTTTCTGCTTGCGAATCTCCTCCGGAACGCTGAATTTGTCCTCTGCGGAGAAGAACAACAGGTCCGGCAGCTGACGAAAGTCCGCTTTGACGTAGGTATCGTCGTCCATTACCAGGCAATGCGGCTTCGTCAGCATTTCGGTGTACAGCTTCCGGGCTCGCGTTTTCCCCACCATGTTTTGCCTTTCGTCGCGGTTAGGAGCCTTCTGAACCTAGTATGTACGCAGGCCCTCCCGCTGCTTGGTCCGCTAGACGAATGAACTTGACAAATTCAGCTTATTGGCGACATCCCGGACCGAATTTCTCGGATCACGTCTAAACTGCTTAACTACGCGCTTATGATCTTTTTCACTGACGGAGCATCGATTTCTGCCGTTCTTCACCTTCCGGTCGATGGTTAGGTTCTCGAAGTATCGTTTTAGTACTCTGCTGACCGTGGATTGGACGATTCCCAGCATCTTAGCGATGTCCCGATGTGACAACTCCGGATTCTCGAAATGAGTGCGCAGGATTAATTCACGACGCTCTTTTTCGTTCGACGACATTTTTCCAAATTTACGAAAAATTGACAGTGAAGCATGGCCAACGTGATCTATACACTCTTATCTGATTAAAAGTGAAAGCTGAAGATATAATTCCTAAAAATTAAATTTCTACAGCGTTTTTTCCGTGATGCAATTTGATGTGACACACCCTTTATATCTATTTTCAGTTTGCTACTAATAATGCCTGTGGTTCTGAGTACTGAGCATCTTCAATGTTCCATTTCCGTGGATGACTATCAATCTGATGGGAGATTTTTACATGATGCACTACCTACTCAGGTGTTTGTAGTGTCTGTTAGGTTTCATTATTCTGATATAATTTATGTCATCGGGGTAACAAAAAACGCGATCCATAAATATGCCTTGTATAGCAAAGTCCGCTATCCGCTATACAATGGTGAAAATCAAATAAGAGACCATCCTGTCAAAGTCCCCTTTGGATCCTAAACGACTCCAGAATATTGCTGAATAAGTTTGGTCAGCACGGGTGAAGCGCCATGTTCGTTCAAGTTTTACAATTTTGCCGGGTTTTTGTCGATCGTATCATGTACGGATATGAAATAAACTGACGTTCTGGCGCGTTGAAAATTGATACTCACGGCACTTTGTGTGCAAATTTGGAGGATTTAGAAACTATACGTTAAAGTTTTTCGACGTCAGATTTCAACTCGATGAGGAATGTTGAACTACAGAAAATCAAAGTTTAAAGCTTGCTTGCTTGCTCATCCTTGGAAGTAATCGCATGACTGAAGACAATCTCTATACCGCTTGGTTTTCGTTTTTAATCATAGTATTGAACAAAGTTGATTAATTGGATGATACTTCCCACTCTATTGCATGGCTTTATTGAACAATTCATTACTTGTTTCGCTTTCTGCTTTTTCATTACTTTTTTCGAACAAAGGTATATTTATTGATTTCATTGCCATGAAATTATATAGTTATTTTATGTAGCGCACACCCCTCCTGTAGAGCACAAAGAATATCGTTTACTCACCCTCGAAAAATTGGCGATAAAGATGAAATATTTTGATGCTTTTTCCTTTACGCAGCACCGTTCATTAGCATGAACCAGAACCGGGGAAGAAAGCTAGCTGAATTGTTTTGCTATGTGCTCCTGTTGACGGATATTCCGTTTCGGTTCCGTTAGAGCTCTTATGTGTAGCTCTAGGAGTGTAGAGCATTCCCGAGGAAACATTCCAACATTCCAGTGGAAATTTCAATAAAATTGATTCATCATTTGTAAGGCTATAACCGGTAGATGTTGCTTCTGTTTCGGTTCTGCAGAGATTTTCTTATATTCGGTGTTATATTATTTAAGGGGGTATTCTAGTGTAGAGACACGAATTTCGGACGTTTTTTCGAACTCCGTAAAAATAAAACAAAGAATATTTTTACTATCCATTATATCATTATTCGTTTATCTATCTTTCAACAATAAAACAAAAATAGGACGGAAAAAAAATATTCATAATTAGAATAGTTACATGCTGGTGAAGTGAGGGTGTTCAAAAAAAAGTTGTGCCATGGCGTACACGATTCCAGTCCTTCTGGTTATCTGAAACAAAAAAATCGAACAGATTCTGAATCAGTGAAGATGTCGCTATGGCATGAACCTCGGACAAGTCAAAAACATGGGTTTTAACAAAATGGCGGCCGTTTGAAAACAAAAATGCTGTTTAAAACGTTTTTTTTGCGTTTACCGATTTTTTAAAAATAGTAAAATTAAAAAGTTATAATTTTTTATTGGTGGATATGGTGGATATATATTGGATAGAGAGATGTATGCAGATTATTTTCATATAAATTTGACATAAATCGGTTCAGTAGAACTTGAGATATCGTGTACGCCAGTTAGAAAAAAACTAGTTCCGAGAGAAACGCGTTTGAAGTTCATTGTGATGGCCGTAACAGGTTAGATACCACATCACTAAGATGGCTCTAACTAGGTAAATAATAGGATTTTCGATAAGTCCTTTCTAGAGTATATTCTTGAATGCCTAAACTACAGAAATATGCTAAAAAAAAAATTTCGATTTTTTCAGATTTCTAGACTTTTTTTGCGGGATTGGCAGCACCCTTAGAATACATTCAATTTTTATGGATGGGGAGATTTTAGCTAGTTAAGCATCTTTACATGCTTAATTTTTTTTTTCAAAATATAAAACAATGTCTAAAGCAGTTTTTTGACATAGGTCCACACCGTTCTGTAAGGGTACTGAATAAGAAAACAGGACACGTTTTTGTAAGATAAAGTTAACCTTAATAACTATTTTCCCTCCGAACGAATTTTATACATATCAATCGAATCGAAATTCGGAAATACATTGCGATCCCATAATCCAACCATTACGCAATGGTATAGATAGCGGATTTCCACTGAGATAAATTATTGGTATCTTTCTATGCTCAAAGCAGCGAACATCGCTTATTCCGTGTCATTATAAGAACTTCCTTTCCCATCAAGCTGTGTACGCGAACCAAAATCTCACTCGCTGTTCCCTCTGGAATTTCAATCAATGAATATGCTCCTCAATTATGTAGGGAATCATCAAGCTGGGCTATCGTCCTCCGGCTCATCAAGAACCAAATAATTTGTCATTTCGAGGACAAATATAAACAGATAGAGTTCATTTTCAAAACAGCGCAAAATGGTGAATGTGTGTGTACAGTGATAAGCATAAAAAGCCCACTTTGCATATTTTACAAACCTTTTTTAAATTTCTGGACTATTTCATCAAAAACTGCTACAGTAATTTCATAGAATTGTATACAGTAGAACCCCGATTATCCGTTAAATAGTCTGGCAAGGCCATCGCGAATAAAGATATTTCAGCAAAGAAGCTACCTTGAGGGTATAAGAAAAAGAGCGATCCTTTTTTGACTGGTTGGGTTTATTAGAACGGGATTCGTGCTTCAGACATTTCATAACTGAGTGATGAACACATCCACAAGGACTACATTTGTCAGTATGGAAGATGTATTCGTTATTGTTATTTCTCCTATTAAATATACTGGTTTACCTCTTGGATATTAACATGATCAAGGGTAACTTTATGAAAAATATTCATATCCTCTAGTTCATATCCTTAAAGTCTGCATAAACACACAAACGTAAAAGTAGAATCCTCAGGGACGTTTTGTGAAATACGTAGAAGATTCATAGAGAGGCCACTGAATGTTTCGAACCTCAGAGAAACTGGTCGGAATTTGAGATAAATAGAGTGGAACGGATTCGCTATTTGGAATGGACGTAAAAATTTAATTCGATTGATTATATGAATTCGATTTTTTCATGGAAGAGAAACCTTTATAAAAGTAAAAAGTGCTGTGCTTTTTTTTGTTTAACACGTTGGTCGCACAGCGCGATTTGGTTGTGTTTCTTGCGGAGCCTAGATTGACTGTCGGTACATTAGACAGTAATCCGATAAACCAACGGGAAACAATGATTTTTCATCATATTTTTGAAAAAGTAGTACTGAATCGATCCTTTATTCCTTTTTTTTTTTATTAAATTTTACTTTTATTTTTACAGGCTCAGTTACATAAGTTTAAAGGAGCCAAACTCCTATCTGTATAGTTACAAGTATACATAAACATTTTTTATTAATTCTAATGTTAATGAAGTAGAGAACCGATTACTCGCGGCTTGCTCGAGTTTAGAAGGGTGACATTTTGTTTCAGGAAAAGGATGGGATATAAGGATATGTTGACAATGTTCACACTCACATTCGCACTCACATTCATCATACTCAATTCTTAAGCCTATCTTATATCTAACATGTATTTACATTTCACCTTATTCTATTGTTAGTAAGAAGGGATTTGATTTCTCGCGAAGGAAAAGGAAAAGTAGAATATAAGGATATAAGGACAATCACACACGAAGATCGATAGCTTTTAGGAAGACATATATTTGGGACATGTAATCAAGGTCTAAACCAGCTAACACATCTCTCACCGGCACATTGGGCTGCCTTCCTCTAGCCCGAAGAGAGTTTTCTAAATTCGATCTGGCAACAAGATACTCCTCGCACGACCAAACAACGTGTTCGATGTCGTGGTAACCTTGGCCACAAGCACAGATATTGCCATCGGCAAGATTAAAACGAAAGAGTAGCGCGTCTAACGAACAGTGATTGGACATGAGTCGAGAGAAGGTGCGAATAAAGTCCCGACTTAAGTCCAGACTTTTGAACCATGGTTTGAGGCTAACCTTAGGGATAATCGAGTGAAACCACCGGCCCAATTCATCTTCGTTCCATTTACGTTGCCAGTTAGCGATGTTATTTTTACGGACTAAAGAATAAAATTCATTGAAAGCGATTTGACGCTGATAAATATCGCCTTCAATTGCACCTACCTTTGCCAATGAGTCAGCCCTCTCGTTACCCGGAATTGAGCAATGTGAAGGGACCCAGACAAAGGTAATGACATAACAGCGTCTGGAAAAAGCACTCAAAATTTCTCGTATTCTCTCAAGGAAGTACGGCGAGTGCTTTTCCGGCCTCACTGAACGGATAGCTTCGACAGAGCTAAGACTATCCGTTACAATGTAATAGTGTTCAACAGGTCGTGAGGCGACGCTGTTCAGCGCCCAATGTATTGCTGCCAATTCAGCAATATACACAGAGCAAGGATTCTGAAGACTGTGGGAGGTGCTAAAAATTTCGTTGAACACTCCAAATCCTGTGGACTCATTCATAGAGGACCCATCAGTAAAGTATATATTATCACAATTGACACGCCCATACTTTGCATTGAAGATCGTAGGAATGATCCCCGATCGATGATAATCTGGAATTCCATGGATTTTCTCCTTCATGAACAGATCAAAATGTACAGAGGAATTGATGTAGTCAGGAAAACAAACACGGTTGGGAGTATACGAAGAAGGATCAACCTGCATGGAGACGAATTCATGATATGAGCTCATGAATCCTGAATGAAAATTTAGCTCGATAAGCTGCTCAAAATTTCCGATCACCAATGGGTTCATAACCTTACACCGAATGAGGAACCGAAGAGATAATAAATTGAAGCGATCTTTTAGTGGGAGTACGCCTGCCAAAACCTCGAGACTCATGGTATGCGTTGAGGGCATACATCCCAACGCAATACGGAGACAAAGATACTGAATTCGCTCGAGTTTAATGAGATGTGTTTTGGCAGCTGATTGAAAACAGAAACTGCCATACTCCATCACTGAGAGAATAGTTGTTCGATACAACATTATAAGATCTTCGGGATGGGCTCCCCACCAGGTGCCGGTAATTGTATGGAGAAAGTTTATTCTTTGTTGGCATTTTTTACTCAGATACCTAATATGGGCCCCCCAAGTACATTTGGAGTCGAACCAGACCCCAAGACACTTGAATGACATAGCATGAGTGATCGGTTTACCCAAAAGTTGAAGCTTTGGTTTTGCTGGTCTATGCTTCCTAGAAAAAACCACCATCTCTGTTTTCTCCGTGGAGAATTCGAGCCTAGCCCAATGGCCCAGGTTGAAAAATTGTTCAAAGTATCTTGTAAGGGTCCTTGCAGGTCGGATTCGTTTGATCCTACGACAGACACCACTCCATCATCTGCAAGTTGTCTTAGGCTGCAATTTTGTGTAAGGCAATTGTCGATGTCGCTTACATAGAAGTTGTACAAAAGGGGGCTTAAACATGAGCCCTGGGGGAGGCCCATGTAAGAGACCCGACTTACTGCCGAATCTCCGTGAGAAAAGTTCAAATGTTTCTCACAAAGCAAGTTATATAACATATTATTCAATAGAGGCGGCAGACCCCGAGAGTGTAATTTGTCCGACAAAACCTCTATTGAAACAGAATCGAAAGCCCCCTTTATGTCCAAGAATACTGAAGCCATTTGTTTTTTTTCGGCGTAAGCCATTTGAATTTCTGAAGAAAGCAACGCAAGACAATCATTCGTCCCCTTGCCCCTGCGGAACCCATATTGTGTATCTGAGAGTAAGCCATTCGTTTCAACCCAATAATCAAGGCGAAACAAGATCATTTTCTCCAACAATTTCCGTATACAAGACAGCATTGCTATTGGGCGGTACGAATTGAAGTCGGACGCGGGTTTTCCGGGTTTTTGAATAGCTATAATTCGCACTTGTCTCCAATCATCTGGAACAATATTATGCTCCAGAAACCGATTGAATAAATTCAACAAGCGATGTTTCGCCACATCAGGGAGGTTTTTTAACAAGTTGAACTTAATTCTATCCGTTCCTGGAGCAGAATTGTTACATGAAAGGAGAGCAAGAGAGAATTCTACCATCGAAAACTCAGAATCAAGATCGCACCTATCTTGTGGTATATCTCGAACAATTTTCTGCACGGGAGCGGAATCGGGACAAACCTTCCGTGCAAAATTAAAAATCCATCGATGTGAATATTCTTCGCTTTCATTCGTTGAAGAGCGATTTCTCATGTTTCGAGCCACTTTCCATAATTTTTTCATTGACGTTTCTCGTGACAAACCTCCCACGAAAGTTCGCCAATAAGCACGTTTTTTCCCTTTGATCAAATTTTTGAACTGATTTTCAAGGGCTAAATACGTTTGAAAATTTTCAGGAGTTCCACGTTTCCGAAAAGCTTTAAATGCATTCGATTTATCCTGATAAAGCTTGGAACATTGGCTATCCCACCATGGATTGGGAGGCCTTTGACGAAAAGTGGAACCTGGGATGGGTTTCGTTTGAGCGCGAACCGCGCTGTCATATATCAAACGAGAAAGGAAGTTATACTCCTCCAATGGAGGCAAACCATCTCTGGAATTGATGGCTAGAGCAATTGCGTCCGCATATTTTTTCCAGTCAATGTGTCTTGTGAGGTCATATGCCATGTTTATAGATTCAGAAGACTTCGAACCAATGGTGATGGAAATTTTGATTGGCAAGTGGTCACTGCCGTTGGGGTCCTGGATTACATTCCACTTGCAATCTAACGATAGTGAATTCGAGCAAAGCGAGAGGTCAAGAGCACTTGGGTTAGCAGGAGGTTTAGGTACACGTGTTGTTTCCCCAGTGTTCAAAACGGTCATATTGAAGCTGTTACAAAGGTCATATATCAACAATGAACGATTGTCGTCGTACTGTTCCCCCCAGGCAGTTCCGTGAGAGTTGAAGTCTCCCAAGATCAATCGTGGCTCAGGAAGGAGTGAGCACATGTCAACAAGTTGATTGCGGCTAACCGCAGCTCTCGGAGGCCAATACAAGCTGACAATACAGAGGTTTGCATGACAAGCAACAGCTTCGATCCCTCCAATAGGTGGAAGGTCAATTCGAAAAAATGAGTGGCACTTATTGATACCCAATAGCACCCCTCCGTATCTGTCATCACGGTCCAAGCGTATGATATTAAAATTGTGGAAAGAGAGATCATCTCGCGAAGAAAGCCAAGTTTCGGACAGAGCAAAAACATCACAATTGAACTTATGAATTAAAAATTTGAATGTATCCAATTTAGGGATAAGACTACGACAATTCCACTGTAAAACAGTGATATCTCCGACCTCTCTATTTAAATTAGACATCAAGAGAGATAATCATTGCAAGGAGGGGCCATGTTTGCATCAATTGTTGCAAAATTGTCTTTAATACTGGAAGCATTGAAATGACAATGGTTCTGATGGAGTCGGAAACGTTAAAACACTTGAAGATTTGGTCCAAAAGGTCAGACAACTTTATAAATCCCGATTGGGAAGTTGAACTGGACGGAAAAACAGGGACAGTTGGGGTTTTTGATGTCCCCTCGAGTGCTGGGCCATTCGAAGGTGAATTATTCCCACGGAAACCAGGAGGAACCTGATTTTGCTTGTCCGCTGCACTCGATTTTTTAGGCATGCTAACAGGGGGTATCACCGGAGGGGCTTGTCCTTGAACTTTGTGAGTGGTCACATTTTTGCGCCGGGGATTCCCTTGGAAAATGAACGGTGTGCCCCCGTTAGCTGTGTCCGCTTCTATTTCGTCAACGGGCAACGTGGCGAAGACATTTTGTGTGTTGATTGGTTGTTGTTGTTGGGCCAGTGGCGAAGCGCCCTTTAAAATATCCGCAAAAGTGCGTTTCGAGCGTTCCTTCAAAGAGCGCTTCTGTTTCTCCCAGCGACTCTTGTAAGTTTCACAAACTGAGAGCTCGTGTGGGGATCCCCCGCAATATGGACATTTATGCTCAGTCGCACTGCAGGATTTCCCCCCATGTTGCTCTCCGCAAGTGGCACAGCGCTCCTTGTTGGCACAATAATCTGAAGTGTGACCAACTGACTTGCATTTTTGGCAAGTCATGGGCTTTGGCACGAAGAGTCGCACAGGCAATCTCAATTTGCCCACCATGACGTAGTCAGGTAGAGCGGAACCAGCAAAAGTTACTCGAAACGAGTCTGACGGCGTGAATTTAGTTTTTCCCTCTTCTTGGGATACTTTTCCTAGTTGGCGGCTGTCCAAAATTTTAACACCCACCAACGGGAGTCTTTTAAATTTACCAACTCCTTCTTTTACCATTTCGCACGTCAGACCAGTTTCAGTTACCACCCCCGAGATTTCTACGTCATGGGAGGGCACGTAGACGCGATACTCTAGGGAGAATCTCTCGTCGATCACAATTGCATTCGGGTGTTTCCGATCACTCACGACAACACGCAGTTTGTTCGGTCTAACCTTAGAGATTTCGACCACGGAGGAATATAATCTTGCCAGATCTTTCGAAACCTGAATGACATTAATTGCCTTTCCTTTTGGTTTAGGCCGGAAAAAAACAACCCATGGACCAGCTCCAAGTGCATCGTCTGGATAGACCTTGACACGAGGAGAGGAAACAACTGAGGGGGAGGACGAGGTCGATTGTTGAACGGGAGCGGTATCAGTAGGGCTGGGAGGCAAGTTCGGTAGTAGAGCGGAAGCGGGAGCGGGAGATTGAGGGGGCGAAGAGGAAAAGTTTGCCAATTTTCTTGAGGGGGGCTTGTTAAGGTAGATTACCTCTTTCTCTGAAGAGACATCTTCTGAGGGGGGAACGCGTTTAAGCGACTTCCCAGCCCCCGTTGTAGCTAGTGAGGAGGAAACAGTAGTTTCAATCTCCATGTCAACATGACCTTCTGCCATTACGGCTGATATAAAATAATATAATTCTTATTTTTTTTGTATTTCTAAACCTAATATATATTATACCTAAATCGCACACCAATGCGAATGAAATGAAGCGGTGTCTCAATCGAACCGCGTGGCAATCTGTGCCGAGCGATTGCCACGCGGTTCGATTGAGACACGGTATTATGCAACGGTATATCGCACCACAACACGATGATGGAATCGATGACGATGCTAAAGCATACACAGCGATGATACGGCACACGCACCGCGTCCGCCGTGGAGGACTTCTTCCTCACGCTGGTAGTGATTGCTGCTCTCCTCACTCGCGCAATAAAGAGAACCCCGTTAGGGCGAGATAACTTCATCAGCCACGAACTGATAACGGTATAATCTCCACTTTATAATAGACGCGAACAAATTTGCGACCGATGTCTTCGGACTGCGCGAGCTGAATGAACCAAGTACATGATTTATACCTTAATGATCTCAAGTTTTGGAGTATTTTACGAACAAATTTTTATCTTGGTGTGCGTAGATAGTACAGGGCGGACTCGGTTAAAGCCTGTCCACGTTAAATTTCGGACACTTTTCTTCCAGTATAGTTTATGAAATATTTCACTTACATGTCCAACATGTTTACATTCTTCTTCATTTTTGTAAAATGGCGTCGAATCAAGTGGAAGTACACAAACGCATTTTGCGCGAACGGCAGCAAAATCCAACACTGTCGGTACGCGATCTTGCCAAAAGGCTAAAACTGCCGAAGAGTACCGTGTTTAGTGTGTGAAAATCGTTTGACAAGCTCTTAACTGTGGATCGGAAGGATGAAAGCGGAACAAATCGAAAAGTATGCTCCCGACAGATGGACCGAAAGGTGGTTGCCATTATTGAGAAACATCCCAACCTTTCAGTTAGAAATATGGCTCGAAAAGTTGGAAAATCTAAAACATATGTACAAAAATTAAAGCAGAGGCATGGACTGAAGGCGTACAAAATGAAAAAGGTTTCCAATCGTGATGATAAGCAAAATTTCACTGCAAAAAGCCGTGCTAAGGTGGTCTACACCCAATTTTTGCAAAAAAGGTCATGCACCATAATGGACGATGAAACTTATGTTCTCGAAGACTTCGAACATCTTCCGGGTCTCGCTTTTTATACTGCAATGCGAAGGGATGCCGTAGCCGAGTGTTTCCGGACCAAGAAGCATTCTAAATTCCCCAAAAAATACTTGATTTGGCAGGCCATATGCTGTTGTGGCCGAAAATCCAAATCTTTCGTCTCTACCGGCACTATCAACAAAGATGTCTACGAGAAGGAATGTCTCCAGAAGCGGTTGCTACCATTCATAAGAAGCCACGACTCTCCAGCGTTGTTTTGGCCAGATTTGGCCTCTTGTCACTATGCAACATTCATCCTGGAATGGTATAATGCACATGAGGTCAAATATGCGCCAAAAAAGCAAATTCACCGAACTGTCCAGTGGAAAAGTACTGGACTCTGATTAAGCGAAAACTATTCAAAACTAAGAAGAAAGCGAATGACATTAATGATTTCAAGAGGAGATGGAAAAGCGCCGCCGCCAGCATATCTGAGGATACTGTACGGAGCCTAATGGCAGATGTTCCCAAGAAAGTTCGTGAATTTTACAGAAAACTTAATTAACATCGAAGTAAGCTTTCCTTGTTTTAGATATATGTCTATTTTACTGAAATAAACAATCGGTTTTGTTGTATTACGTGAATTTTTGTTTTACTGGCATCATCTTGGTGTCCGAAATTTAACGTGGACAGGCTTTATAATCGAATCCTGTATATAATCGAATAAGAAATTTTTTTATTCGTTTTTTATGCGCATATATTTTGTTTTTTGAATATAAAAGAAGAATTAAATTTCTGATTCATCCCCTTAAAGTCATATAATACCTTTCTCATATAAAAAATCCGAATTCATTCGGGAAGTAATAGAGGATCATATTTCATGAAAAAAATCCTTCTACGCATATGTTCCAGTTTCAACTTGTTGCTTGTTGCATTTCAATTTTGTTTCTTCAAACTGGTGCTAGATTTAAAAGTACGCTACAAAAGACGATTCTGTTACTTCCTTTAGAAAGATGAGAAAATTTAGTACAGGATATAATTGTGATATATCTAAATTAGTGGATTTAAATAATATATAGGAAGTGAAAAACTTCAAAGTTAGTAATTTCTAATGTGTTATTATGAATTTTATGCTCAAAATTAATATTGAACTTGATTGTTTCTATCAATAAACATAAGGTTTTCTTACCACAATTAGTTTTTCGGCACGCAACTTCTATCTATCTTAAATTCGCTACATTATCAATATAAACAATTCCTGGTAAAAATTCAAGCAAAATCATAAAAAATCACGATTTTGACCCCACTTTACACATAAAAGACACCTCAATTTCACCTTAACGTTCAAAGGTTATATTGTTTCGTGAAATAAATCATATTTGAAACATAATTTTTTTTTCAAACTGTATATAATCGAGTTCAAAATTGTATATAATCGAGTCTGTATATAATCGAGTTCGATCTGTATATTTTTAAAAAAACAAGATTTTGTGGACTAACACAATTTTTTCCAACTAACAATAGCCGTTTTAACCAGCTTTTATTTGATTCCTACAATGGTCTATACAGAGATAACTTTTTTTATTCTCACGAAAGTATAAGCACACTTTTGAAAAAATATTATTGACATGAAACCATAACTAATATAGAAACATCATTTCAAAAAATCTGTATATTCTGTATGAAACTCAAAATATCTGTAATCTGTACCTACAGATTGTTGGTTTCAAAATGTGCTAAAATTTTGTGTAAATACAGATTATTCTGTAGATATGGTAACCCTGCTGAGAAGCCGACATTTTACTAACATTATTTTCATTATAAGAAAAAGGTTATATCTCGAGAATGATTGATCCTAGGATAAAATATTATGCATAGTTTTTCATTGTGAATCACATGTAGGTTTTATTTTTCAGGTTAATTTTCTTAAATGAATACAATTTCACACAGTATTGAAATCTTATGCATTTGTATCTTCATTTTGGTGAGTCCCAAACGGCATCACTATACGCCAAAATTTGTTGAATTGCAATGGTTTTCCTCTAAAAATACTGAAGAACATATCGAAGAAGGTGGTGCGGGGTGGCGTTGGAGGCCTTTTTTGAGATATAAAAGTCAATTTTAGTGTATAATTTTTAAACAGTGTATTCAAAATCTTATTTTTCTTGAATAACTCATTAATTTTTAAACAACTTTATAAAAAAATCTTAATTTATTCAGACATCTGGTTATTTAGTTACAATTTTTTGAAAGAAAGATCAATAATTTTGAAAACATCACACATAATTTTATTTGATCATATGATAATAAAAATTGTGATTTTAGGTAGTTTCCATCATAAGTACAAAGTTTCAAAAATTCGGAGAGGGTCGGGACAAAATTTGCTTTTTTTTGGCTGATTTGGCGTGGAATTATATGAATCATATCTAGATGAGATATTAGCGGAAGGAAGAATGTAAGTCTAGCCGAAGGCTTCGGCATTTAACTTGAGTTTGAGCTTGAGCTTGGGTAGACTGTACAATTCGTAGTTGCTCCTGACCTGAACCAACCAAATTCAACAAAGAACACACAGAATGACGCTTGGGACTAGCAAATCATTCTCGTTGTGCAGTTCTCGGTGATTCGAACTTTAAATGGTCAATAACGACGCCGGCCACGTTTTTACAGTCACCAGGGGAAGGGAAGGAATGTTAGTATGATATTCATCGCCCGAAGGCCAGAAGGGTCGCCTCTATAACGTGGTTCCCTAGCGAATATCATGGAAGCGATAGTTGTTAGTGGGGGAGGTATGAATCAGGATTCACTGAGGTAAGAGATGTGATTATGTTAACGCAAACTGTCGATCACTCGTCGAAACGAAATCCCGAAAATCTTATATTCATAACATTCATCAAACATTATTGGGAAACTTGACAAAGTAACCGAGGAAATTCGTCTAACATTAATCGGACCTGTGATGTATTTCGTTATTTTTCGTATCTACTCATTATCGAACTTCAGTCCCGAAGGTGGAAAATTATGTTTGGGAAACCCGTTGATATTCTTCATTCTTGATTCAATCTATATTTAAACTAACTATTTGTTGTTATATTGAAAAATCAAATTGTACTTTGTTATTTATCGTGCCTACTCTTTATCGAACAAAAATTCCTACGACGGAAAATTATTCTTGGGAATCCTGATAAGGGAATCGAGAAAATTCCTTTAAAATTAACCAGATCGTTGATATATTTCGTTATTTATTGTGCCTAGTCTTTATCAAACTCTATTCACAACGTCAGAAAATTTGTCTTGGGAAACCTGACAAGGTAACCGAAAAAAATCTTCTAAAATAATGCTACACTTTGTAGTTCGAGGATGGCGGTAACGAATTAAATTAAATAATGAAAGAATTTAAAAAATGAATAATCAAAGAATTAAAACAAATAAAGAATAAAAACAAACAATAAAAAAGAGAGAATTGAAGAATCAAAGGTTTGAAGAATTAAAAACTAAACATTCAAAGAATTCAAATAATGTGCGCATGGGAAAAATCAAACTTATCTGACACCACTGCACGCTCAGCCCATCCATGTCGATGTTTCCTTTGATTGTGACACTACGACTAAAATGGTTGTGTATACACGCGTCGGGCAGGGAGCACACTGACCCAAACGAGCGCAACAAGACGAAAGAGTTTCCACATTCACATATGAAGTATAAAATGGCTTCCTTAGAAATCTAACTTAATTCAAGAATTAAAAAAAAACATTCATTGCCTTTGAAATCATAAGGGCAGAGTACACACTTTTCCACTCACTCAAAATATAAATAAAAACACAGCACAAACACGCAAATCTTTTTCTGAGCGCTGCCTGAGCCCCCTGCTCAACACTCCAATGCGGTAATATTTTCACTGCAGCAAAAAAATTTAAATTTATGATTGGCACTGATCCCGAAAATTAAATGACCACAGGATCATGGAACTTAAAAAACTTTTCGGAATTAGTGAACCAACTTCATTCCATATCATCATCTAATATCAACTATACACCCGCGATTCGAAAACACGTCACAACATGAGGGCGAAGGGCTAACGCCATTTTAATGAAAATACACACACCCACACACACGTGAAAACAAAATTAATCTCTACGCTGATTAGTTTCAGCTTTTTTTTTGAGATTTATCCAGATTAATTTGCTTTATCCAGAAAAAACACTCAGAAAGTAAAAAATATAAAAAAAATTACCTTGTCCATTTCAAATATGTTTTCTCTATATTAAAGTAACGTGTTTTTACTGATGAGAAAAAATGATAATTGTGTTCGGTATTGGTAATTATCTAATATTACATTGGTGAGTTTTTTTTATTTCATCCATACACATTACAAGAGGCATCTCGTCTAGGATCACAGAGGGCGGTTTTCATCATATCTCGTTCCACTTCAGTATCTTCTATCTGATACCTGTGACTTTTTTTTTAATTTGAGATTCACTTTGTTGGAACTGACAACATAGAAGTGCATCCTAATACAATGCCATATAATTGAAAGATTCATGAGGTCATCCGCAATATAAATGAATAAAAAGTGTAGTATGAAAATTATATTTTCATGTTTTTGATATTATTATTCTTCTATATACCCTGTACTTATATTTGGGTGTCTATCCTATCAAACTTCTTCTAAAACATCTTATTAATTTTGAACGAGAAAATTGTCACCCATATCTGGGCGACGGGGCGACGAAAATGTGAATATTCTTTCGTTTATTTTCGTTGATTTCGTTTATTTTCGAGCAGAGAAAACCCCATTTTAGTTTGCTAAAAAATTTTTTTTCTAGAATGAGCATGGAATCTGCTCATTTTTGCGTCAACAGGATACAATAGTCTTACTATGCGATGATTGATAGGAACGAAAATAGGGGAGATTAGCTTTCGATCTTGAAAAATAAAGAAAAGTCAACTATTGACAGAAATTTCTTTACAAAAGTCTTATTCTGTGAATTCATTGCCATACGAGGTACAATAAATTAGATTCAGTCTTGGAATTGAAATCAAAACTTGTCTTGAACACAAAATATTGAGAAAAGATATTATAATAAAAGGATGGAAAATTTGGCGTATTCCAGTTTCACAACATAGAATTTAAATAATCTCTAAGCTGGATTTGCGAGATTTTTTATGCAATATATGAAAAAAATATTGAAATAATTGACAAAGCAAAAGGTGATTTAACATTCCTGAATCATTAAGAAATATTCTTTTCAAGGCGTAAATGGGAAGTAAATTAATTATATTTTTTTTACAAGATTTTCAAAGGTTTTCAAATAGACATAATTCCAGAGAATTTATAAGGGCGGAAACACTGTGAAGAGCAAGGCGATTTGCTTAGAAACTAAGACTACGATTTCAATTCATACAACACAAGTTGAAGGATCCACCGCTCTTAGTAAAGATTTAGTATTGGTGAATCTACTAGAGGTATACAAAAACGTGTAGATATAAAAATAAAGTAATTGTTCCACAGATAAAACCTACTTGCATCGTATTCAAGAACATTTCTGTAGAGAAAGCGGAAAAGGCGCTCATATTTTGGGTTTAAGATTGAACTCAAAAATCAATTTTTAATCGAACAGAAAGCTTTATGGTTTTGTAATCAGCTGAAGGATTTAGCGCACTATTGTTAATCGTCTCACATTGAAAGACCAACATTTTCTGGAAAATCGGGTTTTTATAGTGACAGCACTTCACAGTCTGAAGTTAAAGAGTAAAGTTGCATTCATGGTAGCAAGGATCTTGAATGTTGTACAGGGTTTTCCAACTTTAAATTCCGAAAGTAAATTGAAATAAAACACACTTAGAATTCGAATTTCGATGAAACTTCTATTTCAAATTAAAGTTTGGTTTATGCCATTATGTGTGAAATACAACATCATTCAAATGTCCACCTAGGGCTTCCTCGCACACCTTGATCCGGAACAGGTAATTTTCGATGACTTTTCGGCACATATGGGGCGGTATCTCGGTCATAACTTCACGAATGTTGTCTTTCAAATGTTCAAGAGTTTACGGAGAGTTGGCATAGACACGGTCTTTCGCATAACCCCACAAAAAAAGGTCTAGCGGGTTCAAATCGCATGATCTGGACGGCCAATTGGCATCACCAAAACGCGAAATTATGCGTCCCTCAAATTTCGTTCGCAATATGGCCATGTTCGGTCGTGTTGTGCGGCACGTGGCGCCGTCCTGCTGAAACTACATGTCATCCGTATCCATAACTTCAATTTGTGGCAAAAAAAATGGTTAACATGCGGCTATAGCGCTCACCATTCACATTTACCGTCTCGCCGTCCTCATTTTCAAATAAATACGGCACGATGACTCCACCAGACCATAATGCGCACCAAACAGTGACTTTTGGCGGATGCAATGGCCTCTCAACAATCACGTGTGGATTTTCTGAGCCCCATATACGGAGATTTTGGGTGTTCACATAGCCTCCGAGCTCGAAATGTGTCTCAGCAGCATTTTGCTGCTGTTGTTCGTTCACCCAATCGACGTATGCCCGACGCATTCCATGGTCACCACGCTCTAATTTTTGTACCAGTTGGACTTTATATGGATGTAGGTGCAAGTCCAAATGCAAAATTCGCCACAATGATGTGTTTGACAAGCCCAATTGCTGAGCACGCCGTGGAATCGAAACATTCGGGTCATCCTCCACACTGGCAGCAACAGCAGCAATATTTTCGGCCCAACGCACATTACGATAATGCACAGGTTTCACAATATCCGCTACGGATCCAGTTTGTTCGAATTTACGCACTACATTAGCGATTGTGTGCTCTGTAAGCCGTCCATGACGACCAAAATCCGTCCGTAATGCTCGAAAAACATTTGCCGGTTTTTCATCATTTTTATAGTATAATTTAACAAAATTAACACGTTGTGCGATGCTAAAACGATCCATATTGTAAAATGACAGACATTCAACTAACGATATGACGCTTTGGTTGACAACTATGTCAAACGGTTGTCAGCTCAGGGCTGTATACTTTCGGAAGCCCGAAATGGAAAACCCTGTATATCTGGCAACCGAGACTTACGCAAGGGTCTAGTGAAACTGTAGTAACATAACTGAACCAAATGACAACTCTAAACATGTGGGAGATAGAATCTTAAATTGACGTCAGTGATTTTGAACCATCGTTCTCAATTTAAAAATATTTTTCAAATTAATTTTCTGGGGAAAAAGTTCGGCTATTGATCATGGCTTGTCATGATATCCTTGTGATTTCAGATCCGAATCGGTTAGTATCGTTTCGGTTATAACGTGAAGGCTCAGCACTTCAAATTGAAGATCACAATTTAGGTAATATCGATTCGAAAATCCATTGTAATTTTTATGAGATTGTACCACTAAAAAAATGATTCACAAAATAGTTCCTCTTTCAAATGCAGCAAAAATCCAAACAGAGTGCATGGTGGAACCCGGATTGTGCTGACCGGAACAATGTGTTGCTCTGTCATAACAGAAGCGCAACAGCTCAAGGCGGAAGCACAGCTGACGGGACGTTTGTCAACGGATCGTTGTCAAAGTTCAACAACGATGGTGCAAAATAATAGAACGCGAGGAAGAATAAAATTGAACGCAATGCAGTGCGCCAAAACAGGGCAAAGTGTAATCCAGGCCAAACGAAAAATAAATTCGCCAACCAACCATACATTATCCCAGTGGCGCCATGATCTATCCACGGCACATGTACGATGATTTCAGCTACCTTGTTCCCACGGTATGACACTGCTAAATAACTCTACTCAAAGCCGGTCACAAAGGGGCACTGTTATGCTATACAATGTGTACGAAATCATGTGCCACATGTACACTGGGCGCTCGTTTGGGTTGTTTATAAATGTGGTTCTACGATGAAATTCGCAGCATCATTGCAGCAGCAGAAGGGGGGTATCGTGGCAATCCGGCGTAACCACATTGGCGATACCGGATGTAACACAAGGACGACGTGGAAAATTAAAACTGAAAAATAATTCATATTTCCCACGCGGGGGATTCAATTCCATCAGGCGCTGTGTAGAGATCGTATGATGCTTTTTCTGGTCACAACCGGCGTGGAAGTGTATAACTTTTAACGCGTAACGCATTCGAGGAGAAAAAATGATACGGAATATACTATATCTCATTGCATTCCGGAGACCAATTTCAGGCTATGAGATGAAAAAAACCTTCTTGCTTTATCCCTAGTCGGTAATATGAAAGCTTTTTTATGTCACTTTTTCATTGCGAGAGTCAGTTAACTCTGCACAATCCAATATATGTGTTCGTTAATAACTCGCCAAATGGACAAAACAACTTATCGTTAGAAATTATTTCATAACTTTTGCTGATTTCAGGTGTTTTTTACGCAAATATGCCAATGAGTTTTGGAATTATCATATATTCTAATTTCTGTGGGGTTGTTTGGGAAATTCGTGCTGATTTCTAGAAAAAAAAATGTTTTCATATACAAATATTTATTCAATTATATATGGGTTGTATTGTTTCATAATCTTTCGCGTCTTTCACGTAGCTTGGAAAATCCACATTCCCATAACTTGTTTTTTTTTGCTGTCCAAAGAGTCGACATCGATCGGAAAAAGTTAGAGTCGAAAGGAGACCCATTTACAGCGGGATATCTACAATAAGTTGAAAGTGTTGGGAGTGAACATACTAATTCATTTTTCGAATTTCAACCAAAATCTGAACATGAGCGGTCTTTCAGAAACCCATATGCGGTTTAACAGACGAAATCCTCATCAATCTGGACGTAATAAGACAGCCAGGTAGCTTGAAATGTCTCAATCGTGTTTTCGCCGTGGAATTCTAGTTTGCTGATGATTTCTCACGTACGATGTTCGAAGTTTCTATCAGAATATGGTCTAATAATCCAAAGGAAATAAATAATAAATTGGGTACTCATAGAACATTCTTGTAATCAATGCCAAACTGCCAATGCCAAAATTGACTCCAACTTCAGAGAACATAATGTTTACATGAAGTATAAGACATATTTACCATTGATAAGAAATGAACTGAACTGAACTGTTGAAACAGTTGAAAAAGTTGGTGGCAATATAGTTGCCATTGCCCGTTAACCTCAAAAACACTCCAAAATATATATTTTTATTAAGGCTCATATGGCGTCAACCTGACGGGGCTGGGAGTTCAATATTTCAACAATGTTTGCCTTATAACTATGTTAGTAATATGTAACCGATTACTCGCGGTTGGCTCGAGGTTAGTATTACAAGTGTTTTCGTAATTGTGATGTTGCTGTCTTCAATGATCTGTACCTGTGCCCGACACGGGATACTTCCTATTGGGATGCAGCTGACCATTAATCCGCACTGTTTGTCGAAAAACCCATTATTTTACCTTGTAAATTCACTTTTTTGCGCATTTGATTATGCAAAGAATAAATACAATATTTTTAGCGCAGCAAATAAAATTAAATTGAGGGTCTTCGTAGCCACTTGGTTACGCGTTCGCTTACTAAGCGATCGGTCGTGAGTTCAAACTCAGGACCCTCAATTGACCATCTTTGTGTTGTTATAGAATAACTACGTCCACGCAAACATCATCAGCGATGGAGATCGATCCACGGTCGAAAATAGATCGATTCATCCATACAACTGCTCTGCTCTGCAAGAAACATCGGGCTGCTGTTCTATAAATAACCCAACAATGATCACTATCAACTGTCTCCGCTGTCCGGTCTGCTGAACAATGGAAGAACAGAAAGAATACCATTACGCCGAAATGGCTACTACTGTGTAATTTACCATAATGTAGTGGAACAGAAAACTTAACGCCTAAATGGCTACTACTAACTACTGTGTAATTTACAGTTTATAGAAACATAAACATATGTACATGTACACGATTAAAACCCGGCTCTGTTACAGCTAAAATGCTAATGAGCCTAATAAATGAATAAATGGGATAAAAAAAAAAATAAATAAATAATAAAAAATAAGTGAACCACGAGCTCACGCGACTCACCGACGAACCCAGTATCCAGAAAGTGATCAAAACTGGAAGGATACGCTGGGCAGGACTTGTTGCAAGAATGTCGGACAACTATCCTGCAAAAATAGTGTTCATCGGGAATCCGGCTGGTACAAGACGACGAGGAGCACAACGAGCAAGGTGGTTAGACCAAGTGGAGCATGACATGGTGAGCACGGGGTGCCCGCGGAATTGGAGGGAAATAGCTACGAACCGAGTTAATTGGAGAAAAATTGTGAATCAGGCCATGTTGTAAAGACGTTAAGCCAAAATAAATAAATAAATAAAAAATAAGTAAAACATTGAAATAAGACTCCCGAAGACTCTTCTGGAAGTGCTAAAGGTGTTGAACATGGAGAAGGAATTGGCCGGCATCCAAAAGTCGGTCATCCTTAGCACCTGCGCGATTGTCCGACAATTTCTCGGTCAGGACTAAAACAGCACGAGCATGCAGATACGTGCATTCCGCAGAGCCTAGTCCCCCTTTGGCATTCAGAAGCCCGGGGGCAGGTGAAAATTCTGGCTAGGTTCGCTCAGTTAAGAAGTGAGATAAGTCTGCCGAAATAATATTCCAAGTAAAGCGAAAAAAATATTTATCGTGGGTGGCAATATAGTGCCCTTACAAGGAGTTAAAGAAACAAAAAATTTTGACATAGGACTATGTCTTTGATTTCTATATAGGGAGGTCACTCTACGAAAAATGTAACGATTT
The DNA here is from genome assembly GCF_029784135.1 of Toxorhynchites rutilus septentrionalis. Taxonomy (NCBI): domain Eukaryota; kingdom Metazoa; phylum Arthropoda; class Insecta; order Diptera; family Culicidae; genus Toxorhynchites; species Toxorhynchites rutilus. Next base: position 205,663,063 of record NC_073746.1, on the reverse strand, counting down.
ATGAGGAGTTTTCAAACGCGTATTACTCAAAATGGTTATTGCGACATATGTTGTGTTATATATCATTAGACAGGAAATTTATCCAGTTTTTTTTTGCTTGAAACATGAACAGTGAATATGGTGAAAAAAGTTAACAATTTGACGATTTAATGGGTATGTTTTCTTTCGATTGCACTATCCGCTTCCTTTCCGACGCAACGAGTAATCTTTTCCCTAAATTCGGGCGTTAGCTCATAATGTGAGTTGATGCGTAATATGAATTATTCTCCATTTACCGATAATAGGCATTAATTTTATATTATATTCAATTGTTCAATCAATTTGTACTAAATTCATGTTTTTATCGTGTAGGTCTCACTACTAACAATTTGTGTTGTTGTGATCCAGGATGTCATAATATCGAGTACGTTGTTTGGTTATGTAAAAATGCAAAAAAAAGGGTATACCCACGTAAATCAGATTATGATAGCTAGAGTAGTCGCGATCTTACAGGGCTATAAAGTTATTACAAACAATGTTCCTGACAACGTGGTAACGAAGGAGATAATGCTATTTTTATCTATAATATATTTTTGTAGTCATAGATTGATTTGACTCAGTCTTATATTTATGTAGGTCTTAACTATTTAGGCTTGTGTTTAAAAATGATACATGATGACTCTTTGTCTTCTTCTGAATGATTGAATAAACAGAAGAAAAGGGTAGTAATGGCTTTAATGGTATTTTGTGTACATGTTTGAACAAAATACGGTACCGAATTCTACCACATTATGTCATCTAACCCGTTTAAAGGATACAAGTACATACAGGAAACCGTTTTTCGAAGGCATCCATTTGATGTATCAAAAGAGAAAAAAATACAGATTTTGAACAATGAAAAACTCAATTCAAATGCAATTACTACATACAATCACAGTCCTATGTCAAGATCCCGTCCGTGTCCATAGGCTCAGACCCATAAACTTTTCGTAAAAAGGTAAATTTAAAAAAAATGTGTTTTATTGGTTCATGCGATAGAGAGATGCATACAGTTTGTATTCATATAAATTCGACACAAATCTGTTCAGTAGAACTTGAGATATCGCGTGCGCAGTTTGAAAAAAAATAGTTTCGAGAAAAACCCGTTTGAAGTTTACTGTTATTGTCGTACTAGATTGGATGACGCTTCATTAAAATGACTACAACTCGATAAATAATGGGTTTTCCGAAAAGTCTTTTCTAGATTCTATTCTTGAATGACTAAACTACAGAAATATGAAGAATTTTTTTTATTTTTTTTTCCAAATTTCTAGACTAGAATACTGTTTTAAGTGTGTTAATTAGACATGGGATGTATCAACAGTTTTTGGCCCAGTTTTTTTTCTCCCAAAAAACGTTCCATTGAATAACTAACTTTCGTTTGTTCAAATACAATCTTATAGAAGTCATTTTCCCCAGTAGCATTCGTTGTCACATGCAACGAATCATGATAGAACCCTTTTTTGGCTCGCACTTCTTGATACACAAGTATGCGAACCAAAGCGTCATGATCGCTTTCGGTGCTGATCATTTATATTTATCTTTGCCTCTCATTCACTACATACCGAACTTTTCCGTGCATCTTGAAGCAGCAGAATCATACGCAACACGTAAAGCGAATGATTCATATTCTAAAACCGACTCATAGCTGTCAACATGTGCAACATTGAGGAACGAATAGGTAGCAAGATACTCAGGGAAGGATAATCAGATAATATATTTATTTTTAACGCTGCTGTCTCTTGCATTTTCCGACAATACTTACTTTTGGGCACGTCTCCCGTCTGCTGTTCAGATCAGAATCAATTATATCTCGCTGGCGCCGAAAATATGTTTAAGTTAAATAAACGTGGGCACGTCTCACGTCTGCTGTTCAGATCAGAATCAATTATATCTCGCTGGCGCCGAAAATATGTTTAAGTTAAATAAACGTGAAGTACAACAATGAATGGTAAAGTGTCACTGGTAGTGTGTTAATAGTTTTCTAGCTAAAATCAATTTTACTCGCGCAAAAATCTATTTTACTATGTCGCAAATTAATTTTTCGCATGGCAGGCAATAGAACCACCGACCACAGTATACTAGTTTCGATACAATTTGCAACCGCAAAATGTTACTAGCAACACCGATCCAGTGAGAAACAAAACCTTTCTTGTTTCAGTTCTTCTCCCATTCGTCGCTCGACGCTAATGATGACCGAATAACAAATAACGTATGTAATTATTTATGTATCATTCATTGCTTTGCACTTGTCTGTGTAGCAATTATTCACTATAGTTGTAAAGAGACGACGTGTGCGGTCCAATGATGTATATCATCTGTAACACATTCGTCGCCCCGTCACCCAGATATGGGTGACGATTTCCTCGTTCAAATTGAATAGAATTTTTAAAAGGAATTTGTTAGCAAAGGCAATGTAAACCATAGGATATGTAGAAAAATGTATGTAGAAAAATAATAAAATTATGATCATATTATTATAATGTTTATACTATACTTTTTATTAATTTATAATGCAGGTGGTTTGTACTGCAGCTTTTTGCGAAGCCTATATAATATAGGGTTGGGGAAAACGAAATGTCGTATTTCTGATCGAAATTAGACGCTTTATTTAACATACTTAAAATTATCCAATTTATGTCAAATATGCGCCGTTTTGTTCGCAAACTTGTTGCCATTTAGAAGGCATTATCCCCCCCTTCTTCTTATTTGCAAAAAAAAACTCAGACAGCCAGTTTTCGCAGGACTCTTTTGAAGCCAACTTAGTATCACCAAGAGCGTTTTGCATGGACCGGAAGAGATGATAATCACTTAGAGCCAGGTCTAGACTATACGGTGGGTGCAATAAGACATCCCATCCGAGCTCCCGTAGCTTCTGGCGGATCATCAGAGATGTGTGAGGCCAAGCGTTGTCCTGGTGGAAAACAACACCATTCCTATTGATCATTTCTGGCCGCTTCTGGTCAACCGCCTGCTTCAAACGGTCAAGCTGCTCACAGTAGAGAACCGAGTTGAGGGTCTGGCCATAGTTGAGCAGCTCATAGTGGATGATTTCCTTCCAATCCCACCAAACACACAGCAAAACTTTGCTGGCCGTCAATCCGGGTTTGGGCCGGCTCACCGCGCTTCGGCCACGACTTTTTTGCTTTAAGTTGTCGTACGTGATCCACTTTTCATCACCAGTCACCATCTTCTTCAAAAATGGGTCGAGTTCGTTCCGTTTCAGCAGTGCATCGCAGGCGTTGAATCGGTCTAAAAGATTTTTTTGCGTCAACTCGTGTGGCACCCATACATCCAGCTTTTTTTTGGAATCCAATCTTCTGCAAATGGTTCCAGACGGTTTTATGGTCTATACCCAGTTCCTGGCCAATCGAGCGAGTGCTCACATGCCGATCTACTTGGATGATTTCAACGATTTTATCGGTTTCCACAACGATTGGCCTACCAGTACGGGGTGTATCTTCGACAACCACTACACCAGAACGAAATCGATCGAAACCACGCTGTGCTGTGCGAATCGTTACAGTATCGGGTCCATAAACTACACGATTTTTTCGGCCACCTTCGTTGCAGTTTTGCCTCGCAGGTAGTAGCAAAAGTGAATAATCTACTTTTGTTCAAATATCAGAACCATCCACTCATTTTCGGTTACATATTCGTAAAAGGTAAGTAGCATGATCTATTGTAGTTTACTGGATATTAAGAGATTTCCAAGCACTAAACCCAGCTTTAGTTTTCAACGAATTGGGGAAGGCTGGGTGAGTAAGTCGCCCAAATGACTGGACCCGTCAAGAACGAAAATACTTCCATTTCAGCTCTGGGAGATGCGTCCAGCTGGAGTTCTCTGGCCATCCAGCGTTCCATACACTGCCATTTTCTAAGCCCACTGTCTTGTTTTCAGGTAGTCTTACGTCTTCGAAATTCCAAAGAGTCGAATTCAGTCATGGACCAGGCACGTTCATCCTCTCTGAAAATGCATGTTTAGATTTCTTCCGTACCGTCGGCGAATTGTTATGCAAAGGACTATTCTGAAATGTTATGCACAGCTGATACAGCTGTTTACTGGCACACCCACTAACTCCAAATTCTTTTTTCATATACCAAAATCCTTTATGTTCTTTAGGCAACTGTTCGGATCAACCTAGAACACCAATTTCAACAGCAGCGTTTTGTTGTTAGCAGCTTTAAACTGAAATATTTTTTATTACTTTCTATTTCTTTTCAGGTTCATCTTTTTACTTACATTTATAGTTTTTTCACCTAATCCTTTCTTTTCTTTATTTTCAGGTCAGCTATGGCGCTCGCGATTCCAGACAGCTATAAATTTTCTGATTTTCAATAAATGTTTCAAAATAAACGAACCCTGTATTTTTTTTACCTTACGCTTCTACACTTCTACGACTACAACTTCTTCGTAGCTCTTAAATTCTGCGTCTCTCCACAAATCTGTTCCAATCTAATTTTTCACTCTTAACTTTCTAATTCACTTAGCAATAGCAATCCAATTATATTCAGCCATTACAATTTATTTTTGTTTATAAATTTCTTACGCACACACCCACGTTCTTCCACTGACGTTCAGCACCAACGTCCTGAACGTCGGACCCGTCGCAAGATATTTATATGGTGCTCGGAGGTAGGCACAGGCAACATTGGCAAACTTTGCATTATCTCAAATTCAGGCTTCGCGTAGATTGATCAAGACACAAGAACTTCTCTCTTCTCTTCACAGGTTTGCTTCTAGTCCGACAGGAAGGACTCTGTTCCCAACAACACAACAACTCAGCACTACAAGCCTTGGTCCCCGTACTAGTCGTTAAAAGCGACAGATAAGGTGACTTCGCAGGGAACAGAGCAGTAAAACACTAGTTAGAACCACGGGGGAAATATCGTGAGCAACATTAAGAGGAAAAGTGCCAACATTACGATCGAAAAAATTAGGATTCTCACTACAGGGTAACTTCGATATAACGTACATTTTACTTTCAAAATTGTACGTTGTATCGAAATGTACGTTATATCGATGCATAATAAAGAGCTCTGAAACGTTGCTTATCCTACTTTATTGTATTGCTGTTTGAGTAAGGTTGATGAATAAAATCAATAAGAAAACGAAACCAACTTTTCTCATGATGTTTCCTTTCGTTCTGTTGATTGAAGTTTGATTCATTTAGAATCCGGAATTACAAAACAGTTGTATTTCGGGATTGGTTAAAGTTACAACACAAGCTTTAGTATCAAAATACAGTTAAATTTGTTCTTCTTTCAGAAAATAATAAAAAAAAAATTTTTTTTTTGGCCTTCGATAATGTGTACGTTATATATAGGCAAAATGTACGTTATACCGAGTGACGTTACGTGACGAGGATACGTTATAACGAGGGTACGTTATGTCAAAGTTCCCTGTATCACTTTTCGAAAGAACAGCCACGAATCCACAATGGAACCCGTCTTTTGTAGTGCATCGCTGATGCAAAACATGAACAAAAAAGAGGGTGTACTCATAGCACAATTCGGTCCGGTATTGCTAGAGTTGCTAGAGCGACGCAGCCATGACAAGAAAGTTGGAGCCAAAGAACCAATCCGTAGTTGGGCAATGATCTGATCAACTAGGAAGTAGCCGAACGTATGCAAAAGTCTCGAGCAATGAAATATGGCTGTGAAAACGTAAAAAGTAAAAAGAGTACCCGGTCTTGGGGATTCCAACTTAGAATTGAAAGAGGCGATCCAAGCGTTTCTCGACACGTTCGTAATGTTGCCAAAATGCCTGGAGGAACAATACATCTCCGACATATTTAGAGGTTGGAACTATTGCCGAAACCAGATAAGCTACCGGGAGATCCAGACCCGTATGTCTGCTGGGTACATTCGGGATACTGCTGTAGGGAACAATCCTCAATAGGTATATAAATACACGGAAGGTGAACGTGTCTCATCATGGAATGGAAGCCCTGCCTATGTTGCGGTTCGAATAGTAATGTCTGAGGTATCATTCATTCTGACAGAGGATAGTGAAGGCAAAATGCCGTCAGAGCGAAATAAACCAGAAGACCCGGAGACTTCGTTGGCACGTTCTTATGGGCTGATGATTCGTACCAGGAAATTGCCATCTGTTTATCCCGATTTTTTGACGTAGAATTACGTCTTTCAGGAAGGGTGCCTTATCAGAGAACAGGTCACGTTTCTGTGAAATAAAATGAAAAGTTATTAATATTTTCACAGCGAACAAATTCTGATACTGTGCACACCAATGGAATCGGAAATTCTCTAAGATTCGTTTGATATACTAATGCCCAAACAGTTAAAATTAATGAAAACTGGAAGCATTCTCATGTTCCCATACATTTGTTCTGCCGATTTTTGTGCATTCCCGAACAGAGCTGTCAATAACAAGCAACTGATGCATTCGTTTCTGCCCGTTTTCCCACATATTTGGTTTAAATAAGCCATCCGCGATTTGAAGCCACATCATCATTTCTTTGCGTGGACACTGATTGGACAACATCGTTGCTGGACCAGCTGGACGGCGAGGAATCGAGTGCCATTCTCAAGGCAATGAGGGTGGAGGTGTAGTGCAGATGTAGAGTAAAGTTTTCCAAGGGCCTTTCTTAAGGCTAGAGACGAATGAACTGAAAAAGTTTAAAGTCTCTATAACACAAAACCTAACCTAACCTAACCTGAAGCCACACCACTTCTCGTTTGGTGGTCTTTGAAGTAACATGGTTGCCGCAGAGCGTTGAGCGGGAGAAGATTGTTTTCTTGTCGGGTGAAGGACGAGTATGGAGTCTCTCTCCACAAAAATTTCGATGCATTCTAAAATGGAGTGAATAATATAATTCCGTAGTTCTACGTCGAAAACTGCGGTCGTGTCCTAGATACAACCCATTACAATTTTTCGTCAATAGAGATGAGAGTTTCTTTTTGAAAAACGAAATAGAATTACTTTCGGAACGGCAACAAAATATCGAACAAAACAGTACATGTTTGACCTAGATCGGATCGTGCTAAACAAAGTCTTGAAGTTCACGTAAAACAATAGATTTCTTGCACCCCAACCTTATATTTCCGAGTATTTCTCATTCAATCCGGATCAAACAACAACATCAAATACGCATTCCACTTGTTGCGTTGGGATATTTTTCCTTCAACCTTTCTTCCTTGATATAAACAATTGTTCTGAGATTCTCAACATGAAAGTTTAGATTTTTTGCAGGTTGATTCAACATCGAAACCCTCATACGGGAAGAAACTTTGCTTTCTTTCTTCCAATGAACCTAAAATCTTCTTGTTCCAATGTGAACTGTTTGCATCCACGAAGAAAACAAATAATACGCATCCCAGAAACTCCGAAACCACGGGTCGCCGTTTTCCGTGGTAACTACAGGTTGCCACACACAACAACGAAGACATCCAACAGTTGCTGTGTAATATTGCGATCGTATCTTGCAATATATTCTCAGAAAATTAAGGCATTCCTGTCTGAGGAAACCAACGGCAGCGGCAGCAGCGTGGGGCTGCCAACGAAATCGAAAGAAAATTTATGACGGCAGAATATTTATGGATGGTTCCGCTCCGAACATCAGAACCAGCTGGAGGCGCCAAATTGTCGCTTCCTGAAATACCTATTTTGTTTTCTGTATACATATACTTTTTTCGGATAGCACTCTTTATTCAAATTGGTGACACGTTGAAATTTTTATGGTAAAACACATCCCTCCCGATGTCTCCGACTATCTTGTAACATTTTATTGCAATGTGAGTGACATATTTATTGCAAATGGAATAATTTAGGGCATTTTAAATAATATACATCTTGCGTGGCTAAGTGTCACGTGTTTGTGCTAGAATTCACTTGAACAATGTTACTCAATGGAATTGGTTGTTCAAAGTTCAAGCACACATTTTTGGACTCTTGTTGCAGACAAAACAGACAAAAATTATCCCGCAGACCTTCTTTCGGGTTTGACTTTGTTTGTCTTTCGATATTGCTAAATTTTTTTCGTGGTAGCATCAAGCAATAAGCTGGACATATGTTTTGATAAAACGGCACGAGACGAATATTGATTCTTATTCTATTAATAAAGGTTATTTTTTTTGTGTTTTTCCATCTTAAACGGATCCCTTCGAAATTCTACTTTTATCCCACTGGAACTTAGTTCATTTTCTAGTGAGTTTCTTTTTTTCATTTATTCAATTTTTAAATCTATGCTTGAGTTGTCCACTACCAGTGGGCTTTCTATGAGCGTTTTGATGTGGTATTCATTGGAGAGTAGAACAAATTGAAGTATAATGTAACAAAGTAATAGAAATTAATCAATTATTTATACAGGGAATTGATAAATTTCTAAAGCGAAGTTAAAATGAACCGATTCAAATCAAATATGAACCATTTATATTAGTGCGAAACTTTATCCTCCTATTGATAGCGTAGCTCAATTGGGCTCACACAACGCAAGAATACCGTTTGACTCAAATTATTACACTAAATTTTTTACTGTAATTCCGAACACTTCATTCTAAAAACAAAATTTACCAAACATCAATATTATTTCGACGCCTATAAAATACCTTAAAAAATATCGGGGTTTTCATTATTCAAATATTTATAACATTGATATTCAGTCAATTTAGTTTTTAAAATGAAGTGTTCGGAATTTGAGTCTGTACGGAATATCAGTCAAAACAATACTAACATTTTGTATTAAAATCAATTTAAACGAAAACTATGGATACCTTGTTTATGCCTCTCATAACCATTATTCATTTCGAAAGGAAGTTTCTGAAATTTAAAATACTAATATTAGGCTGTCAAAAAAGTCCTGCGGTATTTCCGCGAGGTGTCGTTGTAAGCGCGTAGTTCTAGTTGTATTCATTGTATCGAGTCATACTATAGCTTGTTGGAAATGTATTTTTGCTATAATATAGTACTTGACAGTGTTTTGTTTGGTTAAGTCGTTCGTGAGTTTTAGTGTCGCAAATATGGAGCAAAATAAAGAGAAAATCCGACATATTTTACAGTACTACTGTGACAAAGGCAAAAATGCATCTCTAGCTGCCAATAAAATTTGTGCAGTTTATGGACCCGATACAGTTTCCATTTCCACCGCACAACGATGGTTTCAACGTTTTCGTTCTGGTGTAGAGGTCGTCGAAGATGCGCCACGCTCCGGAACGAAGATGCGCCCACCTCGAAAATTGCGACAAAATCGCTGAATTAGCCGAGAAAGACCGGCATAGTAGCAGCCGTAGCATCGGCCAAGAGCTGGGGATAAGTCATCTAACCGTTATTAACCATTTGAAGAAGCTTGGATTCACAAAGAAGCTCGATGTATGGGTGCCACACACGTTGACGCAAAAAAACATCTTTGACCCTATCGACGCATGTGAATCGCTGCTGAATCGCAACAAAATCGACCCGTTTCTGAAGCGGATGAAAAGTGGGTCACTTACGACAACGTGAAGCGCAAACGGTCGTGGTCGAAGCCCGCTGAAGCGGCTCAGACGGTGGCCAAGCCCTCATTAACGGCCAGGAAGGTTCTGCTGTGTGTTTGGTGGGATTGTCAAGGAATAATCTATTATGAGCTGCTTCCCTATGGCCAAACGCTCAATTCGGACCTGTACTGCCAACAGCTGGACCGCTTGAAGGTAGCACTCATGAAGAAGAGGACATCTTTGATAAACAGAGGCCGCATTGTCTTCCATCAGGACAACTCCAGGCCACACACTTCTTTGGTGACGTGCCAGAAGGCCCGGGAGCTCGGATGGGAGGTTCTTTTTCATCCGCCGTATAGTCCGGACCTTGCACCAAGTGACTACCACCTGTTTTTGTCCATGGCGAACGAGCTAGGTAGTCAGAAGTTAGCCACAAAAGAGGCCTGTGAAAATTGGCTATCCGAGTTTTTTGCCAATAAGGAAGCGAGCTTCTATAACAGGGGTATTATGAAGTTGGCATCTCGTTGAGAACAAGTCATCGAACAAAATATTTGACTTAAAACAGATTTTTTTTTTTTTTTTATCCAAAATATATATTTTTATTAAGGCTCATATGGCGTCAACCTGACGGGGTCGGGAGTTCAATATTTCGACAATGTTTGCCTTATAACTATGTTAGTAATATGTAACCGATTACTCGCGGTTGGCTCGAGGTTAGTATTACAAGTGTTTTCGTAATTGTGATGTTGCTGTCTCCAATGCTCTGTACCTGTGCCCGACACGGGATACTTCCTTTTGGGATGCAGCTGACCATTAATCAGCAACGCCCCCTAGTCTGTACCCTATATCTAGCGTGGTGCGTGTTCTCGACTCGAGGAATCCAGAATAGAATGGTCACTAGCCGGCGCAATCATCAGCTCGTGTAGCGTTGTCATGAGCGGTGCAACCTTTGGCTCTTGTTGAATCATCAGTGGACTGCACAACCTTTGGCCCGTGTATCTGTAAAGAGTGTGTGTATGTATTGCCGCGACTAAGTAAAAGTTTATCGATCGGATAGGAGGGATATAAAACGGGGACACAACGAAGGAAACATCATTAAACGTTGACATCGGCGTTTCTGAGGAACAAGTATAGATGAAGCAGAAGATCAGGATCACGGCTACCTAAGATATCCCGGACGGGGATCTCCGATTGTCTGCCTTGTGCTCTCAGTGCTCTAGAGAGCTGAGAGCGAGCAGTATGGAACCGGATACACGACCAGACAACATGCTCGATGTCGTGATAGCCATCGCCACAATCACATAGATTGTTTGCTGCGAGCCCAATGCGATAGAGATGCGCGTTTAGGTTGTAGTGATTGGACATAAGCCGAGATATCACGCGAATGAAATCACGACCTACATTCAATCCCTTAAACCAAGCTTTCGTCGAAACCTTAGGGATAATCGTGTGTAACCAGCGACCGACTCACCTTCACTCCACATGCGCTGCCAACTAATGAGTGTGTCCTGACGAGGAATGTGAAAAAATTCGTTATAAGCAATTTGCCTTTCAAAAAGTTTGCCTTCTGAAGCGCCCACCTTAGCTAGCGAGTCCGCTTTCTCATTCCCCGGAATCGAGCAATGAGAGGGAACCCATGCTAAGGTAATCTTGAATAATTTTTCGACCAAAACACTCAATAGATGTCTTATTCTTGTTAGGAAATAAGATGAGCGTTTATCAACTTTCATTGATCGAATTGCCTCTATTGAGCTGAGACTGTCTGAAAAAATAAAAAAAAACAGATGATTGTAACTAATTTTATGAAGAAATGAATATTAAAAAAAAATACCGTAGGACTTTTTTGACAGTCTAATATAATACTCGATTTTACATTCTAAAATTTATATTCGATTTTTGATGATGTTCCAGGAAAGCGGTTTTGAAGTGTTACAAATTCCAAAGGATTTATAAGCGAATTATAATGAGAATACCGGTAAGTTTCTTCGTTTTTTTTCAAAAATTAATGCTTTATTCTGCAAAAATGGTTACAAATTTGATATTCAAAGTATTGCCCACCGCTAGTCACAATTTTTTCCCATCTTTCTGGCAGTTCACGGATCCCTTTACGGAAATAATCGATTGGTTTATCGGCTTACCACGAATCGATCCAATTTTCGACTTCATCAAAATTTGAGAAGTGCTGGTCAACCAGGTCATGTTGCATCGATCCAAAAAGGTAGTAATCGGACGGAGCAATGTCTGGAGAATACGACGGGTGGGATAAGACCTCCCATTTAAGCGTTTCCAAGTATGTTTTGACCGGTTTCAAGACATGCGGCCGAGCGTTGTCGTGCTGCAAAATAACTTTATCGTGCCTTTACTCGTATTGTGGCCGTTTTTTCTTTAGTGCACGGCACAAACGCATCAATTGTCGTCGATAGAGGTCCCCCGTAATGGTTTCATACAGTTTTAGTAGCTCATAGTACACCACACCCAGCTGATCCCACCAAATAGACAGCATAACCTTCTGGTCGTGAATATTTCGCGCGGCCGTCGATGTTGATGAATGGCTGGAGTATCCATACGTTGCCCGATGTTTAGGATTGTCGTAATGGACCCACTTTTCATCGCCAATAACGATTCGATGTAAAAAACCATTTCTTTAATGCTTTTGGAGCAATTGTTCGCACGTGAAAAAACAGCGTTCGACATATCGTGGCTTCCTATCTTTCGGATCATTCCCATTGCTTTTAAACGATTGGATATGGTTTTCTGAGCTACTTCAAGTGTATCTGCACGTTCTTGTTACGTTTGTGACGGATCTTGATCGAGTAAAGTTTCTAATTCTTCATCTTCAAACTGTTTCAGCGATCCAGAACGTTTTTCGTCTTTCTTTTTACCACTTTTAAACCGTGCCAACCACGTCTGACACGTTCACTCAGTTGGGGCATTGTCACCATAAACTTCCACCAAAATGCGTTTACTTTCCGCAGCTTTTGTCTTCGTATTGAAGTAATGAAGTAACACTCCCCGCAAAAACACTCTCGTTGGTACGAAATTCGACAGTGGCAAAAAAACTATGTTGTTTTCGCTTCAACTTTTTGACATACACTGAAAAAGACGCGCAATGACAGTAGCTTTCCAACGAATGTCTGGAAATTTGATTCACCCGAATTATAAACAAGATACGTCATCTGATGTAAAACCGAAGAAACTTACCGGTACATCTAATATTTTGAGTACACTGCTGCAGTTACAGTTACAGATCAATCGGATCCAGGGAACACGTCCTAGCGCTCGGTGGATTTTTTCGATTTCCTGAAACCCTAAACTGTCATGTACTAATTTGCGAGAATTTCGCGGCGGAATATTATACTGTCGAACGCAGCATTTGACGACGAAAAACTCGACCAATGGAGTACCCAGATCAGAAATTACACAAAACCAGTTCCTGGAGTTTCACGAGTGGCTTCCATTTTTTCTACGCGGCTATAATCCGTCTCTGCCAGTCGGTGGAGCTTTGTCGGAGTCCGCAAATGGTCCAACAAGCCAGTACAAATGGCAATCGTTTGAAAGCGAGCGGTAAAACTACTGGATCATCGCATCCACTACAGAGTACTTGGGAACGGAGAAGCGAACCGTTAGACCAGGTTCCATTGAACGGAACAAGCAACAATACGACAACGCAGTATCTGGGAATATGACAGGGGATAGGACTTCCCATTTGAGTATTTCTAAGTGGGTTTCAATGGGTTTGGCATAGTGAGGCTGAAGTGCTCTCGAAATACTGTGGTCACGCATATTCTAGAGCGTGTAATAGTCTACGTTGAGGCGGCGAAGTTCACCAGGAATGTTAGGGCCATTAAAGAAGATACTGAGGTCGAACGTTGTTATGCTGAAGAACAACTTCTTTGTGCCTCCGCTCGTATTGTGGACGTTTTCGCGCAGTACTCGACACTTACACACAGACACTAGTCCACACGACGCTCAATATCCCTCTGCTCCAAATCATGAAAAACCCATGCTCCTTGCTCTTGAATCGTTCCCAATGCATGGTATCGTTTGGAAATGGCTTGGCGGATAGTTCCCAATGCGCTCGGCACGGATCGAACAATGACCTTAATTCAGTGTTTTTGAAGGTTTCGGCCATCCCTCACGCAGACGAACGGACGTAAACGTCGAAATCATCGCCTTTGAAGCGACGAAACCAATCAAAGCAACATCTCCCTAAACCGTAGAGATATTTATATTTTACTGGTTATTGTTTTGAATGTAAGACAATATTATGGTGATCATTTACAGCATATATTTTGGAATAACACCGCCTTGGTAGTTGGCAGCGCATGTGGAGCGAAGATGAGTTCGGTCGTTGGTTACACACGATTATCCCTAAGGTTTCGACGAGTGCTTGATTTAAGGGATTGAATGGAGGTCGTGATTTCATTCGCGTGATATCTCGGCTCATGTCCAATCACTACAACCTAAATGCGCATCTCTATTGCATTGGGCTCGCAGCAAACAATCTTTGTGATTGTGGCGATGGCTACCACGACATCGAGCATGTTGTCTGGTCGTGTATCCGTTTCCATGTTGCTCGCTCTCAGCTCTCTAGAGCACTGAGAGCACAAGGCAGACAATCGGATATCTCCGTCCGGGATATCTAAGGTAGCCGTGATCCTGATCTTCTGCTTCATCTATGGCTGTTCCTCAGAAACGCCGATATCAACGTTTAATGATGTTTCCTTCGTTGTGTCCCTGTTTCATATCCCTCCTATCCGATCGATAAACTTTTACTTAGTCGCGGAAATACATACACACACTCTTTACAGATACACGGGCCAAAGGTTGTGCAGTCCACTGATGATTCAACAAGAGCCAAAGGTTGTACCGCTCATGACAACTCTACACGAGCTGATGATTGCGCCGGCTAGTGACCATTCTATCCTGGATTCCTCGAGTCGAGAAGACGCACCACGCTAGATATCGGTTACATAAAAGTGGGGTGGGGGGGAGGTTTTGCTGATTAATGGTCAGCTGCATCCCAATAGGAAGTATCCCGTGTCGGGCAGACGTACAGAGCATTGGCGACAGCAACATCCCAATTACGAGAACACTTGTAATACTAACCTCCTTCGACAGAATACGTGACCATACGAACTAATCCAAAGGGTATAGATTTGGTGAACTGAGGCCATTTGGTCGGCTAGTTCCCGACACCGGTTCTGAACAAGATGTAGTCCCACTATCTGTCGTTTTGGACTGTTTGAGACTGTGTAATCACTTTTCATCCGAAAGACAATGGGCCTGATCACGAACGTCACTTCACGGTGAAAACGAAGTGAATTGTATGCAATTTGTATGCATTTTATTCCGTTTTCACCGCGAAGTGACGATTTTTCAGCATTTTCCCGACTTTTTGGCTCGTATCCTGACATCCTGACAAACACTCGATTTTTCCAGATTTTTCTGAAATGATCCTGATTTTTCCTGAATTTTTAGTTTTTTATTTTACCACAATGAAAAGGTTTCGTATGATGTATACCGGGATTTCTGTCAAAAAATTACTGGTTGGAAATGAGAGCTGTCAGAATAGCCTACATAAAAAGCTCTCTGGTTCTCCCACGTATAGTGATTGCTTTTTCTTTCGTTTATTATTTATTATTACGTAATAATATTTATTTGAATGCATAAAAAACGTAGTGCGTTTAATCCATCTGAAAATCCATTATGTTTGAAGTGAAAGTTTGCTAAGGTATAAAACAAAGTAATAAAAGTAATAAAACAAAAATTATTAATAGACTGGGTACGGAAATAACGGAAAAAATATTAGCCACTACGAATTATGTTGAACTGAAAAAAGAAGATAAAGGTTCCCTTATGTTTTCGCAGCAATTTCGGCCGCCGTTGATGATGAATAAATCGAGACGTTAATCAAGAGTAATCCTCAGTATACGCCAAATGAATTAGCAAATTCAATACAGATATCTAAATCCACCGTTGATGAACATCTGCTGAAGCTTGTTTACGTATTTCGGGACCATATGTGGGTTCCACAAAATTTGAATGAAATGCCTTCAATGGATTGTACTTCAATCTGCGGCTCGATTTATGAATGTAACGAAAATGCCGTTTCGAAACAAATCGTCTACGTTACGCAGTCGTCTTGGATGCATTCGTTGCGACAATACGCGTTCTCTATCGGTGCGATTTACTCCGGTTAATATCAGATGCTTCCGTGTTATTTCATTAAAAACTTACCGGGAAAGTATTACCGGATTGGAACTACATCTCCTAACCGGTAAATAAACTGTTATCACGCGCGGGGGATAGTGATTTTATCCCGAATATATTGTCGGTGGGTGAAAGAAAACACAGTGAACATACGCCATAACTCTTGTTTATATTTACTATTCATACATCTGGTCCAAACCCGTGTTGCCAGTTCAGTTGACACGCGCCTTTAAGGTGCGTTTTCATCAGTTCATCTAACTGATATAAATTTGAATTTAGAACTGCGAAAGAATTAAGTGAATAAAAAGTGAAGTCTTTCGAATTATAATCGGACTTTGTTTCGCGAGTATTTTACTCTTTTATATCGAGTGTCGGCAGAAAAACAAAACCCAATGGTAGCCGTCCAACATGGCAACGGGGGGTTTTCCCCCCTCAATCCTCATGGAGATCCTGGGGATCCCGGCCCAACAAACAAATTTGAAGGATCATATACGGGACGTACCTTTCCCGAATATGGTGATTCCAATGGCGATTACGGTGAATTGCAAATACTGCGACTGGAGGGTGTGTCAAAAGCACTCCCTAAAAGACCTTTCGAGATATGCAAATCAGTAGAGACATTCTTGCGCACCAAAATTGTTGACGCGAGGCCCGAAAATAGAGGGGCTTCCTACATCATAAAAATGCGGAATCAAAAGCTTATCGATACCATCAAAACAATGACCAAACTTATTGATGGAACGGAAATAAAAATAAACGACCACCCCACACTGAACCAATGTAGATGTGTCGTCTACTGCCCGGAAACCACTAGCTATAATACGGAAGAGATAAAAAAAGAGCTACAAGATCAAAGAGTTAAAGACGTCCGAAGAATCACCAAAAAAGAAGGCGACATGGTAGTACCTACACCCACTTTGATCCTGACTCTCAGTGGAACCGTGGTACCGCAAACCATCAATTTTGGTTGGATCAGAGTTCGAACCCGGCCATACTATCCAACACCAATGTTGTGCTACGGTTGCTATGATTACGGTCACCCTCGAAAGCGTTGTCCTATCGAAATTCCAGTATGTGGCATATGCTGCGGTAATCACCCAATTACTCCAGAGACCCCATGCAAAGCTAATCCCTACTGTAAACACTGCTCAAGCAACTCACACGCGGTAAGTAGCAGGAAATGTCCAGTTTACATGAAAGAGTTCGAAATTCAGCACCTCATGGTAGACCAGGGTATCGGCTACCCAGCCGCTAGAAGAATGTACGACTCGTCCCATCGAACTAAGACCACTGCTGCCGTAGTCACCGAAAGCAACGATGCTCGTTTTGCAGAACTCAACACTAAATTTGAACGATTACTTTCCGAAACTATGAAAAAGGACCAACAAATTAAACTCCTCCAACAGGAAGCTACGAAACGCGATAAGAAAATGGATGCCCTCATAACGGCAATGAAAGCAAAATTCAAACAAATCGCCGAGAAGGATGCGCGGATTGCTGAGTTGGAGGCCGTCCTAAATGCCACCAATACACTTACTTCAACCCCCAAAATCATAACTGCCTCGAAAAAACAGAGTACACCAACGACGAAAGAATCCAAAAAGGAATTAGTTTCAATTGAAAAAACCTCGACCAGCAACATCACTAGTAACCTGATAACATCCAACCGCAGATCACGATCCCGATCTTCTCAACGATCAAACTCGCAGAAGCGTGGCAAGGAAGGACGTCGGACCGACGAAAATTCCAATGCGGAAAGACCTCCAGAGCTCGCTTCTTGCAATAATGGTACCACACAAAACAATTCATCGTTCAACAAACCCGCCCCCAAAAAGCACAAGAAATGCATATCTCCTACAGCCGACCAGGCCATACAAATCTCTGACGAAGAGGCAGAAAACTCTCAATCAGTCAGAGATTTCAGCATGGACTTCAACGTCTCTTCTGATGATCCAGAAGACGATGAAACACGGGAACATATGGAGATTTTGCCGTAGCTTGCAGTAGGAATGTCCTCTCCAGTCAATAGAAAGACAATAGACCACAATTGAGCAATCATCAATGGTTCTCACACGTAACAAAGCGAAAAGCCACACTAGAGAGCACAGAGAGGACAATGCGCACACCCAAACCGACGAAACGAACTCCCATTTCACCACTGACAACACAACCTTGGGTAGCCGAGGCCCTGCCAGTGCGGAAGTCTTTGGAGGACCGGAACTGACAGACAATCCTCGACACCCAACGGAAACAAGCGAGACGGACAAGCGGGTTTTACTCCCGTATTCCTCGCAGGACAGCGAGGGAAACATGAATATACAAATCGAAAGCGAGACGGACAAGCGGGTCTCAATCCCGTATTCCTCGCAGGACAACGAGGGAAGCTTCAGTAAACAGATCGGAAGCGAGACGGACAAGCGGGTCCCACTCCCGTATTCCTCGCAGGACAACGTGGGACAAAATAAGAGATACGTAGTCCCGGTCAGCCGGAGCGCTCCTAGCGCAGAAGTCACAGAAACCAAACCACCCCTCCGACGACCTGTGAGAATTACGGGGTGGAATACCATGCCACCAGACGCAACAGTTGATGCCAAAAAGTACGACCAATGGAGGGCAACTATCGGAAACTACACAACACCAGTTCCTGGACCTTCACGAGTACTTTCAACTTTCTCCGCGGCTCCCTCACCTCTGCCGGTAGCGGGGTCTCCCTGGACTGCTTCCATCGGTGGAGCTCTGTCGGGGTCCGCAACTCGTTCGACAAGCCACAATATATGGCGAGCCATAGAAAGCGAGACGGACAAGCGGGTATCACACCCGTATTCCTCGCAGGACAGCGAGGGAAGCTCCTATGAAAGCGAGACGGACAAGCGGGTCACACCCCCGTATCCCTCGCAGGACAACGGGAAACACATTCCGGCAATTCCACAACACCTTCAAAACCATCAACACTTCTTTCTGCGGCTCCCTCACCTCTGCCTACAGCGGGGTTCAATCAGACTGCTTCTGTCGGTGGAGCTCTGTCGGGGTCCGCAACTCGCCTAACAAGCTCGAACGTCCAATCGCCAAGCTCACTGTTGTCATCTGACCCAGTACCACAGCGGAACCTCAGAAACAGCCACCTTACAGGCTCAACGCTAGCCATCCAATGGAACATGAACGGATACTTCAACAACTACTGCGATATTGAACTTCTGGTTCAGAAGTACTGCCCAATTGTGTTAGCCATCCAGGAAGTCCACAAAGCCGATACAATCAAACTTAACAGATCCCTAGGTGGCCGATACAGATGGGTCCTAGGGGTGCACCCCAATTTTTATCATTCCGTCGCAATAGGAATTCGTCAACCGTTTCAGTTCACCGAAGTGAGTCTATACACAGAGCTTCCAGCGGTTGCAGTGAAAATTCACCAACCATTTCCGGTGACTATCGTTTCACTATATTTACCAAATCCGAGAATCCTCAACCTACGAAATGAGCTCATTAACACACTGCGCAATATCACCGGTTCAACCCTCGTCCTAGGAGACTTTAACGGACACCACGAGACGTGGGGAAGTCCCAACCACAACCAGCGTGGAGTTACCATCACAGAAGCCATGGAGGAGGTGGAACTCGTAGTGTTAAATGACGGGTCTCCTACCTTCGTACACGGTCGTATCGAAACAGCCATAGACCTAAGCTTTTCTAGCCGAAATCTTCTTCCCCGCCTATTGTGGCGAACACACTCTGACCCGATGGGGAGTGATCACTACCCGATTATCATTCGGACTGATGACAAACCCTCAGTGCTCACCAGGCGGCCACGGTGGCAGTATGACCAAGCGGATTGGACAGCCTATCAAACCAACGTCGAAAGTTTCCTGGATCAACTCAACCGGGAGCCCGGCCCAACAACCATGAATCAACTCTCGAAAGGTCTGTTTAACGCAGCTCTCACATCCATACCGAGAAGCAGCTCAGTCCCTGGCAGGAGGGCAACCCGATGGTGGTCCCCCGATGTAAAAGCAGCAGTTAAATCAAGGAGGAAGGCTCTACGGGCGGCAAAACGAATACCCGTTGGGCACCCCGACAAAATGAAGGCGGTAGAACTCTATCGGACAGCTCGGAACGAATGCAGGAAAACGATACGCAACGCAAAAACAAACAGCTGGCGAGAGTTCATCGACGGTGTGTCTAGTGAAAGCACATCGGCTGAGCTATGGCGACGAGTTAACGCCCTCTCAGGGAAAAGGAAATGCAAAGGCATCACCCTGTCCGTGATGAACGAGACTACCACCGATCCACTCGTAGTCGCAAACGCGCTGGGAAACCACTTCCATACTATATCAGCGTTGGATGGCTACTCTGAAGACTTCAAAAGAAAAAACGATGTCAAGACAGACTCAATACGGAGATACAAAATACCAGACATAGACCCAAACCCGAATCTCAACCAACCATTCCACATCCGCGAACTTAACCTGGCGCTGGCCGTCGGAAAGGGCAAATCAGCGGGACCGGACGATGTTGGTTACCCACTCCTTGAGAAACTCACCGCAACAGGCAAGTCGAAATTGCTGGAGGTTTTTAACCGGATCTGGACTGAGCGCGATTTCCCTCGAGAATGGTCCAGCAGCTTGGTTGTCCCGATTAAAAAACCAAACAAAACCGGACACTCGCCAGAGGACTATCGTCCCATATCACTGACATGCTGCGCCTCCAAGGTCATGGAGAGAATGGTGAACCGACGACTGACTCAACACCTATCCGAAAACCATCTGCTAGACTTCCGACAACACGCGTTCCGATCTGGCTGCGGGACCAACACATATCTGGCCACCCTGAGCCATGCTCTAAACGAGGCAAGGACGGAAAACCTGCACACTGAACTAGCGGCACTGGACATTGCCAAAGCATATAACCGAGCTTGGACCCCGGCAGTTCTGCAGCAGCTGTACAGATGGGGCATCGCAGGCCACATGCTTCACTTCGTGAAGGGTTTCCTGAGCCATCGTTCTTTCCGAGTAATAGTTGGAAATCAAAAATCGAGAGAATTCGCCGAAGAAACCGGAGTTCCCCAAGGGTCCGTGTTAGCCGTGACACTTTTCCTGGTAAAAATGAACAGCATTTTCGAGAACCTACCAAGGGGCATCCGTGTTTTCGTATACGCGGACGACGTGATGCTAATGGTAATGGGCGCCTCCATCAAGCTTGTTAGACGGAAGCTCGCCCAAGCCATTTCATGGGTGGCGAAGTGGGCCTCCTCAGTGGGCTTCCAACTATCTCCATCTAAGAGCGAGTTTACCCACATATGTAATACAAATCACAGAATTAGTAACACCCCGATCCGGATCCAAGGAACAATCATCCCAAGACGAAAAACAATCCGGATTCTCGGAGTCACCGTAGACCGTAAATTGTCTTTCAGCCAGCACTGCGATAGAGTCAAAAATGATTGCCAAAGTCGTATCAACTTACTTAGATGCCTTGCCGGTCGACACACGAACTCTAATCGGAAAACGAGGATGAACGTCTGTAATGCTATAGTAAACTCCCGCCTATCCTATGGATTGGAACTCACGGTATTGGGTATCCAGACCCTACTGGACAAATTCGATCCCACATACAATCGCGCCATCCGCACTACCTCCGGTCTTCTCCCGTCTACCCCCTCAGACGCAGCTTGCGCTGAGAGTGGCATACTCCCGTTCCGGTTCTATATAAGGAAAACACTATGTCACCGTGCGATCGGATTTATAAATAAGACAGAAGGATCGAACGGGGAAGGTTTTCTCCTTGTCGAGGCTAACCGCCTCCTCCAGGAAACAACCGGTCAGAAACTTCCGCCGATATTCGGAATCCAATGGAATGGATCGAGAAGCTGGAATATGAAACGTTTAAAAACGGATACAACGATAAAGGACCACTACAAGGCCGGTTCTAACCCCATAGCCGTTCGGAAACATATTGCGGAACTTTTAAATACCCGGTACGCGGAACACACTGTTCGCTACTCGGATGGCTCCAAAGCCTCAAAAAGAGTCGGGATAGGAGTGACAGGTCCAGACATATCTACCTGTCATCGCCTTCCAGACGCTTGCAACGTCTTTTCAGCAGAGGCGGTCGCAGCGTACATTGCTGCAACCCATCCATCGGACAGTCCCGTCCTGGTGCTGTCCGACTCGGCCAGTGTGATATCAGCGATTGACTCGGAAAGACCGACACACCCGTGGATTCAACAAATCCTCATGGACACACCTCCAGATACCACATTCATGTGGATACCGGGCCACTCTGGAATACCCGGGAACGAAGAAGCGGATCGTCTTGCAGCATCGGGTCGACGAAGGGCACACTTCACAAGTCTAGTTCCGGCAGATGACGTGAAAACATGGGTGTCCAAACAAATTGAGCAGAGATGGGCTCAAGAATGGTACGACGCTGGTCGACGTGGAACTCGGGAATTCTTTCTACGCAAGATTAAAGCGACAATCTCTAAATGGGAGGATCCCCGGGGACACCGCGATCAGCAGATTATTTCCAGACTCAGAACCGGGCATGCCGCTTTTGCCTACAACATGGGCGGAAACAGAGACAGCTTCCGAATTCAATGCGGTCTGTGCCGCAGTCACCAGTCAGTAGAACATGTTTTATGTCACTGTCCACAATACGATGGGTCAAGAACACTACACGGGGTCCCTGGAAATATCAGAGACGCTTTAGGCAATGACACATCCACAATTGCTGCAGTGATTGCATACTTAAAAGATAACAACATGTACAACCGGACGTAAATCACACCACCAAACACACACCACGCGAATGGAGGAGGGTGATATCCCGACCGGCAGTAGACTCCTCTGTGATGCCACTTGTAGACACGATAAACGGAAAGGCAACGACGGGTCAATAAAATGAAGACGAAACATGAACTAGAACAACGAGAACGGAAACAAGTTTCAATGGATAAGCACGACGACGCGAACAATAGAAAGGACACGCAAAGGAAACAGCAACAACGGATCTACAAGGCAAAGACCAGGCATGGACTAGGACAACGAGAACGGAAACCAATATAAAAATAGAAAATATAGAAAATTTGATGTCCCCAATTCATAGGTCTAGCCCACTCATGGCTCCATGTTTAGGGTGTAACATAATAATCCCACTATTTGGGAGAGTCCCCTCAGGCCTCTCCACTCTCTCGTTTAGAGATGAACCAGCCTTTGGCTGAAAATCTCTTTAATAAAGAAAGAAAAAAAAAAAAAAAAATCGTCTACGTGATAGACGTCGCCTTTTCATCAGGCCAACGCCAAACTGCATGTCTCGATAAATTACACAATAAATTATTTTGGAGTCACGGTAGGAAATGCTATATCATCAACTCTCAAACCAACCGGTTATTACACCCTCAGATTACTACAGGTTGAGGTTTGTACACCCATTCATTCAAGGGCAATTCGACCTTGAACAGTTTTCGACGAGAAAGCGAACATGATCTGGTAATATAGAATTTTAAAGCTGTATGAAACATGGCGAAAGATTGTGGAACATAACTGTGCAAATTAAATTGAGTAAATGTATGTCTGTCTAAAAAATGATGTGCGTGGAGGCGATCCGGCGTAGTGGTAACATCCATGCCTCTCCCGCTAAAGGTCACGAGTTCAATTCTCACTCCCGACATTCTTCCAAAAATGGAAGTAAAAGTGACGAACCAGCCAAATGAGTTGAAAGTCACTATAATACAGATAAAAAAAGAAAAAAAAAAAAAATGATGCGTTTGTTCTCCTGAAAATCGGCACAAACTTTCCGGACATACCAAAATGACCTATCCTGATTTATCCTGATTTTTATTTTCATTTTCCCTGATTTTTGAAAATAACAGTTGGCAATCCTGATCAGAACTACTGTTTGCTCAAATGTTCCATGTCATTGAATAATCTCATAAGTGTCTCAAGTGACAAAATCTTTGTTTATCTAAATTAAAAGTTCTGATCGTTTCGAATTCGCAGAAATCATTATCTGAGTCACTACTGGTTTAAATGATGTTGAAGTAGTTGTTTTTAAGGATTAGAATAACTGTTTGCATAAGTGTCTAATACCATTTGAATAGTCTCATAAGTGTCTCATGTAAAAAGATAGTTTGTACTTTTTATCTCGGATACAAATAGCTGGCGCGAATTACACATTTATTGAAGCAATGGCAAAGATGTTTCATATCCAAAGGATTATAAAAATGAAATTATGTATTGATTAAACCTCGTATGATTTACTTAGGTTTCTTTCAAAAAATTTTCAACCGTTTTAACTCATAAACAAAACTGCAGCTAGCTCCAAACACATATCTTTTCTTTCTCTTCATTTTCTATGTCATCGTCGATAGAAGCATCTAAGACTTTCAAAATTTCGTTATCGAAACTTTTTGCTTCACGGTTAGTCAAGAAATACTGAGGTAATTCTTCTTCATCCTTCTGCTGGTTGAAAGCTTACGATTTTCGTTTTAGGTATATTGATGGATCGGAGTTTAGGAGCAATTATCTTAGCAGGTCTTCGTTTGAATTTTCTCGGGATGATTTCCTCGTGTGATTTGAACGGGTTACTTTATAGGTAGTTTTCAAGGCCTCTTCAGAAAGGTCCCCAATAGTTAGATCGAACATTGAAATAATGTTGGTACTGTGGATCAAAAGCATGTGTACGGTCGAAGACATGTTGTACAAGTTATAAAGTGCTAAGTAGGGTTGTCTTGTTTCCAGCAACATTGCTTGATATTTTGAAATATCAATTTGCCTGCCGCTGGATATAATTCTATAAATGGTAGAAAATTTGATGATGAGATTTATATCTATTCCAGTAATTGCCACACTTGTCTAAAGATCGGAAAAAACCGTACCGTATCCAGATTTCGACTTGGGGGTATTCTAGTGTAGAGACACGAATTTTGGAAACTTTTTCAAGCTCAGCAAAACCAAAACAAAGAATATTTTTACTATCTCTTGTATCATTATTTGTTCATCTATCTTTTAACAATAAAACAAAAATTAAACGGAGGAAAAATATACATAACAAGAATAGTTAAGAGCTGATGAAGTGAGAGGGTTCAAAAATGATTTGTGTCAAGGCGTACACGATTCCAGCCCTTCTGGTTATCTGAAACAAAAAATCGAACAGATTTTGAATCACTAAAGATGCCGGTATCGCATGAACCTCAGACAGGTCAAAAACATATTTTTTGACAAAAGAGTGGCCGTTTGAAAAACAAAATGTGGTTTAAAGCGTTTTTTCTTACGTTTCCCGATTTTTTAAAAATAGTAAAATTTGAAAAATATCGTTTTTAAGAGGTTCATGCGATAGAAATATGCCTGCAGAGTGCATCCATATAAATTCGATATGAATTGGTTAAGTTCAACTTTAGATGTAGTGTACACCAGTTTGAAGAAGCTAGTTTCGAGAAAAACGCGTTTAAAGTTCATTGTTATGGTCGTACCAGGTTAGACACCGCATTACTAAAAAGGCTCTAGCTCGGTAAATAATAGGATTTTCGATAAGTCCATTCTAGGGTATATACTTGAATGCCTAAACGACAGAAATATGAAGGAAACAAACTTTGAAATTGATTTTTTCGAATTTCTAGACTAGAATACTGCCTTGAGCCAATATGAGCCTTAAATTGACTTTGAATACATGCTCCAAACTATCTTCTGGCAGATATGTGATCAGAAAGTGGAATGCGCATGAGGTTCTGTTATTCTCACTACTTTCCACCCACTTTTCAAAAATTTTATGATTAAGGAGCGATTGGTGCAAACCTATAACAAATTGAATATCTTTTAGAGCTTCAGGAAAGTGCACCTAAGTCATATATGCTCCCCAAGAAGACACATTTTGCAATTCTATAGAGGTTTGAGAGCGAAAATTGATGGAAGGTTTTTTCAATCGATATCTAAAGTATGAATTTTGTTGTTATCATTTTTTATTTGTTTGAAAATTCAACTTTACCGTTTCTCAAGAGTATTATTAGAATCAAGTCACTCTTCCATCAAAACAGTCTCTACTTACCTTGAAAATTGCATTCCATTTCAGCAAATTTGATTTCTAAAAACGAGTTGAAATCCGTTTGAAATTTCACAAAAACTTTCGCATTACCAATACTTGTTTACATAGTTTTATGCATACATAAACAAGTAAAAGTGCATTGGAGACCCGAAATTGGAAATTGGAGACTCAAAAATTGGCTCAACGCACTGTGCGGCGTTAAGAAGGACTATCAGTGCAATCAACCACCAAGACGTAGGATCTCATGCGATGAGGTAAGTCAAAAAGGTCTTCAAGCAGTCACAAGGGAGAAAAGCTTCAGGAGGAGTAGAAGGAATCATGATTCTGAATGGAGCTTACAGATTTCTTTTCCACATCCCCTTATTTATAGCCAGTAGTGAGCAGATTTGTGGGCAGCTATACAGCCATTGCATGCCAAGCCGATTTAGTGGTTCTCAGATTTTCGTGAAAAGTGGTAGATTTGTTCTCTATCGCAAACAATTAGACCAGTATTTTTTCTTTTTTTCTTTAAGCGCCCCATACACGCACAATACTATTGTACGATTTTGTTGACATTACTATTGAAGGTTGTCCACAGACGTACAATATTATGGCGTCACAGTCATATTTGTGCAATTAAATTGAATCATTTGGGAATGATATTGAAGTCGGTCCTGAATATTGTGCAAGGCTGGCTACTGACGTTCGATATTTCATCACAAGTACTCGTTGGAACCTGACACAATGCCGGAAGTGAACGACTAGTCTCAATAAACTCGAGAATAAAATTTCCGTCGGCGTTTCTGATGGCCATCGCGACAAACGCGTTCTCGAAAAAGTCTGTGAAATTTTTAAAGATAACACTCACTTTACACCCGAGACGATGCAAATGTAAACATGAGCTTTGATGAGGTTAACTGACACCATATTGCACAACGTCACACATAGATCATGCAATGTTGTAAGCGTTGCACAATAAATATCCAAATTTTTTGATATCATATAATATATTGTACAACATTTCAATATCTGAAACACACTTTCAATATTATTTCACAACCACCTATGTTGTGCAATAATATTGTAGATGTATGGGTCGCTTTAGAGTGACCATTTCCGTTTCAGAGTGGTCCAAAAAATCACTTTCTTCACTTTTTTCCTAAAATGACTTTTTTCATAAATTCATAACTTTTGAACTGCTAAACCGATTCTAATGATCGACACATCAAATTAAAGCCAATCACCTCGTCTTTTTATGAAAATAAAATGACTTTTTTCAAAAATTCATAACTTTTGAACTACTGTACCGATTCAGATGATTGGCATACCAAATTAAAACACTTTAGCTAGTTTTTTTTGGAAAAATACCTCACTAGCGAATAAATCGGGTACTACTTGTATAGATCCTGTATAGTCGCATTAAAATATTGAACGAAGACTAAAAACATCTTAATTTTGAAAAATCATAACTTAAAAACGAAAAAGAACACATCTCTGTTTTCTGGATATGTTATGTAAAACAACCTTAGCTTTCAAGAAAAAAATATATCGCCCTTGGTCCACCGATTATCGCTCATCTAATAGTTCAAAAGTTATTAATTTTTGAAAATAAGAAAAAGAGAACAAAATTGATATTCCGAACAATTGGTTAACTTTGAAAACCCATAACTTAAAAAAGAAAAAAGAACACGTCTCTGATTTGCTATTGAATTACTTTTTGAATTAGTTTGAGAAAAGAGGGAGAATTCGATTTTTTGTTTCTTCCCGATGTTTTAGTCCACTACACACACACACCAAGATAAAAATTTGTTCGTAAAATAATCCAAATTGATTGATAGTTTATGCTTTAAAATTATCTACATCTCATCTTTCTGCGTCCATTTTATGTACAGAAAGTTGCATTTTATTTGTAATGGAAAATCGACAATTTTCGGGCAACCCAATAGTATCAATGTGAGAAAAATTGTCAATATTTTTTAAGAAATAAAATATTTGAACACGCTAGCAAGTTTCAAACACTAGCAGCCCTACCATTGTAACATTATTAATCATTCGAAAGTCCAAGCTGATCACCGCGAGTAAAGAATGATACTTCGGTGAATGATAATCTAGCGTTAAAAGCATTATTTTTTCAGCGTCATCTGTGAAATTTAATTAGACGGGTAATAATATAGATGCTTCTACCCTCTTTGAATGATAATTAATTTCCGTTTTCATCATCCCTCGGTTATTAATATTCCATAACGATGTTTATCATAACCGTTATTAGACAGCGTTCAATGACTCCTTCCAGCACCTGTTTTGAATATCATATGATTCAACGTGAAAAGGCGTCTTGAGTACTATCGCATGGGAGTTGGGTCTATTACTCTTTATCATTGGGTGTTGAGCTAATACGATTGTCCATTTTGTTGCCCCAATTTAAAGAATGGAAAGTTTTCGCTGAAAATATACTCAAATGCATCCCCTAAATCGTGAATTGCGAGGTGAAAATTTAAACGAAGATTGTCAAAATTACATTCATCCCCAGACTAGCATAATTATTTTAATTAATTTCAGCATACATCATGCTGGATTGGACTCATTTTAAAGTTTTATTCTAAGTACAAGTAAAATACTCAACATTGAAAAATCTCAACTCTCTCAGATTTCTGAAGACGTTTGTTTTTATGT
Organism: Toxorhynchites rutilus septentrionalis; assembly: GCF_029784135.1. NCBI lineage: Eukaryota > Metazoa > Arthropoda > Insecta > Diptera > Culicidae > Toxorhynchites > Toxorhynchites rutilus. The sequence goes on along the minus strand of NC_073746.1, from coordinate 205,634,713 downwards.
TAGGCAACTTGTGTGTAGAAGATTCCATATATGGAGTTTACAAGCGTGTCACACGCGTTTGGAAAAGTCGAAAATCTTGTAGATTGATTAGAAATGAAGCCGTACAACGAACGCATGTTATCGGAGAGCAACCCGGTATAACGTGGGATGTGGCCCATTTCGCATGCAGAATAACAAAGAACAACAAATGGAGGCGTTTTTTTTCCATCGCTGTGTTGACAGCCATTGTAGGAGAATGGACCATCGTCTCTGCTTCTGCTTCTACACAACACGTTCAGAATAAATAATGTTCTGCAGAATACGAAATGAATCAAGGCAGCGATTCATTTGCCACATTCCTTACATACGCGAAGGGCGTTGAAATGGCTAGAACCTTGAAGCGTCCCAGGAATTGCCCCAAAACCACTAATTGAGAATATATCGGTTTGGCATTGAAGAAGGTAAAACTACTTTTTTGGAACAGAATCCCGAAACGTAACTTCTTCTGTATTGTTGGATTGTTTCAGTAGGCAAACTCTTAGGAACCTTGAATTTCATATTCGGTGAAAACATGAACCAGAAACACGGAATATATTTTGTTTTTGTCTGAGATAATACAATTAATATTCATTGATCGAGTCTAAATGAATATTCAGATGCTTTATTGTTTTCCTTATCGACCCTAATTGGGAAACACCATTCAAACCGTTCACATTACAATCGCCACTGATTATTCGTTCTTGTGATATATACGCTTTTCCCAATCGAAAAACTTCCGCTATTTTTGTGGCCATTAACACGTTGAGCCCCGAATTGTACTTGCTGCGCTTTCCATTCTGTTTGCATTAAGAGCGCTTACACAATATCAGTGTCGGTCCCAGCTCCCAAAGATACTTATTGTATAAATAGTAAATAGAAATTCGACTAGTCGCTTATTGTAAAACATCCGAAAACAAATCACATATTTTTATTTTCTTGTTTTGTAACTGTCAGTCAGCGCTTCCTTACCAAAAAGCTCAACGTCGTCTCCGAGGGACCGACGTGGGGCTCAACGTGTTAAGAATAATTGTTTTTCATAAAAAAATCGAAAGCATATCCACGTCGGTCAGCAATTCTTGATCGCTTTGGTACGAGAACTTTTCGACGAAAGTTCGCAGACTCACTCGCAAAGTTTTCTTCAAGTGTACATCATGCGCATCTTAGGAGAACGTGTTGTGCAGTCGTCAGCATTGGAAACCATTGGGTTGTAGCCTCAACGATCTGCTTTTGAAAGATCCGACCATACAAGACGATGTGATTTCTACTATTCTCTAAACCAAGACTGTAGTTATTACAGCTGCCATCATCAAATCTTATGGGTATTGGAGGAGACATCAGAGATGCGCAAATTAAAAACATGAGATATGTTGTTGTTCTCACTATTCATCAATGAAGTGTCCTTGCTACTTCCAACTGGATGCCGCTTATTCTACGCGGATGGCGTGAAAATCTATATGACAATCAGGAACGTACTAGATTGCCATAGTCTTCAGGATCTGGTCGACCGCTTTGTAGAATGGTGTTTGAGAAATATGATGTCGCTCAGCATCTCGCTGAAACTGAAGTTCCCAGATATATGTATGAACTTGATTGAAATGGTGTACCTTGCGTGTTCAAATAATGGGAATTGTCGGTTTTTGAAGAAGAACAAATCATTCGTCTTCATTGGATACTTGTGCCGGATCTTCTTCCAACACTAAATACTTCTGAAAATCGTTTATTGAGATAGATTTTAACTCTTTCAGCGATGCATCCCTGAATGCAGCCTTCTCATCGGCCGATAGGTAGATCGGGTTGGGGTGCTAATGCGCACACCGAGCCAACTAAACAGATTCGGCGATCGTTCAAAGCCGATTCTTTGTTTTTTATATTTACGAAGGTTTTTGATGTACTGGACGTTTGAGGCATTCGTCAACTTCAACGTCTTTGCATGAACTTCAATAGGGCGGGAAGAATAACCTTTATTGTTTTGGTCAATCACGGAATATTTGAGTGAAAATCAAGTGGAAATATCAATTTCGCATGAATAACGACAAATCCATAATGTGTAGTTCCTTCTTCCTTTCAATCACCACGAGTCTTGAATAGGGTTTTAAACAACCTGATGAACAATCATGCTATAAAGTGATGACGAGACTGGAGTGCGTCATTTGTGGAGCGTAAAAACAGGCTTCGAAATTGGAGTTTATCTCTTATCTTCATCGATGGAACTACAGGGAAACTTCGATATAACGTACCCTCGTTATAACGTACATTTTACCTCGATATAACGTACACATTATCAAAGTCCAAAATTTTTTAAATATTTTTTTCCTGAAAGAACAATAAGTTATCTGTATTTTGATACTAAAGCTTGTATTGTAACTTTAACCGATCCCGAAATACAACTGTTTTGTGATTCCGGATTCTAAATGAATCAAACATCAATCAACAGAACGAAGGGAAACATCATGACAAAAGTTGGCTTCGTCTTCTTATTGATTTTATTCATCAACCTTACTTAAACAGCAACACAATAAAGTAATATAAGCTACGTTTCTGAGTTCTTTATTATGCTTCGATATAACGTACAATTCGATACAACGTACAAATTTGAAAGTAAAATGTACGTTATATCGAAGTTACCCTGTATCAATATCGTGAATTTGACCACCCACCGCTGTGCTGTACGTGTTATCCGTAGTGATCTTGTCATGGATCGGTAGATTTTGGGATCGAAAGATCTCGTCTGGACCATCCACCATATCGTCGGTTTATTGTAACACGTCTCAACGCTATAAAACGATTGTTTTCGCTCTCAACACATATACACGAATAACTTGCACTCTGCCGTTTCTTATCGTAATGTCATGTTTAGAGAGCGAACCCCTCTGGGCTTATCAAAACAACCCAAACAACCGTATCAAAACGATCACGAGTGGATGATGAAGTGAGTGGAAGTGCTCTGTCGTTGGATTCTGCAGTGCAACTGCTTATGAATCAGTTCACCGAAATCACCGAATCTGTGAAGTGCGAGACGACAGGTAGGCTAGATGCTGTATCACAGGAAATTCATACGCTTAGGACGGATTATGCTTCGAAATTCAACGACAACGACGTAGCTCTGAACGTGCTGAATGAGCGGGTTGACAGGATCTCTTCGGCTGTCGACAATCTCGAGAACCGTAATGAGTTGATAATCAGCGGTATTCCGTTTATTAATGGTGAAGATTTGGGTGCGTACTTCAGGGCGATTTGCGGCCAAAATAGGATTCGTCGATTCTGAAATTCCACTGGTCGACATAAGGCGTATGAAATCCGGCACACTAAAGGATGGCGATGAAAGTTTGGTCGTGGTGCAGTTTGGCTTGAACAATGTCCGAGATCGATTCTACAGTGCCTACCTACGTGATCGGAATCTAATATTGAACCACATCGTAATAAATTCGACGTGCAGAGTTTATGTTAACGAAAATTTGACGTCTTCAGCGCGCAAAGTTAAGTTGTCATCGGTATTTACCAAACTAGGAACTGTCTACGTGAAAACAACAACTGGAGGGGCGATCGTTGCAGTCCACACCGAACATCTACTGGATGATCTTACATATTTCCTATTCTCATTCCCGGGTACACCGCGTTTCGCAATGATCGAGTTTATAGACGTGGAGGAGGAATAGTCACATATGTCAAGGAAGATTTGCACTGCTCAAAGGTGTTTAGTACTGAACTGTCATCAGCGTCCGATGATTAAACTGAGTGCCTGGCTGTTGAACTTCGATTAGGCAGTGAACGAGTCTTGTTCATGTGTGTTTACAATCCTCCGGAAAATGATTGCTCAAACTTTTTGTACGAGAAGCTTACAAATTTCTCTGTTCGTCACGAAAGCATGTTTCTCATAGGAGACTTCAACACCGACTTATCTCGACCGAGCAGAAAACGGTCCCAGTTTCAAACTGTGCTTGATGGCTTGTCGCTCACGTATATTGGAGTTGAACCTACATTTTTCTATCGGGATGGTTGCTCTCAGCTGGACTTACTTGTTACTAGCGACCGTGAAAAAGTGTTATGTTTCAACCAAGTCAGTTTCCCCGGACTTTCTCAGCATGATTTGATTTGGCACATTGGATTTTGACGTTACATCTGAGGAGATATTTCACACATATCGGGACTACGTTAACTTCAACGCACAAGCTGTTGCTAGTGCAATCAACTCTTTTCTGTGGCATCAGTTTTACACTTTTGGCCATCCCAATGAGCTTGCGGAGTTTTTCAATAGTCATATGAAAAATATCCACAACGAATATTTTCCACTTCGTACGGTTGAGAGGAGAAGAGCATCGAACGCATGGTTTAATTTCGACGTACGCAGGTCTATAATAGAAAGAGACATGGCCTATCGAGACTGGCGTAGAGCTCCTTCAGAACGATAGAATCAGACATGTTAGCAGTACAAAAGGCTTTGAAATCGATCTAACACGTTGATATCGAGTGCTAAAGAGGAATATATGAGTCGTTTTCTGGACAGCCGTATTCCTCCCAAAGTCCTATGGAAACGTATCAAAAAATTAGGCGTTGGTAAAAAGAAAACGTCTGCTGGTTGTGGTTTTGATCCAGATGAAGCGAATCGAATGTTTGTGTCAAACTCTGCTGAAAGGGATAATGTCTGGAGAACTAGACACACGCAGCTGTATTCATCGATCTGTTTCTCATTCCGACCTTTAGAGTATTGGGAAGTTGTGAATGCCATTTACGATATAAAATCTAATGCAGTTGGGTTGGATGGTTTGACGATCAAATTCATTCAAACAATTTTACCGTTAGTTGCAGATGAAATCACATACATGTTCAATTTCTTGAAAAGGAACAGTGTTTTTCCTCGATGCGAAAATACTGCCATTTCGAAACCAGCCCCATCCAAATGCGCTTACCAACCTGAGGCCGATTAGAGTTCTCTGTTCATTATCAAAATTTTTTGAAAAACTCATCGAGAAGCGAATGTAACACTACATAACATAAAACAACTTGCTATCGGTGTATCAAGCTGGTTTCTTGAAGGGCCAGGGTATTAAAACAGCAATCAAGTTTTCTGCGGTGACCGACGCTCCAGTGCTGATTTAACTTCAGTTGTACCTCAAGGTTCCGTGCTAGGACCACTGGTATTTTGTTGCTACATCAACGACCTCCCGAACGTTCTCCAACACTGGTACATACAACTATACGCAGATGATGTTCAGCTTTACATCAGCCGCTTAGGCCCGAGTACCCGTGAGATGATCTTGAAAGACCTTGAAAGAATATCGCAGTGGACCCAGCGTAATGGATTACATGTCAACCATGCTAATGCTCTGTTGATCAGGACAAGATTACGAAGCATATCACAGCTCAGTTTGTTACCGAATATCATTATGGATGGACAAGTGATTCGGTGGACCGAAAAAGCAAGCAACCTCGGCTTTGTATTCCAGAATGATCTTCAATGGGATGGACTCATACGCCAGCAATGCGGTAAAATTTACAGTAGTTTGGGAACGTTGTACAGCAGTGCATCATGTGCTCCCATCACAACGCGCCTGAAACTGTTTAAAAGCTTGGTTTCTCCGCATTTTTTGTTTGGTGATGTGTTTCATGTAAATCGAGTGTTGGATCATTGTATAGGCTGTGCGTTGCACTAAACTGTACGATTCGTTTACGGTTTAAACCGTTACTCTAGAGTGAGCCATCTGCAACAAAATTTTGTGGGTTGCCCGTTTGAACGATTGTATGCATATCGCTCTTGTATGTTCATCAGGAAGATTATGACAAACTGTACGCCAACTGCTCTGCATCAGAGACCGATTCCGTTTCGAGGTCGACGTGTGCAAAACATGGTTATCCCTGCAAACAATACATCTGTTTTTGCTAACTCTTTGTTCATCAGAGGTGTTGTAAACTGGAATATGTTACCATCCTAGTTAAAACGTTCAACATCGGAAGCAATTTTAAGGAGAGACTGTTAACGCTACTGGAATAAATAGTTAATAAATGAATAAATAGTTTAGTTAGATTAATTTTTTGTTGTATAAGTCTTGTTTATGTTTCATCACAGTATTGCTATCGGAAGTAGTGATGAAAAAGGTGGTCCTTTATACTACTGGACAATAAATAAATAAAAAAAATCCCAATATCCAATCACCACGATGATTTTCGTACAGAAACGACATTGAAGTGCAGCGATGTATTTCTGACCGTTCATTCGCGGTGATGGGAATCAATCTACCCCAATCCACTTTTGAGAAATCTTCCACGAGTTTCCATCAGCAGTTTTTCTACAAATAAACTTTCTGCTACGAAAAAAGAATAGTGTTTAGAAACAAGGAATCATTCCTGCAGTGTAGACCCACTCAGTTCTCAGAGAAGGATAAGTTAAAAGCTCACATTATGTCAGAAGACTTCCGAGAATTGTTCGAGGAAACACAAAGTATTTATTATTAATTCAAATTTATTATGTAGCATTCGCAGTATGGCTCTTCTGAAATTATAAACTCATGCCAACGAATAATCCAATCATCAAAACATTTGTCAAACGTTCTGTCCAGAATCAACTTCATTCAGTTCTCACTGCGTTCACTTTAAATTTATTTATCACCGTCTGGGAACGAGAAAAAAAGGGGGGGGTGAATTATTCAGGTTTTGGAAAGAGATTCGTAGCGAATGCGGTAGTTGCTTGATAGTATTTGTCGAGTTTTTGAAAAATTCAGGTCTTTCGATAACGCGTTTCACATCGCGGTCATTTCTGAAAGCACAGCAGCACTCATATGAATAATGAAGTTGCTATATCATGAGAATTCTATAATATTTTCAGCAGTCTAGCACCCAATTCCACTTACACCTGCAATCAAATTGAGAAACATTCTTTGTTCGAAATTTTCATTCATTGTAAAAAGCGCAAAACACGCTTGAACTAACGAAATCGAACACAATTTAGTGGCAAAAAGAATTTTAACAATACACACAAAAAAAAATAGAATGCAAGATGATAATGTATTATTGCAAATCGCCGCAGTTTCAAGCGTACATTTCGAGCCTCGACACGTGCGCATTTGGTTGGTTGCATAATCTTTTGTAACTTAGGAAACCGGTTTGTGTGTCCAGAAAGCAAGATTTTCCTGTTCTCCGTCCCACAGAGATTTAGGACTAATTAAACATTTATATAAATACTGTTTTCTCGGAAAAATCAGCTGAATCACTCACTGTGGAAAATCTGTAATTCCCTACGAATGATATCGATTCCACGAAATTATCCAAATCAAAGCAAATTTCTGCTCTGTACCTTTGATATAAGATGGTATTACGTACGCGAACCATTAGCTCTGGTTTGTATTTATAAAGATAGTGATGGAGCTTAGTGAATTCATAACGTCAGTCATCCCCTGTGGGGGAAATGTCTATTTACTTAATTTTCACGTGGGCATTTTCCATTCCACGAAAAGCCACCTTTAATGATTCTCGAAAACAACGCAATGAATCATTCTCAACTGTGAGGATAAATTCTGTATTTGATCACAAAACAATACATCACTCAAAATCTAACAGATAACGGTTGTAAATTTATGCAGGACACGACAGTAAATAAATGAGAGCATGCTCGAATAGCACGGCCGGCTAGTCCCTCCTTTGTGTCCTTCGTTTGAAATGAAGCTATCACATCAGGTGTCAATATTTTTGAATAACAAATGAAGAAGTGGTAAAAGAGCACACCTGTATCAGCGACAACAATTTCCCAATCTATCAATCTATGTGTTTCACAGATGAGCAAAAGTTCGCAGTAAATAATTTTGTCATCACAGATAGCACTAGGATTGGGCGATCTTTATAAAAAGATCGATCTTCTCGAATCGATTTTCCAAACGGCATAGGGATAGAACCACTGATTAAATCGGTACCAAAGAATCGATCTTTGCCGAATCGATCTTTGAAGAATCAAAAACTTTTTTCCAATTTATCTGCTTATTCTATAGGAGTGTATTCTTTTCTTTAAATTCATGTTTCTATTCAAACATCAAAAGCATTTTTTTTCCTCAGCATGGAAGTAACAAAAAAGTGAAAGTCTTGTAGAAACATTTTTCCGGGCATTCATCGTGGGTCGTAAATCAGTATAAAATAAATTGATTGAAAAAAGCATTAAACGGATTTCGCGCCAACTCGTCTATGGGATTGGCATGACCCTCTCAGAACTTAATGAAACCTTCTGGGCGTGAAGCCCTTACCTAATTAAGCAACATGGCATATTTAGTCTTCCGAAAATTTATCTAGACTAACATATGGAAAGGGCTAAATATAGGGCTAGAATCACAAGGGAATCTGTGATTTGTACACTCTACTGCCGATGCACGTGCAGTTCCACTGTTGGACCGTCCAGAGCTTAGTAGGCAGGGAAATCCATTCACGAATCGCTGCCCGTAAAAACCCCGCCCCGTTGCACAGCCCGGTGAGCTACCCGTTATCTAACACCTAAAATCCACGTAAGAATCGTGATAAGGTGCGACACTAATCTCCTTCATAAGCGCTAAGCTCCGTTACAAGCACGTTACAAGTGCCATACGTCTGTCATCTAGTCGAAGCCGAATCCGGCGATTTAGTTCAGTGACCCTATTAGCAACTACACAATGGTCCAGGATGTGCAATTAAGTGGAAATTAGCGTTTAGAGCTCGACAGTTATTCTCTAGACAAAAACAAAAACTGTCTTCGACAATGTTGTTACATATGATAGAGCGCTCATTTTCATTTTATCAAAAATAGGGAGACCAAAATTGTTGATGAAATAAAAAATATAACTTCCTTATCTTTATAGATAGAGGTAAACATAGTTCGACAATGTTGTAGTTCCAGTTATTTGAGACAGCTTTGTAGGACAATTTTGTTGTATCTCTTGAAATAACCGATATAGTGCTTTTTCCTAAGATGCGTTAGGGTCACCATGAAAAAAAACTGTTTTTTTGCTCAAACTTTTATATTTCAAATTCTACATACAAACTATCTTCGAAACACTTCTAGAGCTTACTAATACACCCATAGCTCGCTATACGGCCTAGATACGTTCCACGAAATTTGGCCGCAAAGCGAAAAGCCGTATGAGGAATCAATTATTCTAATACAAATTCATACAAATTCAATCAGATCGTTTCCAAATTTGTTAAATATGTAACAAGGTTTATCATTCAAAATGCATTTTATCTTTTTATATTTACTTCATTTGAATCAAAAATTGAATTTATTTTAATTTATTTCATTTAAATAAAAAAATACATACATAACATAAACATAAAACATATTATACAAACAACATACATACATAAAAACCAACAATAATCTTTAAACAAAAATGAAACAACTTCACGTAACATGGAATATGTATATTTACACATACTTAGTTTTTTGTTGCTTATGTTATTGTCTCGCAAATATTTTTTTCACTCCTGTGAAAAAGTGATTTTTGAACCAATCAACAATTTTTTTTGCCGTTATAACGAAACATTTTAGGTCGTAAATCGAAAATATACCTGAATTGCAGAGGGCCGTTATAACGAAATGCCGTATGGAGAGCGGTCGTATAGCGAGGTATGGGTGTACACACATTTTTCTATGCAGAACTTGTCAATATCTCAACTTCACTTATTGATATTTCTTCCCAAAAAATGCACTCGCTGCAATTGTTTGTAATTCTTTCTGGGGCAAACATAAACAAAGTTAATTGACGGCATTTAAAAGAGCATAGTTCACTCTACATAATGTGTGATCTTAAAAACTATGTTATTTTTCGTAATAATTAATTAATATAACTTTTTGGGTAAAAAACCATCAATAACTTTGAGTATGCTTAAGATATTGACAAGTTCTGCGTCGCAAAATGTAGGTCTTGATAAGCTCTAAAAGTCGTACGAAGACAGTTTTGATGTAGATTTTCAAATATAAAAGTTAGAGCAGAAAAACAGTTTTTTTCATGGTCACCCTTAGGAAATAACTTTGTCGAAGACAGTTTTTGTCTAAAAAATAATTATCTCCCACAAAGTTGTTTTTTAACTAAGTTGCATAATCCTGTTCAAAGTTATTGATGGGTTTTCACCCAAAAACTCATGATTTCAATTTTAATGTACTCAAATACAAAAAAAAACATATCCTTGAAAACCACATATTATATAGAGTTGTTCTTTCAAATTCCGTCAACAAACTTTTTTATGTTTGCCTCAGAAAGAATGGCAAGCAATTGAAGAGAGAGTATTATTTGGGAAGAAACATCAATAATTTTGAGTGGAGTTGAGGTATTGACAAATTCTGAGTCGCAAAATGTTTGTATTAGTATGTTCTAAAAGTCTTTCGAAGACAGTTTGTATGTAGAATTTCAAATAAAAAAGTTAGAGCAAAAAAAAATTTTTTTTTCATGGTCACTCTAACGCAACCTAGAAAAAAGCGCTATATCGGTTATTTCAAGAGATAAAAAAACTTTGTAACTGGGACTACTATTTCGTCCAACTATGTTTACACCCAGGTTTTTTTACGCGGTTTTTTTCCGCCGTTTTTTTACGCGGATTTTCCAATTTACGCGTTTTTTTTACGCGGATTTTCCAATTAACGCGGTTTTTTTTTACGAGGTACGTATCCCCCGCGTAAAAAAAACCTGGGTGTACTTCTATCTAGAAAGATAAGAAAGTTATATTTTTTCATTTCATCGACAATTTTGCTAACCCTATTTTTAACAACATCAAAATTAGCGCTTTATTATATGTAACAACTTTGTCGAAGACAGTTTTTGTCTAGAGAATGACTGTCAGACTCTAAATGTTAGCTTCCACTTAAATGCATCTCCTGGACCATTGTGCACTGGTTACAGTACATCTCCTCAGTAGCTGCCGCTAGTTCTGTCTAGGATAAGCCATCCAAATGTTTTTTTTACGTAGAACTACGTCTTCCAGGAAGGGTGCCAAATCAGAAAACAGTTCACGTTTTTATGAAATAAACTTAACGTCAATAATTATTTTCACAGCGAGCGAATTCTGATGATTTACATACCAATCGAATCGGAAATTCTCTTTGTTTGATATGCTATACATTACTATTTCCTATTCCCTAAACGGTTTAAATTAATGGAAACTGGAAGAATTCCCTTTTTCCCATACATTTGTTCTACTGTGTTCTACGATTTGTGTGCTCACCCTACCCGTACCATCAATAACGAGCAACTTATAAATCCTTTTCTATCCGTTTTCAACTTATTTGGTATAAATAAGCCATCCGAGATTTGAATTCACACTAGTGAGGACACCGAATGGATAACATCGTTACTGGACGAGCTGGAAGGCGAGGGATCGAGTGCATTTCTCAAGACAATGAGGGTTAAGGTGTAGTGCTGGAAGAGTAAGGTTTTCCAAGGGCCTTTTTCAAGGCTAGAGACGAATGAACTGAAAAAGTTTGAAGTCTCTATGATTCATTACCTGACCTGACCTGAATTCACACCACTTCTCGTTTGGTGGTCATTAAAGCAACATCGTTGCTCGCGAGCGTCGATCGAGAGTGGATTGTATTTCTCGTGACAAGTGAAGGAAAAGTATGGAGTAGAGTATCTCTTCCCAAGGGCCCTTCTCAGGGCTAGAGGCGAATGATTTTTTTTTTTGCGAAACAGTGTGAAGAAAATTATCGTTTTCGCACACTTCCCATCAAGTAATATCAACCAAACTCTAATCGATTACTCACAAAATATTAAATTTTCATCTGCTGTCGCACTGTATAGTGAAAAACGTCGGAAACTAGATCCAGTGCTCTCAAAGTTAAATTTTCATTTTTCAATCCTTGGCAATGATTTTGTTTGTATTGGCGAAAGCATCGTTATTTTTTCGACACTGATGCCAGACAACATCATCGAAGTAGCTATAAAAACCACTCAATAAAATGTTATTCCTGAGTCATAGCGTTTCATGGCATGAAAATCAATAGAATAAAATTGTGTTGATATCAATACAATTATTATTTTTACGTTTAATGGGTCTTTAATGTAAGTTTTAGCGACTTTAATATTGGGTAAGAAAATTGTATTACAGAGCTCTGAACACTGCCACGGCTGCCTATGCTTTCGAAAACAGTAAACGGAAAAGTTTACATTCAATCAAAATGCCTCGGTCAACGAAGAGAAGGGTTAAGGTTCTCCAACGTGAATATGTGAAAACAAAACGATCAACGAAGAAAATATTAAGGAATTATCAACATCGAGTTACTATGCGGAAGAACCAAAAGAGCCCCAATTCGCATGTGTTATAAATTTGCTCTTTTACGCTCGCGTATAATCATAATTTTACTTCATATGCAAATACACCTTCTATATATATTTATATTTGCAATTGTTCATCGGAACATATCGTTCATACATTTTACTTTAGTATTGAATTGTTAGTTTTGTATTCAAAGCCTCGTGCCAATGAAGCGCCACATAGTCTGATAAGTGAATTGATCTATTTACGTATGCTTTGCTCTTCTCTCACAAACACTTTTACCCCATTTTTACCCGTGGGTTTATCTATACTACTACAATGGCTAGCTTCTACCATCACCTTTATCATGCCTAATGTTAATTTCATACACATATACACACAGCTCGATATAATAATGGAATGAATGAAAGATAGTGCGAAACACATTTACTACACATTTACACCCAGGTAGAAGAGGAAGCCCAGCAAAGAAGGTGCCTGCAGCATACTGCAAATTCGTGCTAGCGCGGATATGGGTACTATATAGTACCATCCAGATTGTTGGGATATTGACCCGCGCTGCATTTGTTTAGATACAACGTATCTTTCATGGAAGTACCTGTATTTTCACATCCTAGTAGGAAAACCTTACTGTTGCATGTTCTGGGGTTCGATCACACCTCAAACGGAATATAGGAATAAAAATGTTCATAGTTTGTGATTGAAATCTGAGTGAAAACGTAAACATGTTGAAGTTATTTATCAGATACAAGATTTCATCCATCATTCAAATTTCATGCAAGATTTCATTAAAGCAACGATGAAAGTGTCACCCATACAGTGATCGCTCGTTAATTGGGCTGGAAAATTAACCAATTATCGAATTTTACTCGCTAACTGGACTGCAAAATAGCAAAAGCAATACTTCAAATTGAAGATGACGTATATTATTTTATACTTACTTACTTTTCAGCCGAGTTAACACACGCACGCTGTTAAAGTCCAGTTAGCGAGTGACTGCCGTATATCGCTGACGGGGTGACGGAAGTGTTGAGCAGGTGTCGGGTTGCGGCAACATGGGTATTTGTACAGCGAAAAATCATATCAATACTAGGAGGATGGCAGCAATTATCATGCGAGGATTTATTGAGATCGGCATTTCATCGCATCATAAAAATGAAACGAAATGAAATATTAATAATATTCATGACTCATATTAATAATTCTCAATGACTCAATTCTTTCTATAATAGATTGAGCAGTGGAACCAACACGACTTAAGCTAGAGTTATTCTGACGAACGAACGGGATTCGCTAGAAAAGAGTAACGTTTGGTAAGCAGGTGAAAAACGCATTCGTACAAAAACTAGAGTAGGCTTTTCGTTCGAATTTTTCAATTTTCGAATGGATAGATTTGATTCGTACGAATACAAAAATACAAATGTGGTATACTTGCGAACGTTTTCTATTCGTTCGAAAACAAAAATCAGGGTGAATATCCGAAGTGATAAACAAGTGGATTGAATTATATAATTCCGTAGTTCATTTTACATTTTTTTATCCCATTTGTTTACTTATTTAGGCTCATTAGCATTTTAGCTGTAACAGAGCCGGGTTTTAATCGTGTACATGTTTATGGTTCTATAAATTGTAAACTACACAGTAGTCAGTAGCCATTTAGTCGTAAGAGTTTTTTTTCTATTTCATTACACTATGGGAAATTACACAGTAGTAGCCATCTAGGCATAAGGGTGTTCTTTCTGTTTTTCCATTGTTCAGCAGACCGGACAGCGGAGACAGTTGATATGTTCATTGTTGTGTTATTTATAACACAACAACCCGATGTTTCTTGCAGAGATTTCGGAAACCGTTTCGTTTGTTGCACTTTGCAACAACCCTTCTAATTCAAAAAAAGTTTGACGTTTAGTGGTGCCGAGTCGGACTCCCCAAAATGGAGATATGAATTTTTGAAAATTTATGAAATTTCAATACTTTGATAAATCGTAACCATTTAAGAAAAGTTATATGAATGAAAAATCTACATGTGATTCAAAATGAAAAACTATATATAACGTTTTATCCTTGGACTAACCGTTCTCAGGATATAACCGATTTCTTATATTGAAACGAATATTAAGCCAGTATTCTAGTCTAGAAATTTGAAAAATATCCAAATTAGTTTCCTCCATATTTTTGTAGTTTAGGTATTCAAGAATATACCCTCGAAAGGATTTATTAAAAATCGTAGTATTTACCGAGTTAGAGCCATTTTAGAGATGCGAAACTAGGTTAGATGGTACGGTCATAACAATGAACTTCAAACGCGTTTTTCTCGAAACTAGTTTTTTTCAAACTGGCCTACACGATATCTCAAGATCTACTGAACTGATTCATGTCGAATTCATATGGATATAATCTGTAGGTATCTCTCTATCGCGTGAACCTCTAAAAAAATGATATTTAATTCTTTTTATTTTAAAAAAAATTGGAAACGTAAGAAAAAACATTTTGAACCGCATTTTGTTTTTCAAATGGCCACCATTTTGCCAAAAAACATTTTTTGTCTTGTCCGAGCGGTATCTTTACTGATTCAAGATCTGTTGGATTTTTTTGTTTCAGATAACCAGAAGGGCTGGAATCGTGTACGCCATGACACAATTTTTTTTTGAATCCTCTCACTTCATCAGCTCGTAACTATTCTAGTTATGAATATTTTTTGTTTGTTTTTTGAGATTTTTGTTTTATTGTTAAGAGATAGATGAACAAATAATGATGTAATGGATAGTAAAAATATTCTTTGTTTAATTTTTACGGAACTCGAAAAAAACCTACGAAATTCGTGTCTCTACACTAGAATACTCCCTTAATAAAATGTCGGAATCTCAATCGTAGTTTGCAGCAGCAGTATAGATTTTCTGATATTTCACGAACAAAAAAAAGTTTTAAAATCGCTAGGATATTTTTCATATACCTATCTCAATTTGACGCGTGGACGAATACACACAACAACACTTGATATACTAGAAGTATAAAATGAAAATGTAATTATATTGAGATTCACAATAACATAATAATTGATACTGATTCAAAAAATATTCTAGTATTTCATTTTTCAATACTCGAACTAAGCAACTGAAATTTTTAGGATCTCTTCGCACTCTTACAGCAATTGATATTCTGTGTTTCGTTCTTTCTATTGTTGCTTCTCGATAACAGTTGTTTATCGCTTGTTTCATTTGAGATAACGATATCGGATAACGAAGATTACGGATCGAAGTATTTTCGGTGCATTCCTATTTATTACTGTTGTGATGTTTGCATGTTTACTCAAAATTTTGTGTACATTACGATCGCGTCAAATTGACGCATATCTATAGAGATAGTTTATTTCTTAGTTAATTTCAAAATTTCAACGCTTCTAAAGAAAATAGACATCAATATATATTTACCTCGATCAATGCATAAAAGTCGTTACAACAGATGGTATATAAGTACAGATGATCTTTGTAATTTTTCTTTTAAAATTCGAAAGTGTCAAAATGGCACATCCCGTATACCTAATGCTAATTAGTTTAAATTGGTTATATCTAGAGAACGGTTAGTCTTAGGATAAAACGTTGTACATAGATTTTCACGTTGAATCAAATGTAGATTCTATTTTTCATATTACTTTTCTGAAATGATTTCGATTTCAAAGTATTGAAATTTAATAAATTAAAAAAAAATATCTCCATTTAGGAGAGTCCGACACGGTACCGCTATACGTCAAACTTTGTTAAATTAGAAGGGCTTCCCAATAAAAATATACAAAACAATATCAAAGGAGGAGTGTTGTGAGATATAAAAGTTTTTAAAATTCAATTCAATTTTTGAGCAGGATTTTCCACAATGTGTTATATGTTATATGTTATTTTTCCTCAATAGCTGATTAATGTTCCAACAGCTTTGTTAAACATCATGTTTTAATCAGACAACCGGGGTTTGAGTTATGATTTTTTGAAAAAAAAGTCCAATGATAATGATATTATAATGAAAATTGTGATATTGGGTTATTTTTCATCATAAGTATCAAGTTTCGGAAATTCGGAGAGGGTCGGGTCAGCGGCCGGTCGATTTGGCGTGGAATTGCTCCATGAAGAGATTGTTGAATGAAAACGCAAACAAAGTGTTTCCGTATTGATATTGAAAGGAGGCTTCGGAATTGTCAGAAAAATCGTTCTCGTGTTACTACCTTTTGATGTTAATCACCACGTTTATCGATCAAATAATTTTATCGGTTTGAGAAACATTGTGTGTAATTTGATATCGGATTCTGATAAAAATAACGGTGTAAATTCAATTGAAGACAAAATGCAATTGATCATTAGAGATGTACGATTACATTATATGAAACAGGAACACTATCTGTCCATAAATAAT
Source organism: Toxorhynchites rutilus septentrionalis (assembly GCF_029784135.1). NCBI lineage: Eukaryota > Metazoa > Arthropoda > Insecta > Diptera > Culicidae > Toxorhynchites > Toxorhynchites rutilus. The sequence continues at coordinate 205,618,078 of NC_073746.1, read as the reverse complement.
AATAATTCGCTACTTGCACACCTACGTCGGGCCTACAGGGTGGTGGAATTTACCATCATTAATTCTCAGTTGTATTTTTCGCTCAAAAGACTAGGTAATTTTTCACTTAAAAAAATACGTTTCACGGTGACGTGCGCGCAATGCTTCAATGAATATTCGACATCGAAGACGGTCTTCGAACGAGAGAAGGAAATACCAAACAACGAACAAAAAAGCACAATCAATGAATCGATTCTTGAAATAAAAACACAATTTTTCGTTCGCTCATTTTTGTGTATATAGTATACAAATTGAAAACGAATTGAGTTTTTTTTTGTGCTCCAAAAGCAGCACAGGATTTGCAATCGTGTAATGATCGATAAACCGCGGATGAAATTTGAAATGGAATAGAGCAGCGGAAATGTTGCTTGTTAACTCAATCGAATTTGAGATCAGAATATCGTTTTCAGAAATAGATACTGTGAATAGTCGAAATGAATATCATTTTTAAGAATATTTTTTTTATTTGTTGGCGTTTCATAAAGTGAATATAGAATTATAAAAGAAATATAAGACGAGGGATATGTTCCAACAACGATCCTGTTACTCAACACATGGTCCCGCTTCGGACAAACTCTCCAACTGACGTATGAGATGCACGGATGGTATATAACATTCCCTAACGAGAGGATACGGATGCCTGATAGCATCACTTTTCGTGTGACCTTCCTCACCGATACTCGGTTCAATATATTTTGATATCAAGCCAAGAATACGATTTCACCGCAAAATGCATGACATAAAGTAATAACCAATGGAACAGCACATATATTGATTTATCGCACCTAGAGTGTGATAATCGTACATTTCTTGGAAGAGCACAATATGTAACAGGCGGGGAGGTAGAAGGTAATTGGCAGTACAAATGCTACATGAGTCTTGCACTACTCGCAGGAATGCTTGTACTTGCCATCTCAAGTTTTATGTTCCACAATACACACGAATCACTATCATATTCCATCAGCATAGTAAATTAATTAACGTCACTTGAAGCTAGCACGTACCGATGGGTTTTATTTTCTTCATTGCTATCATAGCATTTCCACGATAGCATTTCTCCCACATAGCACTCGAACTACTTCCAACGAGATATGCCTAGCACTATCGGTGTGTAGTTGTGGAGCGGTGATACACCTTTCTACATATCATTTCCTCCTCATATGCAGGAACAGGTAAATCACCAGTTTGCGTTTATGACAATTAGCACTTGTACGCGAATTACACATATAAATTCATTGTGGTTTCCAACTCTTCTCCTCTCCGTAGCACCATATTCTGAAACTCAGTACCACCGAGCGGTAATGATGCACTCGTCGTCGTATCCTTTTAGCACCCAACACAATCGTTCCATGTTACGAGAAAGTTGTGTTTTAATTCAATAATCCAATTTCACTTCGGTATCCAAATGGCACAAGTAACGATAACAACCACACAAACCAGGTGTTGTACGGAGCCTCATCTCATTCAGTTTGTTATACCATTCGTTAGGAGCCACTTATCATCCACCAACCGTATAACTACAGTTCAGGGTATCCCCCGTCCAGCGATGTCGAGCTTTTTTTTTCTGGTCTACCGGACGGATATCGCTTTAGCTTTCTATACGCATTTCCTTTCAGCCTTAAATCTTAAACTTGGCCCTACAACCACACGCTGGCACAGATCGAATTGAACTAACGAAACCAAACACAGCATCCCAGTTATGGGTGGCATTTCTCTTCTCCTTTGCCGTAGAAATGTTCCGTTTTTTTTTGGTTCTTCGTTGAGTTCGCGCAGTAGCCAAACAGCACCTCAACAATCTCTTCCAGCATCTCTTCTCGCTGAAAATCTCTCGATGCAATGCATCGAGGTCATTCCGCGAGAGGGGGAAACAAAGTGAGCATCCTGTAATAGCAATCGGAATCAGAATGTCAGCGATTCGTTTGACTAACTTCTTATGTTTTACCTTTCGCTTTGTTTTTCCAGTTCTCGTTTTTTGTGACCAGAAGATAGTCGCTCTGATGGAGACGCTCTGTGACCTTCCATGAAGATTTCGACAGCAGGTGAAGAGTTGTGACGATGAAGTGTTTCTGTCGAGAGCCGAAGCGTACACACAATCGAGAGTTGCTTAAAGTAAGCTTCAACTTTATTCTACCTGTACGGTAATCCCAATCAGGGCCCCGGAAAACTGATAATTGCGTTGGATTATTTTAAGGACTATCCGATTGTAAGAAATATATAAATTTACTAGAAATCCACTTTGTTAAAATCATTGTATTTTAGAAACGTATATATACATATTGTATGCGGATATGTTTTCGTCTTATAGTTTGAGATGTATTGGCTACCGGGGTTTTTGAATATTTTTTGGAAATATTCTCGGGCGATGCTAGTATAAAAATATTCGGACGGCACGAGTGTCGAATGCCAAAGTTAGGAGCGAACTGAACTATCGGTCGATAAATAATCGTAGAAGCGTATTACTACACTTCTACGAGTACATTACTCCTTCCTAATCCACAACGGCTGTAACACCCGGAACTTCTGCTGCTTCTGAACAGTGATCGGTTTCATGAACCTGTCGGCTGATTTTTTAATGCGAATGTCTTAACATTGGGCGGAATATCGAGATCTACTGTTATCTAGAAAAATGTTTTTGTGAAAAAATGGACACTCTCGGACTTATTTTTTTTTTTTGAATACGAGGCAGAACGTATGGATTGGAATGCCAATGAAAATAGTCATCTCGATTTTCCATATGGAATTTCGTGCGAAATGTTGATTTACACGATAAAATACCCAATGAATAATAGCTTAATGTGATGTTATTTACTAGTGTCGGGTGGTTTTTCGATTTTCAAAAAGCTCAGTCTTTGACCGCTTTGCGTCACCTTCCCTTAAGTAAAAAAATATCTCCCTCAAATTAATTAAATAAATGAACTGAGCTATCGACCGATAAACAATTGTTATGTGTGCGTAAGTTGCAATTATTGTAACTCACAGCTCACAAAGATATGGAGGTGGTATTGGTTCACAACGTTGACGGCCGAAGGAATATCCGGCCGAATGGCTTGAGCTGCAAAAGACAAACACTCGACTTCTCCTATCATGGAACTGGCTTCACTACTTGCGTTTCAGATTCCAGCTTCAGCTTTCAGCTTCCGATAGTTTGTCGACGTATACGGCCACAAATCTATGGTCTTCGCTCGACTGCTTGCAGCACCTCATTCAACTGCACGTTCCATTCGTGGCTGTATTGCTTGCGGCCAGAGAATGCCTTGAGTCAGTACACTTTTCCGTTTGCCGCCGCGACCCCTTTTGGTTGCAATATGTAAATCCAGCTCACCCTGAAGAGATGCTGTGACAGCATCCATCAAGTACATGTCGTACCGCACCGCCAGAGCCATGAAGCGGAACCTTTCCACGTTCTGAACATCCATTTGATTCAAATAAATCGGCGAGAATCTATGATTTATCGCTAAGGAAAGCGATCTCTTCGCGCATTGTGGCCATCGGTCGGGTCGTCGTAGAACCTTTCCGTAACTCATTGGATCATTGTATCGTCATCCCTCGTCATGTTGGAGGCGAGGACACCGCCAAAAAAATTAACTGTAACTTACCATTCACAGCTGAACGAACTATCGACACCGATCACTTATTCCGCTGGTTCGATATCATCGCAAATACCACCAACAACTTCAGCACCATCAACAGACCCGACTGTACCACACGCAGGACGGTCACGGTACTCATTCCAACAAAGCTCCATGAATTCCAACGACTTCACTGGTTGTTCCACCTCACGAATAACGACGCCTTCATTCAGAACTACGGCGTCATGGCTGACATGGAAACAGCTCTTCTCAGTATCTTTCTCGGACTTGGGATCGAGCTTTTTCCGATTTCGTCATCGGAACCAGGGTCATTAGCCTTGACCCAAAAATCTTGAAATATCCCAGATCCGGTTTCTTTCCGGTCCACACTTCTTCCGGCTTTTTCTTCCTCCAGGGAACGTGCAGGACAACGATTCACCAAGTGAGCAGCAGTGGAAACAGCTTCTGCCCAAAACTCCTCTCCATGCTTCGTCGAGCATTTTTCAATCAACGTTCGGTTCATCCTTTCGGCCGCCCATCCTACTTATGGGTATACGGACACGTGGCTTGATGTAGAATTCCGTCCGACTCCAACAGCTTCCGGTTATCTGCATTCACGTACTCCTCTCCGTGAAAACATTTTGATAACTTTTTACTGGTCCAGTTCATTCTTGGTTTCAACACTGTGTTCCATCAAGACTATTCGGATTGGCGGCATTGAATTTTGCGCTCTGCTATTTGGAAGCAGCGTTATCCATGTTCCAGTTTTAACTGGATTCTTCCAGTTTGTTCTCCTCGGTCCAGTCAAACAGTTAAATTCTAAAATTTTCCAGTTTTTTAACATATTATCCAGTTTTATCCATTTTTTTATGTTATGTGAAATAAACCACAATGTAAACCTTCCCTCACCTTTCCTATCTCTTGGCCAATTTTATTTTTAGACATTTATCGTTCGATTATTCCAAAGTGTAGTTACCTTGGTTCGATCTTTCTTTTCTTACACACTCAACTCAGTGTTATTTTTTCCCTTCATACACTTCCGAGTTTAATACAGTTAGCGCACAGTGCGTGTAGGATCTCCCTTAGCAGCACATGCAACACAGTTTTTGAATTTATATAAATCCTGTCCGGACACTTTTCTTTCAGTGTAGTTTATGAAATATTTCACTAATCGATGAAATATTTTACTTACATGACAGCTGAAACCCTAAGATAAGATCAGACAATAGGGGGTCTTTTACGGACCAAATTTCTGTCAGATACGGACCAAATTTCTGTCAGTCGTTCTGATTTCTGATTGGTCGATTTCGATAAATTTTGTAAACAAAGTCGATTTTTCCAGTGTTGCCAATAAAAATAAATTACGTTGGGTTTGTATTGAATTTAGAAAAAAATGAATTTAATTGATATTACGATACTTAGTTTAGAGGAAATGTGAAGGAATTGTATACACGTTCTACCTAATTATTTTGTTACTATATTTTGATTGAATTGAAAAATTTATATATATATATATATATATATATATAAATATATATATATATATATATATATATATATATATATATATATATATATATATATATATATATATATACATCCATTTCATGTCAAACCGATATAGTGCTCCTCAGATTTCCATGAAAAGTGGTAGTTTCTTTCTTTATTGCAAAATATTAGACCCGTATTTTTTATTTTTTCGTTAGGGTGACCTTTTCTTATTTTAGGGTGGTCCGAAAAATAATTTTTTTCAACTTTTTCCTAAAAGTGCCTTTTTTAAAAATTCATAACTTTTGAATCACTGAACCGATTTAGATGATCGATATATCAAATTGAAGCCAATTAATCTTTTTTGGAAAAATATTAGGCTTACTAAGAAATCGAATTTTGTTTTCGTAACTATTGATTGTAGTTGTTTTTTGTTATTTTTATGTTTTTTGTTTTTATGTTTTTATATTTTATGTTTTTTCTTGAAAGCTGAGGATTTATTACATAACATATCTCGATATCAGATAGGCTTTTTTGTGTTTTTGAGTGACTTTTCAAAGTTAACCGGTCGTCCGTAAAATCATTTTTCCGCTCTTATCCAAAAATAATTTTTTGCAAAAATTTATTACATTTGAACTACTGAACTGATTGAGATGATCGACATATTAAATTGAAGCCAATAAGCCAATCTTTTTTGAAAAAATATCACACTTACCGGAAAGATAGGATTCTAGTCGCATAGGTCTAGTCTAGTCACATAAGAATATTGAACGAAGACTTAAAACATGTTAAATTTACAAAATAATGACTCTAAAACGAAAAAAACACCTCTCTAGAACCCTCTTTCCAAGTTCAATACTTTTTTCAATATTTTTTCTATTAAAAATCTACCTCATTGGCTTCAATTAGATTTATTGATCATCTGAATCGGTTCAGAGGTTCAAAAGTTATGATTTTTTGAAAAAGTCATTTTTGGGAAAAAGTGGAAAAAATGAGTTTTCGGACAACACTAAAATGGAAATGGACATAAGTTTAGTTTAATAATAATCTATTTGATTTCTGATACTAATATATTTTATTTCTACCATGCCATGCTCCTGCTATCAAATTTTCGTTTCCTTGTTTTTTTGTTTTCTCCGCTTTTTAAACGAAAAGATATAAATTTTTTTATAATGTCATTCCTTGTTTTTTCACAATGGAATAAAGTGGATGGCAAAACATACATTTCTCCTGCCATTTTCTTCGGCAAATCAGCTTCGTTAGGTTCCAAATGCGATTTCATATTTCGGAATAGAATTTCCATTGCTAAGAAGAAATTAAAAGTCTCATCATTCACTATGCAGATGGGAGAGTTAGAAGCTGTAGCTCGCAAATATGAAAAAAGAGACGGTTGATACAATCTGTTTTTAACCTCTCCTGTTAATAGCTTAATTTGATCTTCTCTGAAAAGCTTCTTCAAGGGTTGTTTTCCACGAATTCTCGAGGTCAGATATCCGCATTTTTTCTTCCATTGTTTTACAATTCTATTAACGGTTACATCAATATAAAATATTAGAAAATAACATATTTTTTGACACACTACCTTTTCAGCTTGGAAATTTGATGTTTCAAACGAAATATTTCTTCCTGTAGTTGTTTATCTCCTTCATATACGTCAACCAAATCATAATTGTTCTCAATACTTTGTATCTCTTCCCATTCCTCATTCGCGGATGCAGCTAAGGTCGGAATTTTCGTAACTCCATTTTCATTGTATTTCCCATCAACAAAATGAGCCTGTATATATACTAGTATTAGGATATGTTTTAGAATTAGTTTTTAATACTTACGCTACATATTCTTGTGCTTGATTTGATTTCAAAGAATGGAACTTCTAATTCACTGTTCACGCAAAATCGAATCCATTCTTTCCGAATATTTTTGTCTTGAGGGAACCGATAAAATTTATACTCAGGATGAGTATCCGTCCTTCGCTCACAATTTAAGGCTTTACACTTCATTTTTATTTTTGAATTACGTTTTGTATGAATATAAAATGGCTTCCTAACGTTGTTTTGGTTGTATTCCTGCTCATATAATAAGATAGAATGTTTTGGTTCAGACAATGAGAATCTGCATAACGCTGTAACGGTTGTCAGATTAGATTTATTTGCTAAAAAAAAATCCCAAATTTGTTTTGGAAACGATTATATTATAGATATGGGTATTTAAAAGACTTATTTTATCCTTTTAAAGCATATTTTTGAGATTGTCTATTTGAAAATATGCAATAATCATTGAATTCGCACCAACCAAATGTTACGATTCATTAAAATAGAAATTTGAAAAATCCGATATTTTATAATGTTTGGCAGCTCTGGCATCTTCATGTCATGGCTTCGTTTTTGGACGACGAAGAAGAGTAAGAAGCCAGTTGTCTGGTCTTGTCTTAGCTGAAACCGTCCTCTTTATTTCGATGTCCAACATGTTTACATTCTTCTTCAGTTTGGTAAAATGGCGTCGAATCAAGTGGAAGTACGCAAACGCATTTTGCGCGAACGGCAGCAAAATCCAACACTGTCGGTACACGATCTCGCCAAAAGGCTAAAACTGCCGAAGAGTACCGTGTTTAGTGTGTGCAAATCGTTTGACAAGCGCTTAACTGTGGATCGGAAGGTTGGAGGCGGAACAAATCGAAAAGTATGCTCCCGACAGATGGAACGAAAGGTGGTTGCCATTATTGAGAAACATCCCAACCTTTCAGTTAGAAATGTGGCTCGAAAGGTTGAAAAATCAAAATCATACATACAAAAAGTGAAGTAGAGGCATGCACTGAAAGCGTACAAAGTGAAAAAGGTGCCCAATCGTGATGATAAACAAAATTTCACTGCAAAATGCCGCGCTAAGGTGCTCTACACCAGGTTTTTGCAAAAATGTTCATGCACCATAATGGACGATGAAACTTATGTTCTCGAAGACTTCAAACAGCTTCCGGGTCTCGCTTTTTATACTGCAATTCGAAGGAATGCCATAGCCGAGTGTTTCCGGACCAAGTCTAAATTCCCCAAAAAGTACTTGATTTGGCAGGCCATATGCAGTTGTGGCCGAAAATCCAAATCTTTCGTCTCTACTGGCACTATCAACAAAGATGTCTATGAAAAGGAATGTCTCCAGAAGCGGTTGCTACCATTCATAAGAAGCCGCGACTCTCTAGCGTTGTTTTGGCCAGATTTGGCCTCTTGTCACTATGAAAAATCCATCCTGGAATGGTATAATGCACATGAGATCAAATATGTGCCAGAAGAACCAAATCCACCGAACTGTCCAGAACTTCGTCCATTGGAAAAGTACTGGGCTCTGATTAAGCGAAAACTATTCGAAACTAAGAAGAAAGCGAACGGCATTATTTATTTCAAGAGGAGATGGAGAAGCGCTGCCGCCAGCATATCTGAGGATACTGTACGGAACCTAATGGCAGATGTTCCCAAGGAAGTTCGTGAATTTTACAGACAATGTAATTAACATCGAAGTAAGCTTTCCTTGTTTTAGATATAAGTCTATTTTACTGAAATAAACAACCGGTTTTGTTGTATAACGTAAATTTTGTTTTACTGGCCTCATCTTGGTGTCCGGAATTTAACGTGGACCGGCTTTAAATATCAAATGTTCTAGGTCCTCCAAAAGCTTCTGAAGCCCAGACCAATTGATTTACCATTTCAACCACTACTGGTGCAATGTTCATAGCAGGAAGTCTTACCCAAAATAGTTCATAGAGCCCGCGAACTGTGCTGGCTTTGTGTTAGTATAAACATCAAGGAAACCTCATTTTGATATTGATAGCAAAATTTGGTTTGGACAAACATTGTATTAGAAATATATAAATCAAAGAAAAATACCAACAAATTGGAAAGAAATAACTTTTCAATGCCAAAATTTGATAATTTTAACATCACAGTAATACTTGAGCAGGGTTTTTAATTGAATGTGCTCATTTAAGTATTGGAATAATATTGTGGGACCTAAATAAAAATTATTCCTGAATTTTAATACATAGATCACGGAACAATCAGTGCACAGAGACGTCAGTTTGACAGTTTTCTATTTTTTAGCTCCCTTGCGTTTCCACATAGGAGCTGGAACAAACCGCGCAAAAACATTAAACCGAAATCAAGGTTAGGCACCATGCATTGATTTCATGATTTTTTTTTCTACGAAAAAGATTGTAAAAAATGGCGTTAGAAGAAAATAAACAGAGGATTGAGAGTATGTTCGATGCAGTGATCTACCTCAACTAATCACATTGTCGAGCAGTTTTGCGATGATTCAGCGATCAAAGATTTTCTGGAACTTAAGCAAAAAATACGAGATTATTCGTGTTTTACTCGAATAAAACCATATTTTCTAGAGGTTCTAGAAGCAAAGCTCCTCCAATATAGTTTCTCAGAAATTTTCTTTATGTTAAACATCATTTTGATCTGCTCAAATGATATGATTCATTTCGCTATTTCATAAACTACATATAAATACTATACGACCAGAGATGCCTACCTGATTTTTCCTAATTTTTGCATATTCCACTTTATCTGAATAAAAATTATCTGTAATATACTAAGCTTTCCTGGTTCTACAACTGTCAAAATAGCCTTCATAAGAAAAGCTCTCCGGTTCACATTCGAATATAATTTAATCTTTCCTTCCTTTCACTTCTTATCTGTTTATTCCGAAACAATTCGCGTTTTCGAAGATACACCGCCTACATTTACTAAATCTTTGATTTGGCACGAGAGAAAAAATACTCTATCAGATTAACAGGCCCGAAGGTAGTTTCAAATCGTTATAAATTAATGCCTAGAACAGTTTTCGACAATAAAGCAACCATATTGTGGGAGGATAGAATGTTCGAGCTGCGTGAAAGATAATGAAACAAAACTATAAAAATTGAATATATAATATCTTTTGTTTCCTCAAAAATCGGCACGAACTTTCCAAACAACTCAAGACAACCAAGCTATCCAGATTTCTTCTTATTCTTCCTTCCTTCCTATCATATTATTTTCATCAATCCTGATTTGTGAATATTAAGGTTGGGAACCCTGTATACAAGAAGAAAATTATATTTCTCAGCCATTGGAATATGTGAAAAAATCATCTAAGATAAATCAAAGCCAATCTTCTAAAAAAACAGTTTTACAGAATCCAGTTTTCTCCCAGTTTTTTTGAGAGCAATCTTCCTGTTTTTTGAAAAATATTATTAGCAACCCTGTTGGGAAGTGATAATGACAATGGGTTTTAAGGTGGATTGAACTTTGACAATGAAAAATTATGGATGAAAATTTACTTTTCCGTATCAAATATGTATTTTATCAAATATGTATGAATAATTACATTATTCTGTAATTTATAAAGAACGAAAGCTGTGTCTGATTATGATTTCATATTATCCCTTCTTTGCATAATGGTGGAAATTTCCACCATAACATTGAATGCCCAAAAATTATATACAAGAACAAGTTCACTTGAGGTTGATCTAGACCTTGATTTATTTCATCAATAAAAAAAAATCATGCGAAGAAGGGTTACAACGATAAGTCTCAGTTGAATGTTCCAAAGTTTTCTAGAAAACGGTTAAGTAAGGGTAAGGGTCAAATTTTCTTTCAAATTATAACGATTTAACACTATATTCAGGTCTTTTAATCTAATAGAAAACAACATGCCTTTTCAAATGCTTGCCGCGATTATCCAAATTGCAGACACCATGCATTGAAATGTTAATTAAAATTGAAATGTTCCTTTTTTTTTATTTCCTCCGAAACAATATTATTACTGATGCAAAACGGAGGGTTTTCCTGATGTTAGTTCATTTATAATTCAAGAAAATGTAATGATAGGTGCAATGCGCACAAACGTGTGCTGGACTTCTTTAATGTGCACGATTCTGCTCTGGAACTTCAGCACTTTCCAACAGTACGGAGTGAATTCCGACCTAAACAGTTTCATTGCATTCAACACACAGGGAAGCTTTGCGGTTTCGGCTTTAGCCTTTTTGCCTTTAAGATCCTGGTATTCGACACGTTTCAACTCTATCTCGTCGTAAATTTGGATTCTGGATGTATGTTGTTCCTTTCAAATTATGGCAATTTACGCTTTCGCATTGAGCCATATAGTTTGACCCCAAAACAAATGTGTTTAAGACATTTTCGTGCTTCGTGAGTGGTACACAGGACCTTCCTTAGTTGTGAGTTATTGTTTATCTTGGAATGCAGATGTGATGTGGGGTAATTTACGGCAACGAGTCTTTAAAGAATCATCTGAAATTCCTAAACGTTTGGGAATGAATTGATTTTACCATTTGTCAGAAATCGATTCGAACACGTCGGGGACGAATGTTGTCTTGCTTTCTTCATATAGAGGACCGCGGGTAAGACGGACAGTGGGGGTATAATGGACAGGTGGTTGATTTGTATAGTTTTGTATATTTCTGTTGAAGAGAACCTCTTCTACATGCTATTCTATAATATTTAAACCATCCTATGACAATGAATACTGATCAAAAGTGGAATAAGGAAACAAAAATCGAAAATCAAACATGATTCCGCGTGTGGATGCAATTTTTGCGGTTTCGATATTAAGCATTTTGAGTGGTTTAATTGCAAAAATTGAATTCGCTGATGGTTATATTTCGGATTGTGAGTTGACAGAGAAGCGATATTAGATATGTACGGAAAAGTGAATTCATTCGAGAGTAGTAAATTTAAATTATTAAAATAATTGCACTGGTGGGGTTGAAATGGACAGTCACATCCAATGCATGATGGAAAGTGAAGGGAAGAATATTCAACTCTTTTTTATATTGCTTTCTCTTTTTGTTCTATTTCATTTACTGGACGCACAAACACTAAGAGAGGGCGAAATTATTCCTCTCGCGAGCGATAAACTTCTACGCTTGGTATATTATTAACCTGTCCATATTCCCCCCACTACATGTCCATTATACCCGCATCGATAAAAATGTTCTACTCTCCGGCTTGTTTTAATTTCAGTAAAAAAACATGGAAAAACACATTTTTATAAAACATTTGGCCAATTATTTTGAAAACCAGTATATTGAACTGTGGGAAACTGCTTTTATGTTTCGGAAAACATGAGTTTCCAAAGATGCAATTGAAGATCTTCTTAACATGTCCGTCTTACCCCCGTTTCCCCTATGTATCCGTCATTGACGTATTCCAAATTCTCGGAATTTCTCCTTACAAATGTTGAAAGAAAGTGAAAATGATGTGCTCTTCTGAAGAATTTTATGTGTTTACAGATGAGATGTTAACCCTCAACGGGACAAATTTGTTTGAAAAGTTAGTTAATGACGCGTATAGGTTTATATTTCTTGATTTTGAAAATATAACGCTGTATTCTGACAGCTGACAATGCCATCAACAATATCGATCCATTCGACATCCATGCAACGTGTGTGCCTTTCTATAGTTTGGACTATACAATGTTTTATATTGAGAAAAATTCTCAAATGTCAAATATATTTGATTTGGTGATGTAAATTGGTCACCCGAGATAATGCGATTTGACGCCGCTGTACTTTTTCTTATATGACTATGAAACTAAAACCTTATGCATTACGAGATGAATGCACATTCACGTGTTTTTTGAGTAATGTAAGCTGACGGCGGATCAAATGAAAAAGGTAGTAGAGAAACTAGTGTATCGGATTTCGAAATAAATTAAAACACATTTGCACGCGGCGATAAGAGCTTCCTGAGTGAAAATATGCTGTCAACACTCGTTAATTGCTTGGTGCGATGAGTGTGGCAAACGACCATACAACGAGCAGCAGTATATACAAACATACCCGACATTTCTCCTCAATTTAGAACTGCTAATCCCATAATCCTCACAGCTCAAAACATATTTTATGCTTCTGCATACCAATTAATAAAGAAAAACCTTTGCCAACATCTTCAATTGCTTCTTTTCGAACTCTTGAAGCAGCAGTCTCATAATCTTGCTTCTGGGTAGCTATGCAGTATAGCCGCGAGTCGCGTCCGAGTAACGAATCAGACGCTTTGCAGGACTGACGAATTTACCAGCGAACAGAACTACTCAAAATCGCTGTGCTCGCAATCCAACTAGACTAGAGCTCCGGGGGGTTTTCGCAAGTTTCGCATCAAACATGTAAACATGCAATGTCCACAAAGTTGTCTTTAAACGATCGTCGCCGCTAAACTCATTGATAGTATACTACGTAATACATTTCCATTCGGCGACTTAGTTGACTTAGTCATTTTTTATAGAATCGTTGTTATGTGTGTTCTGATCTATACCAGTGCAAAATGGTCCAGGAGATGCATTTAAGTGGAAATTAGCATTTAGAGCTTGACAGTTATTCTATAGCCTCATAAAAATGCGCTCGTTTTTATGTTGTTAAAAATAGGGTGACCAAAATTGTCGATGAAATAAAAAAAATAACTTTCTTATCTTTATAGATAGAGGTAAACCTGGTTCTACAATGTTGTAGCTCTAATTATTTGAGACATCTTTGTAGAATAAAGTTTTTCTCTATCTCTTGAAATAACAGATATAGCACCTTTTTTCTGAGTTACGTTAGGGTCACCATGAAAAAACCGTTTTTTATGCTCTCACTATATTTCAAATTTTACATGCAAACTGTCTTCGAAAAGTTTTCGGAGCTTACTAATACAAACATTTTTCGATGCAGAACTTGTCAATATCTCAACTTTACTCAAAGTTATTGATATTTCTTCCCAAAAAACACGCTCTTTTCATTTGTTTTTCATTCTTTCTGGGGCAAACATAAAAAATGTTTGTTGACGGAATTTGAAAGAACAAATTTCACTCTATATAATATGTGATTTTGAAAACTATAATATTTTTTGTGTTTGAGTAAATTAAAATTGAAGTCATGAGTTTTTGGATGAAAACCCATCAAGAATTTTGAGCAGGATTAAGATATTGACATGTTCTGTATCGCAAAATGTTGGTATTGATAAGCTCTAAAAGTCGTACGAAGACCATTGTGATGTAGATTTTTAAATATAATTTAGAGGAAAAAAATCGTTTTTTCATAGTTACCCTAATGCAACTCAGATAGAAAGCGCAAAAAACAACTTTGTGGTAGATATTTATTGTTTAGACAAAAACTGTCTTAGGCAAAATTGTTACATATGATAGAGCGCTCATTTTTATGAAATGAAAAATCTAACATTCTTATCTTTGTAGATAGAGATAAACATAGTTCGACAATGTTGTAGCCCCAGTTATTTTAAACAACTTTGAAGAACAAAGCTATTTTCTATCTATTTAAATAATCGATTTAGCGCTTTTTTCTAAGTTGCATTAGGGTGACCATGAAAAATCGTGTTTTTTCTGCTTTAACTTTCATATTTCAAATTCTACATCAAAATTGTCTTCGTACGACTTTTGGAGCTTATCGATACCAATATTATGCGTAACAGAACTATTCTATATCTTAGTCCTACTAAAAGTTATTGATGGTTTTTTACCCAAAAACTCATGATTTCAATTTTAATTTACTCAAACATGAAAAATAACATAGTAGAGTGAAATATGCTCTTTCAAATGCCGCCAATAAACTTTGTTTACATTTGCCCAAAAATAAACGACAAACAATTGAAAAGAGCGTATTTTTTGGGAAGAAATATCAATAACATTGAGTAAAGTTGAGATATCGACGATTTCTGCATCGAAAAATGTTTGTAACAGTAAGCTCTAGAAGTCTTTCGAAGATAATTTGTATGTAGAATTTGAAATATAAAAGTTAGAGTGAAAAAATAGTTTTTTTCATGGTTACCCTAACGTAACATAGAAAAAAAGGCTCTATATCGATTATTTTAAGAGATAGAGAAAAACTTTATTCTACAAAGATGTCTCAAATAACTGGGACTACAACATTGTCGAACTATGTTTACCTCTATCTCTGAAGATAAGAAAGTTATATTTTTTATTTCATCGAAAATTTTGGTCACCCTATTTTTGATAACATAAAAATGAGTGCTCTATCACAACTTTGTCCAAGACAGTTTTTGTCTAGAGAATAACTGTCGAGCTCTAAATGCTAATTTCCACTTAAATGCATCTCCTGGACCATTGTGCAGTGGTGTAAGAAAAAAATGACGGTTATTGAACCAAAAAATATCAAAACGCGGTTACTAAAAGTATTGTCAGTACAAAGACTCACTGGTGAAGTGGAATCAAATATTAAATTATCCGAATTTGTATCAACAACAACAACAACGAAAATATTAAACGCTACGCAGTGAAAAATCATGAGCTAGGAATACTCTAACGCCTAAACGGCTACTGTGTAAAAGATAAAATGTGTATCGATAAGATAGGAAAACTCTTACACCTAAATTGCTACTGTGTAATATATAACATGAGAAAAATGTACACGATAAATTCGACTCTGTTACAGCTGGATTGCTAAATGAGCCTGAAAATAAAAATAAACAGATGGAATAAAAAAAAATAAAAAAAACAAGCGATGTGTCGAGACGAAGTTCAGTACGGCTGAGCAATTCATTCGCGAGTGGGGCACGCGAATCAGCACCAGTGGAGGCCACAGTACAACAACCCCCTGAGCCGGAAGACCCACAGCCAGATCAACAACTACTACGCGATCTGGTCTTCCATTACGACGAGGCGATCTCACAGTTCCGCGACACGGACCTTTTGTCGCGCCCCAGGATCCCGAAGTTGCAGCATTCCCGCAGGCTGACAAGTGCAGTAAAGCTCATGAACGAGCACGTTCTTCCGCTGCACTTGGTTGATGCTGAGAACATGGAGGAGCTGCAACTGAAAGTTTACTGTGCTGCTGTGGCGACCGCCAAAAGTTTAGGATACCGTATTAGGCCAAGAGGCAGACTACTCCAACATCTCCGTGAAAGGCGTGAGCCTCCATGGCAAAGGAGATTGGAGCAACGGATCCTAAACAAGCGCGCCGCAATTGGAAGACTCATGGCGTACAAAAGAGGCAGCAGATCGGCGAAATTATGTCGCCAAGTTGCTGTGATCGTGCGGCCTACTGAACTTCGCCAGCTGGGAGCTCACCAGCTGACGGAAAAACTCGACACACTGGTACAGCAATTGAGCGTCCTTACAAAACGGCTGAAACGTTACTCTGACTCTGCAAAGCGCCAGGAACAAAATCGGATGTTCAGAGATAACGAGAAAGCGTTCTACGACCACATTAGCGACGAGAAGCCCGACTACCGCGAAGGTTTGCCAGATATTAGCGATGTGACGAACTTCTGGGCTGGTGTTTGGGAGACCCCAGTGGAACATCGCGACGGGCAAATGTGGTTAAAACGGGAGGAGGAGAGTTGTGGTGAAATTGGAGAGATGCCAGCTATCATCGTCGGAGAGAACGATGTCCGCGAAGCCTCGCGGTACCTAAGGAACTGGGCAGCACCGGGCCCCGATGGTGTCCAGAACTTTTGGCACAAGAAGCTGACCGTCGCACATCCAAAGATAGCTGAGTGCTTCAACAAGGTGACCCACGTCACCCACACAACCTTCCTGAATTCGCCACCCGTGGCGTCAACTTCCTCCTCCCGAAAGACAGCAACACATTGAACCCATCAAAGTACAGACCGATAACGTGCCTATCGAGTCTGTACAAAATACTGAGCAGCATAATTACCGCCAAAGTTTCTGCTCACTGCGAACAGCATCACATCATCGCAGAAGAGCAGAAAGGATGCAGGAAAAATACGCATGGCTGCAAAGACCAGGCCATCATCGACGCAGCCATAGTCGGCCAGGCGGTATATAACCAGCGGAACCTAAGTATGGCCTACATCGATTACAGGAAGGCTTATGACTCCATACCTCACTCGTTTCTCGTCCGGGTATTGGAGCTCTACAAAATTGATCCCGTCGTCGTTAGGTTCCTGCAGCATGCGATGAGGCAGTGGAGCACGTCTCTGCACCTCAGTGATGGGGAAAATGTGTTGCAGTCTAGAACGCTGCAGATAAAGAGGGGGATATTCCAAGGCGACTCTTTCAGCCCGCTTTGGTTTTGTCTGGCATTGAACCCCCTCAGTAGGATGCTCAATAGAAACGGTCATGGCTATAAAATAAGGTATGGCGACGGCGCCCACGAAGAAGTGACCCATACCTTCTACATGGATGATCTCAAGGTCTACGCTGATTCACGTCAGCGTCTAGGTGTAGCTATCCGGGTTGTCGAAGACATAAGCAGGGACATCTGCATGGAGTTCGGCCTCGACAAGTGCCGCTGTGTCCATCTGCTGAAAGGGCAGCTTACCGAATCCGGAGGTTACGAGGTCTATGACGGCGAGTTCATAAGAGACATGGTTCGTGGCGAATCCTATAAATATCTTGGATTCCGACAGCTCACCGGGATTCGCCACTCCGACATCAAGACGGAGCTGCGAGACAAGTTCTTGAGTCGAGTGAACTGTGTCCTGAGGACTTTCCTCAACGCGGGGAACAAGGTACGCGCGATCAACACATTCGCGGTTCCCCTGCTGACCTTCAGTTTTGGTGTAGTCAAATGGAGCAAAACTGACCTAGAGGACCTTGAGAGGAGGATGAGGAAAGCATTTAGAGAGGCCGGAATGCACCATCCTCAATCGGCACTGGAGAGAGTTTCACTGCCACGCAAAGAAGGGGGACTTGGAATAGTCGACATATCTGCACTGTGTGTTGCCCAGGTACGACAACTGCGCGAGTACTTCGCAGAACGCGCCAACCAAAACGCGCTATACCGGGCTGTCTGCGCCGCCGACAGAGGATACAGCGCTCTGCACTTGGCGCAAGCGGAGTACCAACTCAACTGCAATCTGCAGACAGTGGAGGAGAAGATTGCAGCTTGGAAGCAGAAGGCAGTGCATGGTGCCCACCCCCATCAACTGGACCGGCCACACGTCGACAAGGCCGCATCTAATCTGTGGCTAACGCGTGGTGAACTCTCTTCAGTAGTAGAAGCCGACATGATAGCCATCCAGGACAGGATAATGCCGACGAGAAACTGCAGGCGGTACGTCTGGCATCAAGACGTTGATGACATTTGCCGGATGTGCCATCAACCAGGTGAAAACATAGAGCACATTATGGGAGGCTGTCCCGTTTTGGCCAACGCAGCCTACACCGAGCGCCACAACAACGTGGCCCGTATTGTTCATCGACAACTGGCGCTCCAATGTGCTCTACTGGAAGACAACGTACCAAACTACCGGTACCTGCCTGCACCTGTCCTGGAAAATGACTGTTTCAAGCTGTACTGGGATCGCACTGTTCTGACCGACCTCTCGATCCACCACAACCGCCCAGATATAATGGTTTACGACAAGAGCGACCGCAAAGTCACCATCATCGATGTCGCTATTCCACTGAACCAGAATCTGGAGGAGACCCACGGTCGCAAAATCTGCAAGTACCGACCATTGGCCGTGGAGCTCAAGGAACTGTGGGGGCTAAGGGAGGTCCCAAGAATTGTTCCAGTCGTTCTCTCTGGAACTGGAATTATCCCGAAGACACTTCTGGAAGCGCTAAAGGTGTTGAACATGGAGAAGGAATTGGCCGGCATCCAAAAGTCGGTCATCCTTAGCACCTGCGCGATTGTCCGACAATTTCTCGGTCAGGACTGAAACAGCACGAGCATGCAGATACGTGCATTCCGCAGAGCCTAGTCCCCCTTTGGCATTCAGAAGCCCGGGGGCAGGTGAAAATTCTGGCTAGGTTCGCATAGTTAAGAAGTGAGATAAGCCAACGAAAAGATGACGATGTCGACGAAGATAAGAAAACAGATGAGTGCAATGACTTCAAGAAGTGAATGAATGTGAGCGCCGTGTTGGTGTAAGCAGCATTACTCAGATTATCACCTATACTTAAGGGCTCGACGAATTTAGTTGAAGATCCTAATCTTGCTAAGATATCGGCTTTTTCATTACCTTCTATACCGCAATGACCAGGCACTCAGTATAGGTTAACTTCGTTAGTAGCAGCTAGTTGTTTGAAGGATAAAATACATTCCCAAACTAGCTTTGACTGACATGTGTATGCTTTTACTGTATTAAGAGCTGCTTGGCTATCTGAGAAGATACAGATATTGGCATACCTGTATTTTCTAGTCCAACAAATATTTGAACATGTTAGAATAGCTTGTATTTCTGCTTGAACAACTGTAGGCCACTGTCCCATTGGAATTGACATGTCGATTCCTGGTCCAGTAATGCCAGCTCCCGTAGATTTACCGAATTTAGATTCGCTGGTTTACATGTCAATAATTGGCAACCTTGCCATTTCGGCTAATTCGTGTTGCCATACTTTTTACCAAATTCTGCTGAAAGGATTTCTCGATATTTTTCCATGTTTCCGAAACTGCGACCTTGAGCTGTACCACTTTCCCTCAGTGTAGATTCTGCGTACAAGGATCCCCCTAAGATTTTCAACAAGATTCAAGTCTGGAGATCGAGCCGGCCCGTCCAAAAAATTAAGTTTTTGATTCTTAATCCATTGCTTAGTTTCCTTGCTGGTATGAATAGTAGTAGTAGTAGTAGTTTTGCTGGAACGTGAATTTTTCGTGATGATATGCAAGCAAAAACAGTTGGAGAGAGGATCCTTAAATAGCGTGAAAGCTATCTTGAGCTTTCCTGTTGCACTGAATCCCGCCCAAACCATGCACGAGCCTCCACCAAAATCCTGGTTTAAAAATACTGTTCCTCCTTCCGTAAATCACGCCAGTACTTGTTGAAACCGCCAGAACCATCATAATTGAGCTTTTTCCGTCAGTGGAGATAACCTATACCTTGAAGATATTTTAGTTATGATATATAGCAAAATGTATTTTTTGGAAACATTCTTTGTCTTAACATACCTTGCCCTACTGTCGGTTTATATGAGCTTTGGCAAAACTCAGACGTCTTTCGATGTGAGATTAGAAGCTTTAACCTTCTGAGCAATCTTTTTCTGAGGACGTTTTACCAAAACTTGACGAATTGTCACCCGAGAAACATTTTAATTCAAAAAAAATGAGTGGGTTATATCTATGATATAACCGCAAGGTTGACGTGGAACTACCTTTGCTTAGCAATCATTCGTTTGTATTGATTAAATTCTTGATTGAATGAAACAGTTTCCAAATTCATTTGAGTTCAATATATTTGCTCTGTGAGTGAAAAAAATGAACAAATGCCGTGTAAAGTCAATTCATTTATTGTGATTGATTGTTCTTCGTTACAAGTAAATTTAATGACGGACCTTTTACGTTTGGTATGATGACTAGAACAAAATATATGTACGGATGAATTATCAAACGTTTGATGAACCAGCCTAAGGCTGAAAATCTTTCCAATAAAGACAAAAAAAAATTATCAAACGATTATTTTATTTTACATTTCCCTCTGAAGTTTACATCCCAAAAGTGTACATACTTCTCGAATCTCGAATTTGCTTGAAACTGGGAAGTTCATTCGCTTCTAGTGTCTGCACGATTTTCCCAGGTTCCTAAGTTTAGAAGATCATGTTAGGACAGACATATTCCACTCTGCACAAAGGCAAGCGAGGACAAAAGTACTCGCAATTTGCATTTATTTGCAGAGCCGATTTCCCCAGAAACCTCGGTTTTGAAGTCTGTGTTAGGGAAACACATTTCAATCGGAACAAAAATACCCCCGATTTGTATGAATTCGCAATGTCGATTTCTCCAGGCACCTTGGTTTAGAAATCTCTATTAGGGAATACATTTCGGTGGGAACAAAAGCTCCCCCTACTTTCGTGTGTTCTTCTTCTTCTTTTTGGCTTTAAGAGGGTTTAAACTTTTCAGTTCACTCGCCTCTAGGCTCTTTCGTGTGTTTGCAATGCCGATTTCGCTGCTTGGTTTTAAAGTCTGTGTTAGGGAACATTTTTCGATGAGAACAAAAGTCCCCCTACTTTCATGTATTTGCAATGCCGATTTCCCCAAGGCTGCTTGGTTTTGATGGCTGTGTTAGGGAAACCGTAAATCGGGCCAATCAAAACGATGCAGTTAGGGCGTTTAGATAACGCCTAATATTTTACAGTTATTCAATTGTTTATCTAATGAAAAACAACATTTTGTTAGTTGCGATAGATGCGTAGAAATATTCCCTATCAAGTGATGCAAACATCTCTCCTATCCAGTACGAAATGTTCGAGCTATAAGCATTCGAAATCTTTCATTTTTTCCTGCATGTTCTGTGTTTAGGTTTTCATTTTACCCTCCATATATTCCGGTTAGACGTAGTCCCACGTCAAAATTGCTTTATTTGCATAAGCGATTTTTAGGAGTTCGAAGCTGTTGTCCATTCCCCGCTTATCCCGGTCAGAGAGCTTTGATTTACGTGGAGCTCTCTCCTTCCTTGAGAATTCGCCAAATAATTGAGCACTTCTTGATGGGATCGTTCAATCCGACGAGCAATTTTTTCCAACTGAGCGAACGTGTCAGACGTGGTTTTTCACGGTTTAAAGTGATAATTTTGACTTGGAAGACGAAGAACGTTCCAGACCGCCAGAAAAGTTCGAAGATGAAGAATTGGAGGCTTTACTCGATCAAGATTCATCACAAACAACAAGAACTTGCAGATACACTTGGAGTAGCTCAGCAAACCATATCCGTTCGTTTAAAAACAACAGTTACTGGCGATGGAAAGTGGGTGCATCACCACAATCCTACCCCGGCCATGTCACGCGGAATATTCACGGCCAGAAGGTTATGCTGTCTATTTGGTGGGACCAGCTGGGTGTGGTGTACTATGAGTTGCTAAAACCGAATGAAACCATTACGGGGGACCTCTACCGACGACAATTTATGCGTTTGTGCCGTGCACTGAAGGAAAATGCCACAATACGAGCAAAAACACGATAAAGTTGTTTTGCAGCATTACAATGCTCGGCCGCATATCGCGAAACCGGTCAAAACATACTTGGAAACGCTGATATGGGAGGTCCAATTATTTCCGCAAAGGGATCCGTGAATTTCCAGAAAGATGGGAAAAAGTTGTGACTAGCGATGGGCAATACTTTGAATATTAAATTTGTAACCATTTTTAACAGAATAAAGCATTATTTTACTTACCGGTACTCCTATTATATAAAAACTCGTATCATGATGATCCAACTTCTCTGAAACGGCTTGACCGATTTTGATGAAATTGTACACAAAAAAATGGTAATATTTTTTTTATTAAATTTGATTCCAAACAATAGATATAACCCCAAACATTAACCTCCATCTCCAATTTCCATTGCGATTTTAGTATGTTTGTATAAACAATATTCAAATAATTGAAATCGCCGATTGTTTTCAAACAGAGCGAATTAATTTACGTTGTTACATGACAGATGGCGCTACATCCGCTACAGCGTTTATCCACACATGCCTAAGTGAACTCAATTCGTCTAAAGCTCCGTATTGGAACAAAAGCGAAAACAGTAATGGATTATTGGAACACGTTTCTGTAAAATAAGCTCTACCGTGTGAATTATATGTTCTAAGTGACAAAGTAACACATTTTCTGCAAGTGGGAATCATTCTTGAACTTTCATTTTGTACGTACAAAGCGTTTTCCTAAAGATTTTATCAACGACACTATCACAAGCGTAGTCGGATATCCAATATCTCAACGAAGAAAAACTGATAACGGCGGACAATAGTTCAGAAATATCAACTACGCAGGCATTGACATTGAAAATCGTTGAGTAGTACCATATTCCCATCAGCTGAGCAAATATTCAATGCTCTAAATAATGTTGAGTTTTGCAAATCGGTGAAGAACAATAAATACATTTGCAAGTCCGTGTTGTATGGCTGTGTTTAAAATTTAGAATACTGATGAGAATACTCCTCAATTAACCCTTTCGTTATAAGCGTCGTCTATAGACGACATCCGCGCGGAGAGCTGTGTGTACGAGCGTCGTCTTTAGACGACATGAAACTCATACTGCTCTTCGATCACACCAGCGCGATGTGCATACTTTTCGGCGCAGTGCTCCGTACAGGGGTAGCACTTCGGCGAAGCACACTGCAATAATGAAAGGGTTAACTGGCAACGACGATATAATGCGGTTACAAATAAGTCGGTACATCAGCTCCATTGAAGTTTAAAATGGCAATCGTGTATTTTCCACCAACAAGACAGCAATCGAAAGAAATGAATATTGATTTTCTTTATTTCTTTTTTTACTTTATTATTTTATAAGGTACTTTATATTATCTTTTTCTCTTTACTTTTAAGAGATCGAACATGTCAGTCACGTGTCAGTTAGTTTCTATATCAATTTAATGATATCTTTACTAAAACATAATCGGCAACTAGGAACGTCGTTTCCAATTGCATCTCTTTCGTATTACATGTACGAATCTCAACTGCTCAAGAATTATATTTCAGATGGCCGTGCGAGATAGCAGCTGCTTGATAATCCAAACAACCGGAATCCGAATCCCATCGAGACAATTTTCCCAGTTTATCCATTTTCATACCATTTTAATAACAAAATTAATTCCTAGCCTTATTTTTATTCCTAATAGACAACGCAAACGTGCCCCTGTGGCCGAGTGGTTAGCGTCACACACAATCATGTCAGAAGTTTGGGTTCGATTCCCGTTCTGGTCGAGGGATTTTTCGTCAAAGAAATTTCTTCCGACTTGTACTGAGATCACGCGTATTCTATGTCTCAACTAAGTACTACTGATAAAAATGACGCCGAAAATACTTACGTTGAGATGGCAAAAGTTCCACTGGGAACGTTAGTGCCATCCAAAAATCCATCCAAGTAGACAACGATAAACTGATCAGATCACTCGCTCAAAGCAAAGCATAAAAACAACAACTACCATACAAGCCGTATGCGCTTGTGTGAAGAAAAAATAAAGCAACAAAGAAAGCAAAGCAGACAAATCAGATTCAAGCGCGGTTTAGAAAAGAAGTAGTAAACACGGTGCACGAATACTGTACACGAACACGGTGTAAACCTTAAAGCGAACAGTGTTGAAAACAAAGCATAACTAGAGTAGCGTCATTCTTCTGAAGTTCTCATCGTTTTGTGTCAACCGTTTTCTCTAACTATTTTGGGCATTTTTCCGGAATGAAGTGATACCATCGACCCCTATAGAAGTGTGTCATCATGAGCTTCTATCGAGAAAGACAGCCAATACATGACTACATGATCGATGATTCCATCTTGGAGAGAGTCAGTCAGGTCAGCGACTTGGGCGTAGTTCTCGATCCTAAGCTCATCTTCGACACACACCGATCTGCATTGATATCTAAGGCCAATCGTCAGCTTGGGTTTATTTCGAGAATCTCCAGCGACTCCACTGATCCCTACTGCCTGAAATCACTCTGCAGTTCAGCTACATGTCGCTTACCGAATTTGAATACTCTTGAGCGACGTAAGCGTATTCAACAAGCCATTTTCGCTGCTAAACTTCTTAATGATAAGATTGATGTGCCTAACTTGCTCGAGAGGGTGAACTTTCGCGCTCCCAGCAAAATTATGCGATCCTCGTCCACATCACCACCACTTCCACATCGTTCGTCTTTTGGTCAATATGAGCTGATCATGGGAATGATCCGAACCTTTTCGGCAGTAGAGCAGTTTTGACGTGGGACTACGTCTAACTGGAATATATGGGGGGTAAAATGAACCCTATACACAGAACATGCAGGAAAAAATGAAAGATTTCGAATGCTTCTAACTCGGACATTTTTTACTGGATCGGAAGTATGTTTGCATCAATTTTTTTCCACGCTTTTATCGCAATCAATAAAATGTTATTTTTTTGGTGGTTAAACAATTTAATAACTGTAAAATGTTAAGCGTTATCTAAATGCCCTAACTACCACGTTTTGATTGGCCCGATTTACGGTTTCCCCAACACAGCCATCAACACCAAGCAGCCTTAGAAATCGAAATTGCAAATACATGGAAGTAGGGGGACTTTTGTTCTCACCGAAAAATGTTCCCGAACACAGACTCAAAAACCATGCAGCGTTGGAGAAATCGGCATTGCAAACACATGAAAGTAAGGAGAGCATTTGTTCCCACTGAAATGTGTTCCCTAACAGAGATTTCAAAACCAAGGTGCCTGGAGGAAATCGGCATTGCAAATTCATGCAAGTGGGGGGTATTTTTGTTCTGACTGAATTGGGTTTCCCTAACACAGACTTCAAATCCATAGAGCGTGGGGAAATTGGCATTGCGAATTCATGAAAGTCGGGGGCATTTTTGTTCCCACTGAAATGTGTATCCCCAGCACAGACTTCAAAACCAAGGTTTCTGGGGAAATGGGCTTTGCAAATAAATGCAAACTGCGAGTACTTTGTGTAGACTAGAATATGTTTCTCTACCACGATCTTCTAAACTTAGGAACCTGGAAAAATCGTGCAGACGAATAATCTTTTAAGTTTCAAGCAAATTCGCTTCGAGAAGTACGTACACTTGAGAGATGCAACCTTCAGAGGAAAACGTGAAAGAAAATAATCGTTCGATAATTCCTTCCGTTCACAAATTTTGTCCTAGGCATCATACCAAACGTAAAAAAAACTGTCATTAAATTTACTTGTAACGAAGAACATAATATTGGGTTGGGGAAAAAGAAATGTCGTATTTCTGATCGAAATTTGACGCTTTATTTAACATACGTAAAATTATCCAATTTAAGTGAAATATGCGCCGTTTTGTTCGCAAATTAGTTGCTATTTAGAAGGCAACTTCATTATCCCCCCCCCCCTTATAAAACCACCCTTCTTATTTCGTATATTGTCAATATATGGCAACACTTAAACATATCTTCTGTTGTCGCATCGGATCATACTATACGGCTATTTAAAGATGACAATCTGTACTACAAGTATCGTTTTGACAGTGTTGTGATTGTCCTTTTCAGTCTCAAGTTATAGTGCGTCAAAAATGGAGTTCACCAAGCAAGAAATTCGCCATATTTTACGTTTTTACTACCTGTGCGGTAAAACTGCAACGAAGGCGGCTGAAAAAATTCGTGTAGTTTATGGACGTGGTACTGTAACGATTCATACAGCACAGCGTTGGTTTGATCGATTTCGTTCTGGTGTAGTGGCTGTCGAAGATACACCCCGTACTGGTAGGCCAATCGTCGTGGAAACCGATAAAATCGTCGAAATCATCCAAGTAGATCGGCATGCGAGCACTCGCTCGATTGGCCAGGAAATAGGTATAGACCATAAAACCGTTTGGAACCATTTGCAGAAGATTGGATTCCAAAAAAGCTGGATGTATAGGTGCCACACGAGTTGACGCAAAAAAATCTTTTAGACCGAATCAACGCCTGCGATGCACTGCTGAAACGGAATGAACTCGACCCATCTTTGAAGAATATGGTGACAAGTGGATCACGTACGACAACCTAAAGCGAAAAAAGTCGTGGTCGAAGCGCGGTGAGCCGGCCCAAACCATCGCCATGTCCGGATTGACAGCCATAATGAAGTTGCCTTCTAAATGGCAACAAGTTTGCGAACAAAACGGCGCATATTTGACTTAAATTGGATAACTTTAAGTATGTTAAATAAAGCGTCAAATTTCGATCAGAAATACGACATTTCTTTTTCCCCAACCCTATATATCACAATGCATGAATTGCCCTTACATGGCATTTGTTCAATCTTTTTACTCACATAGCAAATATATTGAATTCAATTGAATTCGGAAATTGTTTCATTCAAACCAGGAATTAATCAATACAAATAAATAATTGCTAAGCTGCCACGTCAACCTTGCGGTTATATCATGGATATAAACCACCCATTTTTTTTTATGTCGGAGAACTTCAGATTCGCTTCAGAAACCGAATTGAGGATCCCGATGTACTTAATGTTATGTTTCAATGTTTTGTTCGACTATTTATGAGTTTTAATTCATTAAGACGATGTCGTCAGATGAATGTTATATCTAAAAAAATAGCCGAATAAGTGGATGAACATAAAAATGGCTGTCAAATTGATAGCATATGAGTGATAGATGAGATATGTCAGAAGAAGAAAACAGACATAGTAGAAAGTTGAGTTGTAAAAATTGATAGGGAAAAGAACGCCCAATTCGAAGAACATTTAAAGATATTGCAAGTACAAATTATCGCTGCTTTTATAGGTATATATTTTAATTGGCAACACTTTTCGGTATGCGCTCCATTTTGAAAGTTGTTACCTTTTTGGCGATGTAGCTTATTTTTGTTTGAGTCACTACGCCAATAAGCAAAACTATCACATTTGAAGTGAAAAGAATCGTCGAGTAACTGTCGAAACACCGTTGCATCCTGAGAAAGAAGATCATTTGCCTCGTTATCATTGATATACGGCATCCATTGCTGCAAAAAGTTATCGAGAATTGAACTTCCCGATTGGCCTTTCTTCTAGGCAACTTCTTATAAGGGATATTCCGGAAACCATTTTCAAATAAATTATTTTTCGAATAAAGCCAAACTCATGACAATGACATATTTTTCTGTGTTTTATTTTAATGAAATTTTTTTTCTGTCCATAAAGGGTTGAGTGAGTACTATAATATATTCTTTTCTAGGCTGTTCGAACTACAAAACTGAAAAAAAAACGCTGCGCTCAACGTCGAATTTCGCATTTATCTGTTCAAATATGACTTTATCTCAAAACTATCTGAAGAAGACGGATTGAATGTTTAGCTAAAAAAAGAAAAAGGCCATCCGCTTGTTTTATATTCATTGGATGGTTCAACGCGACATCCTCCAGGCTTGTGAATTTCACCCATTCCATTGCGCTGCCTACCGTGTTAACGATAAATACCCAAAGCCTTCAGCGACACCCACGACATGGAAGCTAGCAAGCTGTTAGCTGCGTTTTGTTGTGACTGACTCACTGATGTCGGCTGTGCAGCTCTCGTTCACTCGTTCGCTTATTATCTCTCTCCCAGAATCCATCCCCAGAATAGCCGGGAAATTCAACGGCACATAAAATTGGAATCTGTTCGACTGAACAGCGTGTGCGTTGTATCCGTGATATATACAACTAGCGCGCGTAGAGAGGATGTGGTTTTTGGTTCCTGTTGATAATAAATCATTCATATTTTGGTTTATTTAGTTTTTTTTATTTAGACCCTGTGGGTTTTCGTCGATTTATTTCGTGCTTGTCCCAAAAACATTTTTCTTCTTTCAGACTGTACGCAAGAATCTGCTCAATGAAGTGATTTTTCTGCTGCTTGTCTCTGATAAATGTTTTTTACCCCCCGATCGTTCGAGGTTATTGATAAAATGGTTTTTTTTCTGTATTAAATTGGATGCTATTTTACGTAGGATTGCCTTAAAATGTAGATGTGCTTGTGTATCGAATTTATGTTATAATGTTAGTGTTCGAATTCATCAGTCTGAATCTCATCACTCTAAAAATATTACAAGAAGTGCATAAGCATTATTTAGGCACGGTGCACATGATCGCCTTGTTTTCTTATTGTAATGTGTTTAATAAACAACTGAGTTGAAAGCATCTACAATCGCTCGGAAAACTAGGTGATACTTTCTAGACTAACAATTTTCTTTAACGAGCTGTGAAAAGAGTTTATATTCTATCTAGACTGACATCTTCGTTAACTTCTGCAACCACAAAAAGGGAAACCTACTATGTGCAGGGCTTTCCGGTTTCACGATTCCGGCTTTTCGCCTCGAGCGAGGATTTGCGAAGTAAGGCGCATCGAACTTCCGGCTAGTGGTGGGAGCTGTACCCTTTTTCTCCCGCATAACATGAAATGAACATTTCCTTGTTACGAGACTCGTCATATTTTGGCGATAGCGTTTATTGTGGTGGAAAGTCAACTTCCGCGATGTTGAAAGTATTGTTTCACGACTGACTTTACCCATGAAATGTTGCTGACGGAGAGATGTTTATTTAATTTTGCAGAATTCAGAGAATTTTCGTATTTATTTCAAACACTAAATGTTTTTTTTATTGTATCTCCCAATAAATGTCGAATTAAAAGTACGTTCTTATTTACAAATAGGTTAATTGAGTATTTCTCATCATAAACTTTAGGCTTCACATTGGAGGAAAATATGAATCTCAACAAGATGTTTACTCGATATTGAACCAACAACACTGTGTTCCAAAAAGTACCGATCCAAAAGCAGCAGCGAGCCGAACAGGGTTCGCATACAGACGAATGAATTGATAGATTGACAGACCATTTATACAGAATTGTCAGACTCCAACTCTTTCACACACAGAAATCCAATTATTTGACCCCTTGACTAGTAGCATCTATCATCATATGGCGCGAGATAAAAACGCAAAAGTTGGGAGTTTGTTCTTGGAACGAATACGTTCCTTATACATAATATGAAGTCGCAGTGGAAAAATCTCTACCAAAAGAATTCACTTAATTTATTTTTTTCCGATTCCAGCATATAAGAATGCTGACGCTCAACTCCACTCATTCGCAAATGCAACAGATGCAAGCTACAGAGGTTGCAGTTTTGCTTGACCCAGTAGACAATAAAGGGTGTGTCACATCAAATTGCATCACGGAAAAAACGCTGTAGAAATTTAATTTTTATGAATTATATCTCCAGCTTTCGCTTATAATCAGATAAGAGTGTATAGATCACGTTGGCCATGCTTCACTGTCAATTTTTCGTAAATTTGGAAAAATGTCGTCGAACGAAAAAGAGCGTCGTGAATTAATCCTGTGCACTCATTTCGAGAATTCGGAGTTGTCACGTCGGGACATCGGTAAGATGCTGGGAATCGTCCAATCCACGGTCAGCAGAGTACTAAAACGATACTTCGAGAACCTAACCATCGACCGGAAGGTGAAGAACGGCAAAAATGGATGCTCCGTCAGTGAAAAAGATCACAAGCGCGTAGTTAAGCAGTTTAGACGTGATCCGAGAAGTTCGGTCCGGGATGTCGCCAATAAGCTGAATTTTTCAAGTTCATTCGTCCAGCGGACCATGCAGCGGGAGGGCCTGCGTACATACAAGGTTCAAAAGGCTCCTAACCGCGACGAAAGACAAAACATGGTGGGGAAAACGCGAGCCCGGAAGCTGTACACCGAAATGCTGACGAAGCCGCATTGCCTGGTAATGGACGACGAAACCTACGTCAAAGCGGACTTTCGTCAGCTACCGGGCCTGTTGTTCTTCTCCGCAGAAGACAAATTCAGCGTTCCGGAGGAGATTCACAAGCAGAAACTATCCAAGTTTGCCAAAAAGTACATGGTATGGCAAGCGATCTGCTCTTGCGGAAAGCGGAGCGCCCCCTTCGTGATGACCGGCACGGTAAACGGGCAGGTTTACCTTAAGGAGTGCCTACAGAAGCGCTTACTACCACTATTGAAGCAGCACGAGGGCCCGACCATCTTCTGGTCGGATCTCGCTTCGTGCCACTATTCAAAGGACGTGTTGGAGTGGTACGAAGCCAACGGGGTCACCTTCGTGCCAAAGGAAATGAACCCGCCCGGAGCTTCGCCCAATAGAGAAATATTGGGCGATTATGAAGCAGCCCCTCCGGAAGAACCCAAAAGTTGTCAAATCTGAGGCGGACTTCAAGAGAAAATGGATTTCTGTTCAAAAAAAAACTACAACCTGACGTTGTACAGAACCTTATGAACGGGGTAAAGAGGAAGGTGCGAGCATACGGGCTTGGGCTCGAAGTATGAATAAAAAGAAAATGCCAAAAGTTGTTTAGTAGTTTTTATTTTACTGTCTAAAATTTTCAAAAGGATCGGTCTACTGGGCGAATTTCTACAGCGTTTTTTCCGTGATGCAATTTGATGTGACACACCCTTTATACTTCCAGTGGTTGAAAAGAAATAACTGTGCGAAGCAGTTGTCGCAGCTCAACATCACCCCCGAATATTTGAGACCCTTGAAACAAATAGCACAAGCCTTCTCTTCCGTCTGAATCCACTGTGTTTTTCCTATACTTAAAATACACTGAGTTTCACAACTATAGAACCACTTATTTTTTCTGAGTTTTCAGTGATATGTAAAAAGTCGGTTAAATTGAAGTATACAGTGTGGATATAACAACTATCTTCATTTAAAAGACTGGCCATTTGAACTTTATTGTTGTGTTCAGGTGCGAAACATTCAAAAAACAAAAATTCCGCGCTGCGCCTAAACACAACAATCAAGTCAAATGGCCGATTTTTTAATTTATTTATTTATTTCTTTATTTATTTAATTTTTACACAGTGTATCATCCACACACAGGCAATCGAGAGATTAATTGTTTGACGGCATAAAACAAACGATTATTATTCGAGTCATTAATACGGAATTACTTATCGAAACAAAGATTAATTCGCGTTGATCAATCTAAATTGGATGTAACAAAAAAATTGTTGAAGATTGTGTCCAAGACGCGACCGCATTGTTGACGTAGGGATATGCTGTTTTTTTATTCGAACCGTTTGTTTATAACTTTGGATATAATTTTGGAATGCTGCGAAATTTTAAAAATAACTCTTCAGTAGGATGGTTTGGTTAGTAGAATCATAATTCGATATAAAAATAAATCGATAATTGATTGAAAACTCATTCTTGTCGTATGGTCGTATGTAGCAAGTTGTATGGACAGGTCGTATGTAGCAACTTGTTTCATGTCAACTCATTGAAAATTCATCTCGAACGCTATTCCGGTGGCCTTTTTTGCAATTGACATACACTCGGCTACAGGTGACTATATATAGTTGTTACCACCATTATTCCACATCTCATAACGACATCCATCTATATTTGGCTCAGCATGGCAACAACAACAATGGCAATACTTGCAAGTGTTACCGACCAATGACGCAACAGGGAGGGCAGTTCAATTTTTGTTCAATTAAATGTAGTAATTTTTGAAAAATAGTTTTTAAGTAAAGTTGTTTTGTTTCTTGTTGGCTGGTTCCTTAATTATATTGTCGTTAAATGTAAATTTTTTGTATGAATTCTTGATTTTAATAACTAACATAAGTTTTAAGTGTATATTGTACTAACTCAACTTTGTAATTTGCCACGATCGAAAGCCCCCTTGAGTAACATCGGCGAGCAAGTTGATGGTGTTCCGGAAGTAGGAGAAAGAGAGAGGAAGGAAGGAGATAGAGGAATATTTGAGAGAGGAAGGATTGAGAGAGGAGAGTAGACGGAAAAAGGAAGAAGGATCAAGGTTTCGTGGAGGGAAATGAAAAAGACCTCGGGAACTTTAGCTGGAGTCTGGAAATGACGAACATCAATACGCAGATAGTGAAGTTAACGCTGTAAAAAATTCATGTATAAAGTGAGTGTTATGCTCCTGGGCGTGTGATAAAGGAAAACAGGGACGTTCCGGTTCACGCCACGCTGTTTCCAAGCGTGCCCCCGGATTCCGAACCTCCAGCCAGCGATTTCTATAATAGAACCGAAATTCGCTGTCAAATCCGCCTGTGGAATGACAGTGCATTGTGGTAGTGTTGTCCGCGGTACAGGGAGTCCCCCGTAGTTCGGAAGCCGACCCTGAGATAAAATTGAAGAGGTGAGCTAAGCTGGGCGGTTATGGGGTAATCCATAACTTTCACAAGCAACAAATATCATACTACATTTTATTTAGTATTCCCTCAGTGGAATTCCTCTAGACATCGTTCATACAACGTAAACCAGCCAGCCCCGAACAAGCGTTCAACATAGTATGCATACAAACCCATACATTGGTGGGTTGAAGCGAGTTAATTTATACATTCTTCTCTCATTTTTGCATTATTCTCAAAAGAAACGCTTGTTATCCTTAGTGGAAAAAGTTTTTCTACTATCAAGCGAATTACTTAAGATATTATAGAACGTTTATTTTCTTGATGACTAAATAAACGAAATACACTCATTCTGTTAATCTTGATAAAAGTTCTTCCTTTTTTGCGTCATCACATGTTCATTGCAACGAGTATAGAACGAGACTGAAAATTTGCCTTCTACTTCTTCTTCTTGCATTATAGAGACTTTAAACTCTACTTCAAACTCCTCCTTCTAGTTTCAATTTAAACCATTTACACCTCACGGGATTGTAATATATATCAAACAAATCTTAAGGGGAATTCCAAATTCGTTTGGTATGTAAATAAAAAAAAATCCGTTCGCGGAAAAATAGTTATTAACGTTAACTTTATTTCATAAAACCGTGACCTGTTTTCTTATTTGGCACCCTAAATTAAAGACGTAATTCTACGTCAAAATCCACGATTAACGGGTGCCAGCTAAAAGTTTGGAATTGTTTCGAGGCCCTGTGCTCAACAACAAACGATCTTAAAGGGAAATAAGAGTGTGTATGTGTTAACTCTCCCTCACTCTTTCTGCTAGTATTTTTGTTTCGAAGTATTTCGCGGACGCACTACACAGGAATCTCGACAAAAAGTATACGGTACAACATTTAAAAGCGAAAATGTTGCGGCTTCGACTTTTTATCATATCCTAAGATCTCCTAACTGCTCAACTACTAACTGCTCACAAGCAAACTTGTGGACGCAAAAGGACTTCCTTCTCTTTCTCGAGTCACATTCTGGAAAGGATCGACATTATTCCATCGATAGTTCTACTGTGTCTTCGAACATAAAATATATGTTTAAACATAAGTTTAAACAGAAAGTGATGCTGTACAATGGAAATTTCCGAGAAAGATATTTCTAAGCCATGGTTCAAGCCTTCTGGTTTGACTATCAATCAAAATGTGTACCAGAACGAATGCTTGAAGAAAATTTTGATCCCGTTTCTACTAAAACTTCATGGGAATGGATAATACGTGTTTTGGTCGGATAAAGCGTCATCGCATTACGTCAAAAAGAACGCAATCTTTCCTGAATACCCATTCGAACCCATTTGTACACAAAAACCTCAACCCAACGAATCTACCTCAGTGTCACCCAATCGAAGATTTCTTCGGTATTTTGAGCTTCGCCAAACAGCCGATTACGGACCGTTTTCAAGTGTTCACTATTTTTTTCAACAATGGACAATGTATCTTTAATTTGAATAAATCAGATCTTACTCAAGTATGTTTGTCTTTTTATACAGTTTAAGAAATAAATACTAAAATTTTAGTTGCCACCCGTAAAGTAGGTACAATGGAACCACGATTATCCGCAATCGGATTATCAGCGAAAGCGAATTCATAGTAATTCTATAGAGCTTCCCAAAATTTGTCAGTGAGCTGATGGCAATTGCTCTTTTGTTTTGGTCACAGCTTTCTTATTATCTAACCACTGGTGCACGCGTCATTACAAATGGATAGTTTAATGACTCCTGCATTGATAAAGCATAGTTTGCATGCTGAAA